>NC_141873.1:384259451-384562481 GCF_056163025.1 Triticum urartu
GTGAGGAAAGGATGATGGAGACTATGTTTCCCCCACAAGTCGGGATGAGACTCCAGACGAAAATAAATAAATAAAAGAGGCCAAAGAAGCCCAAATAAAAAAAGAGAAAAGAGGCCATAAAAAAGGAGAAGGCCCAAATAAAAAATGAGAGAAAAAGAGAGAAGGGGCAATGCTACTATCCTTTTACCACACTTGTGCTTCAAAGTAGCACCATGATCTTCATGATAGAGAGTCTCCTATGTTGTCACTTTCATATACTAGTGGGAATTTTTCATTATAGAACTTGGCTTGTATATTCCAATGATGAGCTGCCTCAAAATGCCCTAGGTCTTCATGAGCAAGCAAGTTGGATGCACACCCACTTAGTTTCTTTTGTTGAGCTTTCATATACTTATATCTCTAGTGCATCCGTTGCATGGCAATCCCTACTCACTCGCATTGATATCTATTGATGGGCATCTCCATAGCCCGTTGATACGCCTAGTTGATGTGAGACTATCTTCTCCCTTTTTTTCTTCTCCATAACCACCATTCTATTCCACCTATAAGTGCTATGTCCATGGCTCACACTCATGTATTGCGTGAAAGATTGAAAAAGTTAGAGAACACCAAAAGTATGAAACAATTGCTTGGCTTGTCATCGGGGTTGTGCATGATTTAAATATTTTATGTGGTGAAGATGGAGCATAGCTAGACTATATGATTTTGTAGGGATAACTTTCTTTGGCCATGCTATTTTGAGAAGACATAATTTCTTTGTTAGTATGCTTGAAGTATTATTATTATTACTATTATTATTATTATGTCAATATTGAACTTTTGTCTTGAATCTTTCAGATCTGAATATTCATACCACAATTAAGAAGAATTACATTAAAATTATGCCAAGTAGCACTCCACATAAAAAATTCTGTTTTTATCATTTACCTACTCGAGGACGAGCAGGAATTAAGCATGGGGATGCTTGATACGTCTCCAATGTATCTATAATTTTTGATTGCTCCATGCTATATTATCTACTGTTTTCGACATTATTGGGCTTTATTTTCCACTTTTATGTTATTTTTGGGCTAACCTATTAACCGGAGGCCCAGCCCAGAATTGCTGTTTTTTGCCTGTTTTAAGGTTTCAAAGAAAAGGAATATCAAACGGAGTCCAAACGGAATGAAACCTTCGGGAACGTGATTTTCTCAACGAACAAGACCCAGAGACTTGGACCCTACGTCAAGACACAAAAGAGGAGGCCACGAGGTAGGGGGGCGCACCTACCCCCCAGGCGCGCCCTCCACCCTCGTGGGCCCCTTGTTACTCCACCGACGTGCTCCTTCCTCCTATATATACCTACGTACCCCCAAACGATCAGATACGGAGCCAAAAACCTAATACCACCGCCGCAACTTTCTGTATCCATGAGATCCCATCTTGGGGCCTATTCCGGAGCTCCACCGGAGGGGGCATCGATCACAGACGGCTTCTACATCAACACCATAGCCCCTCCGATTAAGTGTGAGTAGTTTACCTCAGACCTACGGGTCCATAATTATTAGCTAGATGGCTTCTTCTCTCTTTTTGGATCTCAATACAATGTTCTCCTCCTCTCTTGTGGAGAACTATTCGATGTAATCTTCTTTTTGTGGTGTGTTTGTTGAGACCGATGAATCATGGGTTTATGATCAAGTCTATCTATGAATAATATTTGAGTCTTCTCTGAATTCTTTTATGTATGATTGTTTATCTTTGGAAGTCTCTTCGAATTATCAGTTTGGTTTGGCCTACTAGATTGATCTTTGTTGCAATGGGAGAAGTGCTTAGCTTTGGGTTCAATCTTGTGGTGTCCTTTCCCAGTGATAGTAGGGGCAGCAAGGCACGTATTGTATTGTTGCCATCGAGGATAACAAGATGGGGCTTTTGTCATATTGCATGAGTTTATCCCTCTACATCATGTCATCTTGCTTAAGGCATTACTCTGCTTTTAACTTAATACTCTAGATGCATGCTGGCTAGCGGTTGATGAGTGGAGTAATAGTAGTAGATGCAGGCAGGAGTCGGTCTACTTGTCTCGGACCTGATGCCTATATACATGACCATACCTAGATATTCTCATAAATATGCTCAATTCTGTCAATTGCTCAACAGTAATTTGTTCACCCACCGTAGAATACTTATGCTCTCGAGAGAAGCCACTAGTGAAACCTATGGCCCCGGGGTCTATCTTTATCATATTAATCTCCTACTACTTAGTTATTTCCTTTGCTTTTTACTTTGCCTTTATTTTACTTTGCATCTTTATCACAAAAATACCAAAAATATTATCTGATCATATCTATCAGATCTCACTCTCGTAAGTGGCCGTGTAGGGATTGACAACCCCTATTCGCGTTGGTTGTGAGGATTTATTTGTTTTGTGCAGGTACGAGGGACTCACGCATAGCCTCCTACTGGATTGATACCTTGGTTCTCAAAAACTGAGGGAAATACTTACGCTACTTTGCTGCATCATCCCTTCCTCTTCGGGGAGAACCAACGCAGTGCTCAAGAGGTAGCATCCATTTAACTCTTTGGTTCAGTTCTGTAATTTGATTTCATTTGCTATGGGTACAATTTTGTATTGTTATGCATGTGACACCAATCGAATTTGGTTGTACTCAATACATATTCTACTGATAGAATGGCAACTCTCAGTTAACCTGATCAAGATCTTCCTTATGTGTATTGTAGGGAAGCAATGGGAGACACTACGGATTACCATCGAGGATTGTTCAAGTAGGGTCCTTTGGCTAATAGCACATTATTGTGCAGTTGCAGGAATCATTCTAATATTTAGGTTTCTTACAGTTGGTCTTGCACATGTAGGTCCTGCTGTTAGAGGCTTAGACCCACTGTTCGACCCATTTTGCATATGGGGAAATGAGATGTCCATGAATATCAGTCAAGTCAAGAAACTCAGAAATATTGTTAGGATGAAGAAACTTGCGACGAATAACAGCAAGATCTTTGTTTGCACAATGAAGAAGACATCAGTCAACTATAGGATGGTACCAACTCTTTTACCTTGTTTTTACCCCTTGCGCCATTTCAAAATTTACAACAGCGATTTATGCATAGCTTTGTTTTCAGTACTTTTCAAAGCAGTTCACCGATGATTACCTCTCAAACCACCTGCATGGTCAAGAGGCAAGGAAGGTATTCATTCAACACCCATGATACAATATTGAAGTCTTACTGAAGAGGACGAAGGTTGGGCGGGCAATTATCCATAGCCACTTGCCTAAAGTTGCAAGGACATTCAACATCACTGAAGGCTCAATATTTGCCTTCCGCTTCTATAGTTTCCCAGATGTGATTCATCTGTCTATTTAACGTGTATGATGCTACTTTCCAAAGGTTTTTGATGCTGCATGTGAAACTTGCTGCTGTTGCGTAATGGCATAACTGAGTGCCAAAGCTATCTGATGTAATTCGATTATGAAATCCTGGTTGCTTTTATACCGATATGAAATATCTGGTGTGTTTTATAAGAAATATTTGTTCGATTAGTACATGGATTATCAATAATAGGCTAATTACCCTGCTTATTGGGGTTTTCTATTGCAAACGGTTACTCAAACATCACCGTGGGCGATGAACTCAAACAACCCACACGGTTTCTAGAAAGTAGGTGTGTTCGATCAACTAACAATCACACACGGCTTTCGGCAGCGAACTGTTTGCGTTAGGCCACCTTGCACACACGTTTCCACACAAAGAACTGTGTGGGATGTACATACCTACGGAAATGATTTTCTGGGATTCACCGTGAGGGATGTACATACCTACGGAAATTGTTTCTGGGATTCACCGTGTGGGATGAACATACCTACGGAAATGATTTCTGGGATTCACCGTGTGGGATGTACATACCTACGGAAATGATTTCTGGGATTCACCGTGTGGGATGTACATACCTACGGAAATGATTGGGTTTCCCTGCCTCGCCCGACCGCACACGGCCCCAGCCTGGGTCCCACGAGGGCCTATCCCCGACGATTTCTGGGTCATGTGGGAAGGACCCCCCTATCGCCCACACTCACTTGGCCACAGTTCCAAAGGCCGTCATAGAAAGGGAGTTTTAAAACGTTTGTTTAGGACGTCGTTGTACCAATGTAGACATTTTTATTCCTCTAAAAAATTTCTAAAAAAATTTGTGACTCAAAATAAAAGTGAACCAAACTCAACAAGATTGATAGCAACTATTCCTACAAGTGTCTAGAGGCTATATCATGCATCAAAACTACTTTGGACCATATAAATTTGACATGCAAGCTCAAGAACAGGGTCACCATAGAAGCAAAAATTTGCAATAAATAAAGCACTAGAACAAAAACTAATTGGACCATTGGAGGAGTCATATACCGAAGAACAATCCCCCAAAACAGTTATGTGAATGGAGCTTTGAGCAAGGAGATCGAAAATGGTAGAAAAATGAGCAAGAACATGGGTTTGAACTACGGGATGATTTTTTCTAGAGGAAGACAAAGTGGACGGGTGCTGGAATAAGTGGAGGGGACCCACATGGGACCCACAAGACAGGGGGGCACCAGGGGAGTAGGGCGCGCCCTCCACCCTTGTGGTTGTTGGGAAATGTAGCATGCAATTTCAAAAAAACTCCTATGATCATGCAAGATCTATCTAGGAGATGCATAGCAACGAGAGGGGAGAGTGTGTCCACATACCCTCGTAGACCGAAAGTGGACGCGTTTGACAACGCGGTTGATGTAGTCGAACTTATTCTAGATCCGATCAATCAAGCACCGAATGTATGGCACCTCCCAGTTTTGCACACGTTCCGCTCGATGACGTCCCTCGTCCTCTTGATCCAGCAAAGGTATCGAGGATGAAGATGATTTTCATCAGCACAACGGCGTGGTGACGGTGAAGGTGAAGTGATCTGCGCAGGGCTTCGCCTAAGCACCACGAAGATATGACTGGAGGCGTAAACTGTGGAGGGGGGCTCCGCACACGACTAACAATTGTTGGTGTGTGTTCTAGGCGCCCCCTCCCCACGTATATATAGGTGGGAGGGGGAAGGGAGCAGCCATGGGGTGCCCCAAGTAGGAGGAATCCTACTTGGGGTCCTATCCGAATTCGCCCCCCATTCCATATTTCCGGAGAGGGAAAATGGAAGAGGAAGGGGAGAAGGAAAGGGGGGCCGAACCCCCTCTTTTTCCTTTCCCCACTCGGCCTCCTTCCTTGGGGGTGCCACCCTTGTGGGCTAGTGTGCTCCCCTCCTATGGCCCATATGGCCCATATATTCCCTCGGGGGGTTCCGGTAACCCCCTGGTACTCCGATAAATACCCGATACTATCCAGAACACTTCAGGTGTCTGAATACCATTGTCCTATATATCAATCTTTATCTCTCAACCATTTCGAGACTCTTCGTCATGTCCTGATCTCATCCGAGACTCCGAACAACATTCGGTCACCAAATCACATGACTCATATAATACTAAATCGTCATCGAATGTTAGTCGTGCGGACCCTACGGGTTCGAGAACTATGTAGACATGACCAAGACACTTCTCCGGTCAATAGCTAATAGCGGAACCTGGATGCCCATATTGGCTCCTACATATTCTACGAAGATCTTCATCGGTCGAACCGTAATGACAACATACGTTATTCCCTTTCTCATTGGTATGTTACTTGACTGAGATTCGATCATCGGTATCTACATACCTAGTTCAATATTGTTACCAGCAAGTCTCTTTACTCGTTCCGTAATACATCATCATGTAACTAACTCACTAGTCACTTTTCTTGCAAGGCTTCTTATGATGTGCATTACCGAGAGGGCCCAGAGATACCTCTCCGATACTTGGAGTGACAAATCCTAATCTCGATCTATGCCAACCCAACAAACACCTTCGGAGGAGGCCCAGTGTCACTACAGAGTGACAAATCCTAATCAGATACACAACGGCATGGCTCATCTGCTGGTCGCCGCTGACAAATTCACCAAATGGATAGAAGTGAATCCAATCAAGAAACTGAATGGTCCGACTGTTGTGACCTTCATTGTAGATATCACCATCCGGTACGGAATACTGCACAACATCATCACCGACAATGGCATGAACTTTGCTAAAGGCGCCTTGGCCTGTTTCTGCGCGACACAAGGCATCCGACTGGACTTAGCATTCGTTTCCCATCCGCAGTCAAACGGCCAAGTCGAGCGAGCAAACGTCCTCATCCTGTCCGGCATCAAGCCTGGACCGGTGGAGCCACTGGAGCGCTCGGCCGGCTGCTGGAGCGACGAGTTGTCGGACGTCCTTTGGAGTCTTCGGACCACACCGAACAAATCAACCGGCTTCACTCCTTTCTTCCTTGTGTACAGGGCCGAGGCCGTCATCCCAACTGACATCGAGTTTGACTCACCTCGTGTCACCATGTACAAGGAGGCGGAGGCAAATGAAGCACGAGAAGACGGCGTCGACCTGTTGGAAGAGGGTCGGCTGTTAGCACTCACCCAGTCCGCCATCTACCAGTAGGGCCTGCACTGCTACCATAGCTGGAAGGTCAGGACCCGATCCTTCCGAGAGGGAGACCTTGTGCTCCGACTGATCCAGCGAACAGCCGGCCAGCATAAGCTCTTGGCCCCGTGGGAGGGCCCTTTTGTCATCAGCAAAGCTTTGGGCAACGACTCCTACTACCTCATCGATGCGTAGAAGCCTAGGGCGCGTAAGAGAGACGATTCTGTCAAGCAGACGGGGTGCCCATGGAATGCAAATCTCCTTCGAAGATTTTACAGTTAATGCAGTATGTACCACGCTACCTTTTGTATTCAGAGCTAAGGCATCGGGACCCTGGAGGAGCACTCAGGGGCTACCCTTTTTATCTATATGATAAGTTTCTGCCTACGAATGTGTTATTTCATTCCTCCGTCTGGCACCGGGTCCGACCAGTCGGCCCAAGGGCTTGCCACCTTATCCTATGCGAACACTACCTGCAGTCGGACACGTAGTGTGCCGACATCTAGAGCCCTCTCTTGCCTTAAGCCGCAGCTCACAGAGCGACTGTCCCGCTGGCAAGAGCTAAAGGCAGGAAACGGTGTCCACACGAAAAATGACTAAGGAAGAATGTGATGGCATAGGCCAAGTCGGCTCCTTGCCTTTACCGTTCGGCTTCTCATTTTGACTTGTTACGTTCTAAGCGGCCAAAGTACTTGTCTTCCAAAAACTGCTAAGTCCCTGACCTAGCCACAGACCGCAGAGCGGCTGTCCGGCTGGCAGGGCCGCAACCAAAGGAAAGCGGCAAAGGAAAAAGCCAAAGTAGAATAGAAAAGCAAGGCAAAGTAGAACCCGGCAAAGCACACACTTGTGCGAGATTAATTTACATTGAGCTCATAGCCAGAATTCAACAAGGTCTGAATACACCCCCAGTGGGTGAAACTGTGCAAATTTAACAAGACTTGTTCAAGAAATTACAAGCGCAGGAAAACATAAGATAAAACTGGCCACCTAGGCTAGAGGGTCCGACAGGTTGGTGGAGTCGGCGGCACCGGCTGGTGAAGTGGCCAACTGGAGAGTCTCCGCCTGGTTAGCATCAGTAGCAGTCAGAAGCGGCTCGTTGCTTGAGGCTCGATCGGGCTGAGGTTGGCCGTCTGCTTCGTCCTCTAGCACGTCGTCTTCATCACCCTCGACCTCTTCATCTTCGCCCTCGACGCTAGAGGTGATCTCCTCTTCCGAGTCATCTTCATCATCCGGGTTTATCCCAAACCAGTCGGGTGGCACCACGGCACCACGCTCATCCATATCGGAGATGAAGATGGAGGTGTCAGCGTACTCAGCAAGTGCAGCCGCCCGCTGAGAAAGCTCGCGGTCCACCACCGCCAGCTCCGGTCCGGCTTCAGCCCGGAAAGTGGCCAGCTGGTCCAGGTTCAGCCTGGGGTACCACGCCTTGACGAACTCCAAGGCTGTTCGCGCACCCACCTGAGCTACAGCGCCCTTCCAAGCCTCGAAGCGGCTGACTGCTGCCTCTAGCCAGTCGGCAGTCCAACTGGGGGTGCGCGGCACTTGGACGTTAGGCCAGAGGGCGGTTAGCACCTGGGCCCCGACACACTGAAGAAGACGGAGCATGCGGTTGGCCGGCTGGATACGTGTCCTCGCGGCGAGAAGCTGCTCGTTGAGGTTCCAAGGCACGTTGGGCAGAATCTCCACTCCAACCCTCCTACACTGATCGCGCCACACCCTGATGGCCTGGTTCACAGCGACGGCGTAGCCAGGGAAGAATTATGCACAAGAAGGAAAACAAAAATTAGATGCCGAAAGCCGACTCCTAATGCAGTCGGCTACTGTTTGAAGGAAAAAAGGGACTTACCGTCGATCATGTCCTCAATTGCGCCATAGCCATCGGAGAGGATTTTCTCCTTCTCGCCCCAGTGCGAGCGTTGAGTCTCATACTCGGCCATGATGGAGTCTTCCGCCTCCTTCAGCTTCTGGACCTCCGCCTGGTGTCACTCCGCCTGGTCTACCAGCTCCTTGGCCAGGCGGTCGCACTCCTGGACCGCCTTGCTGCGCTCCTCCTGTTTGGTGCGCAGCTCGGTCTGGGCCTCGCCCAGGTGCTACTGCAAGTCGGCAGTTGCCCCTGCAGAGATAAGAAAGAAATCAACAATCAGTAAAGAAGACAAGTAGTTGCCGGGAGATCCGGCCCGACTGCTCAGCCAAGTCAGTGATCCGGCCCGACTGCTCAGCCCTCGCGAGGAAGAAGGCGAAATACCTACTCCGACTCTCGGCCAAGTCAGTGGTCCGCTTGGCCAGCTCCAGGACATGGGAGTTGTAGGCGGCTGCGCGGATGTTGTGGTAATCCTGCAACAAAGACAACGAAAGAAAAAACAAGTCAGCAGTCAGAAATTACCTTTAAGTTCCGAGCCGCCTGCTCAGCAGCCGGCCCGGAACTCAGGGGCTACACCGAGTGGGTGCGCTGGCACGCCCCCACAGAAGATTACAAGAATAAAAAGCGAGAAGCAAGAAACTTACCCGAACAGCCGTCCGAGTTGCCAAGAACGCCTACGTGTACTGCTGAAGAGCAGTGCCTTGGGCCTGGACGTCCTGTGTGGCTGTGTTCAGGATACCCATCCCGCCCCCACGCGTCCATTCCGGGGGGTGGCGCTAGTGGCCTCGGCGTTAGGGGCCGATGAGCTGGCAGCCCCGATCTCCAGCGGTCGTGGCGTTGAGTCCGCCTTCTCTGCACGGCGGCACACCGAAGTACGGGTGGCGGGAGTCAGCCCCACCACCAGCTCACCGCCAGACGGCGGCACCAACGACGCTTCCGGCCGGCTGCTCCACGCGTCGGCAGTCGGCGTGTGAGGAGTCACCTCCACCTCCAAGACGACGGGGCCTCCGCCCTTCCTCTCCATAACCAGCTAATCATCGTCGGTCCCTCCAGTCGGCGCCTGACCCTCCGACACCGATGGCTCCGCACGTAGCGGGATGACAAGCTCTGCGGTCCGGCCGCGCGCAGCCTCCTATGCCTGAGCCTTGGCGGCCGCGTCCGCCTGTTCCTTGGCCGCCAAGTCGGCCTAGGCCTTGGCCGCTGCGTTGGCCTCCGCCTGTGCCGCCTTGGCCGCCTCCGCCTTCTCCCGCTCCTCACGCGCTCCCGTGCGTTCCTCTTTGTCGCCTCCCGGAGGTCGGCGAGCAGGTCCACGCGGTGAGATTCCGCGGAGCCGCCTGCTCCCCCAATCACCGAGGTGGACGGGGCCCGCTCTAGAGAGAGAGGGGCCCCTGTCCGTGTCAAACAAGAATAATTGAGAAAAAAGTTTGTAAGAAAAGAAGAAAAGCAAATACAAAGCGACAACGGAAAGGCCAAAGTACTTACCCAGACACCATCGAGTGTTGCTTTGGGGCCTTCTGGTGTTGGGCCGCCCTCGCGGCGGCCTCTTGCCGCCTGGTCGCGGCAGCCGACGACTTGAGCTTCTTGGGTCGGCTGCCCAGCCCGGCGCTTCAGCGCGCTTGAAGAGCTCGCACCCGCCTTGTCGGTGTCGTGAGCGTGACACGGCTCGTTCTCCTCCTCATCATCATCTAGCCAGTCCTCAAGGCCGCCTCCTGAGGAGCCGCCTGCTCCACCTCCACCACCGCATGTGGCGTCGTCGTCCTCCATGGAGGCTGCCCCCAAATCGGGGTCGTCCACGTCGCTCTCCGCTCGATCCGACTGATATTGGCGGCCTGGCTCCAGGGCATCGGCGGCCGACTGGGTTAATGGGATATGCTCCATGGCCGACTGATCAGGCGGCAAAAAGAAGAACACGGACGAATGGAGGAGGAAAGAATCAAAAATACTTACTGAAGGAGGAGGGTGCGCTCGACTGTATGGAGGCTTGGCAAGCCACCACTCCTTCTCCGAGAGCTTGCAGTTGGAGAAGTAGTTTACCAGCCGGACGATCTCCACGTCCGGCATCTCCTTGGTGCTCATCCGGCATGGGTCCCGGTGCCCGCACATGCGGCAGATGATGTGGGGCCGAGACTGAAGAGGAAGCACTCAGCGTGCCGTGAAGGCGGTCAAATAGATCTGAGGCCTTGAGGCCCTCCGACTCCATCATCACCTGAAGCCGGGCGAGAGCGTCGGAGGAGGCCGCTGATAGGTCTTCGGCCGGAACTACCAGTGGTGCGAGGCTCAGCCGGCGGGCTGGCTGCATAAGCCGACAGGTTGATGTAGTCCTCCGCCGGGTTGACGTTCTTGACGTAGAAGATGGATCATTGCCATAGTTTGACAGACTACGTCAGCGAAAGGGCCGGGAAGCGGACCCCGGACCCTAAGCGTCGCACTGTGACGCAAGCCCCGCACTGGGCCGCCTCGTTCTTGGCGGCGGTACCCAGCTTGAGGTAGAAAAACTCCCCCCAGAGCTCAAGGGTAGGGAGTATGCCGAGATAGCCTTCGCAGAGAGTGACGAAGGCAGCAAGCAGCACCACCGTGTTCAGCATAAGGTGGTGCGCCTGGACTTTGTAGAAGGCAAGAAAGGAAGAAAAGAAGCTGCTTGTCGGCAGGCCGAAGCCGCGGAGAAAGTGGGAGCGGAAGACGAAGCGTTCGCCGTCCTCCGGTGCCGACGAGATTTCCGTCTCCGGGGGAACACATGCTTTCACGCGTGCCTCAAGAGGAAGCCGGCGCGTCCGGTGGAGGAAGGAGAGGTGATCCTTGTGGATGTTGGAGCCGTCCCAGTCGCTGGCGTCGATGCTTCGCATAGGCACGCTGTGACGACAAGCGGGCAAGAAAGCCGCAACGTGAGGGGGATTCGGCAACGATGAGCTACGGCAGCGCCCCAGCAAGATGTAGGGGCGTGGCGGTAGCAAGAGGAAGAAGAAAAATGGTGAGGGCAAAGGGAGAGGAGGGCGCACGTGTGTCTGCGGCCTCCCTTCTCCCCCTACTTGTAGCCCCAGATAGCGAAGCCGAGGGGGCGAGATGTGGGGGTCGTGGGATTAACTGTGCCCACTCCCCCCCCACGTTCCCACGATTTAACACACGATAAAGGAGTGTAATAACTGCCGCTGAAGCCCAACCGCTCGCCTCAGCCACAGTAGTTCCACGCGTGTGCCGAGGCCCTATAGTGGCGGGCCCCGGCCTGCGGTGACGTCCCGTGCACACGTGGGCTGGCGGGCTAGCATGGCCTGCTGGCACCACATGGCGGGAAAGCAACGGGCGGCTGGCCTACCACCCGGCAGGCGTGCCACTCACCCCCACCACAATGCTATGAATTCTCCAGGCGGCCGGCCTGGAGATGGCCGGCTCCTAGCTGTCGGCGTTTCCAGAAGACGGATGAAGCAAGTTGACCAGACAACTCAGAGTAGGAAGCTGCTAGGGTTCCTCGCCCTTTCAGCCGCGGCACCCCACCAGCTTCGGGGACTACTGTTGGAGTAAATGACCACGGGTAGCCTCATCAGCTCCCCATGGTATTCCAAGACATCAGGGTCGACTGCGCCCTCACTTCGGACCTCCTTGCCCTTCTCTTTGGCCTTCTTTTCCGGCTCCTGGTACAGCGCCGGAACCAGCATCTTCGTCAGAAGAGAAATAGCTAGGTCTTCGGGCGGGGGAGCCGTACACCAGATCCGCTCCGCCTTCTTCATCCAGCCCTGGGGGACAAGGGGAAGGTTTAAACTTGCTCTTGGATCCACAAATCAAGGATATGACTAGAAATATGAAAAACTCACTGGAGTGGCTGGATGAGCACAGTCGTGGCCGAGGTCTTCGGTCGTTGGCGGCCACGTCTTTTGGGTCTTAAAAAGAAGCTTCCATATATCTTCGTGCTTCGTGTCGAAGAACTGCTGCAAGGTCCGGGGACTTGCCGGATCAAACTCCCACATATGGAGAGTCCGGCATTGCCAGGGGAGAATCCGGTGCAACAAAATTACCTGGATCATGCTGGCAAGGCTGGTGTTCTTCTCCACCATGCTCTTGATGCGCTTTTGCAGCGTCATCACCTCATCGGATGACGCCCAATCTAGGCCCTTCTTGAGCCATGATGTGAGCCGCATTGGTGGACCGGTTTTGTACTCAGGAGTGGCGGCCCATGTGGCGTCACGAGGTTCCGTAATGTAGAACCACTCCTGTTGCCACCCCTTCACGGTCTCTACAAAGGTCCCCTTGGGCCAGGTGATGTTAGGGAGCTTGCTCACCATGGCGCTTCCACACTCCGCGTGTTGACCCTCGACCACCTTTGTCTTCACATTGAAGACCTTTAGCCAAAGGCCGAAGTGGGGGGATGCGGAGGAACGCCTCGCACATGAGATGAATGCTGAGATGTTGAGGAATGAATTTGGGGCTAGATCATGGAAATCTAGCCCATAATAGTACATGAGTCCGCAGACGAAAGGTTGGAGAGGAAACCCTAGCCCGCGAAGGAAGTGGGGGATGAATACTACCCTCTCATTGGGCTCTGGTGTGGGAATGATCTGCTTTTTGGCAGGGAGCCGATGGGCGATTTCCTTGGCTAAATACCCCGCTTCCCGGAGTTCCTTGATGTTCTCCTCCATGATGGAGGAGGCCATCCACTTGCCCTGCGCTTCCGATCCGGACATGGCTGGAGTGTTTTGCTGGAGACAGAAAGGATTTGAAGCTTGGGCGCTAGAGCTCAAGGGCGGATGGGCTGAGGAGGAAGATGGCGTGGGGTAAAAACGTGGATCCTTACCTCCTTATAAAGGCAGTGAATATCAAGTGTCCCCCCACGAGCCTTAAAACTCGCCTATTCCCCAGGAGTTGTGCGAGCGGCACGGTTGGATTACCCAAATCCGTATTTATGAGAATCTCGTAATAAGGGGACACGATCTCTGCTTTGACAAGATGTGTCAATGAATACCGCATCTCGAAATGTGAAGCGAGAGGCTGGAAAACGGTTCAAAATAATAATAAGGCTGGGACTCAATGCCTCACTGAAAAAGTTGTCAGAAGACATAACTTATTTTTGCTTAAGTATTTTGTCCTCGTGGTTCAGGGTTGTGACTATTGTACAGAGCCGGATATAGTTCTTTTGATCAACTACTTTGGAGTATTCGGAGGAGGACCCCACCTTGCAATGTCGAAGACAATCTGCGCGCCGGACACATCGACATTGAAGCCTGGTTCAAGGGCTACTGAGGGAGTCCTGGATTATGGGGTCCTCAGGCGTCCAGGCTATGTTACATGGGATGGACTGATGGGCCATGAAGATACAGAATAGAAGGCTTCCCCCCAAGTCCGGATGGGACTCTCCTTGACGTAGAAGGCAAGCTTGGCGTTCGGATATGAAGATTCCTTTCTCTATAAACCGACTTTGTACAACCCTAGCCCCCTCCGTTGTCTATATACATCGGAGGGTTTAGTCCATAGAGGCAATCATAATCATACAGGCTAGACATCTAGGGTTTAGTCGTTATGATCTTGAGGTAGATCAACTCTTGTAACCCCTATACTCATCAAAGTCAATCAAGCAGGACGTAGGGTTTTACCTCCATAAAGAGGGCCTGAACCTGGGTAAACACCGTGTCCCCTGCCTCCTGTTACCTTCGATCCTTAGACGCACAGTTTGGGACCCCCTACCCGAGATCTCCCGGTTTTGACACCGACAGTTGCCTCTTCCAGGGAAAAGTGCATCTGGACGACGTATTTCAAGTGCTCCCCGGTGGGGGCAACGAGAAGCATGCCAGCCGCTGCACCTTGTGGGGAAAAGGCACCATCAAAATACATGATCCATTCTTGGGGCATTTCCTTGCCGGGGATAACTGATTCCAGCACTTCCTCATCAGGGGTTGGCGTCCATTCTGCAATAAACTCTGCCAATGCCCTGCTCTGAATTGTTGATGTGCTCTCAAACTTCAGGCCAAAGCTGGATAACTCCAAAGCCCACTCCACTATTCTGCCGGTAGCCTCAGGGTTTTGAAGTATCCTTTGCAACGGGAAGGGAGTGACAACCGTGATCTCATGGGCTTGGAAGTAGTGGCGCAGTTTCCTTGATGCCATGATGAGACCAAAGATTAATTTTTGCACACCAGAGTACCTCGATCTAGATCTTTGTAGCAGGGAACTGACGAAGTACATTGGGCACTGTACCAATTTCTTCTTTGCCATGTCCTTGGGGTCGCCCTCGCTATCGTGCTCATTTATGTCCTGACTCTTATCTGGCTCTACCGGGTCTTGCTCACTTTCTTCTTCTTCTTCTACTTCCCACTATGCCACCAAGGTTACACTAACCACTTGATTGGTTGCCGCCAAGTATAGCATCAATGGCTCTTGTGGTTTGGGGGAAACCAAGGTGGGCACAGAGGACAAGTAGGCCTTCAGCTCTTGCAAAGCCAAATCTGCTTCTGGGGCCCACTTCATGGGCCCTGCCTTCTTCAGGATTTTGAAGAACGGTAGGGCGTGCTCGGTAGACATGGAAATGAATCTGCTTAGCATGGCAACGCACCCTGTCAGATGCCTCACATCCTTGACTGTCCTTGGTGCCTAAATTTGCTCGATAGCTTTGATCTTGTTAGGGTTGGCTTTGATCCTCCGATGGGATACAAAGACCCCAGTATCTTGCCGGAGGGAACACCAAACACACACTTCTCCGGGTTAGGTTTCCGTGAATTTGATGATTGTTCCTTAAATTTGCATCTTGCGGATTCCACTATTAAGAAACCTATGGGAAGAATTAATGATGTTCTTATTGTTTCTCATAGGAATTATGTGCCCATAGATTTCAATGTTATTGATATAGATTGCAATCCTACAAGTCCTATTATTCTTGGTAGACCTTTCCTCAGAACGATTGGTGCAATTATTGATATGAAAGAAGGAAACATTAGATTTCAATTTACATTAAGGAAAGGCATGGGACACTTCCTAGAAAGAAAATTAAATTGCCTTATGAATCTATTATGAGATCCACTTATGGATTGCATGCCAAAGATGACAATACTTAGATCTATTCGTGTTTTTATGCCTAGCTAGGGGCGAAACAATAGCGCTTGTTGGGAGGCAACCCAATTTTATTTTTGTTCTTTCTTTTTAAGTCCTGTTTTGCAATAAATTTTTCATCTAGCCTCTGGTTAGATGTGGTTTTATATTTTACTTAGTGTTTGTGCTAACTAAGACCTTTGGGATAACTTACAGTGATAGTTGATTTGATCCTACTGAAAAACAGAAACTTTTGCGCCAGAAGATTAGTTTTCGTTTGTTACAGAAGCGCGATAAAATACTGATTCTTTTTGCAGAGGGTTAATAAACAAATTGTCTAGGAATTCCTAATTTCTCAGGATTTTTGGAGCTACAGAAGTACTCAAAATATCCATATTGCCACAGACTGTTCTATTTTTGACAGATTCTGTTTTTCGCGTGTTGTTTGCTTATTTTGATGCATATATGGCTAGTATTGGGGGGTATGAACCATGGAAAAGTTGGAATACAGTATATATTACACCAATATAAATAAATAATGAGTTCACAACAGTACTAAAAGTGGTGATTTATTTCCTTATACTAATGGAGCTTACGAGATTTTCTGTTGGAGTTTTGTGTTGTGAAGTTTTCAAGTTTTGGGTAAGGATTTGATGGAGTATAGAATAAGGAGTGGCAAGAGCCTAAGCTTGGGGATGCCCAAGGCACCCCAAGGTAATATTCAAGGATGTCAAAGATCCTAAGCTTGGGGATGCCTCGGGAAGGCATCCCCTCTTTCGTCTTCGTCTATCGGTAACTTTACTTAAGGCTATATTTTTATTCACCACATGATATGTGTTTTGCTTGGAGCGTCTTGTATGATTTGATTCTTTGCTTTTTAGTTTGCCACAATCATCCTTGCTGTACACACCTTTTGGGAGAGACACGCATGAATCGTGATTTATTAGAATACTCTATGTGCTTCACTTATATCTTTTGAGCTAGGCAATTTTGCCCTAGTGCTTCACTTATATCTTTTTAGAGCATGACGGTGGTTTTATTTTATAGAAATTGATGAAGTCTCGTACTTCACTTATATTATTTTGAGAGTATATAGAACATCATGGTAATTTGCTTTGGTTATAAAATTAGTCCTAATATGATAAGCATCCAAGAGGAATATAATAAAAACTTTCGTATTAAGTGCATTGAATACTATGAGAAGTTTGATTCCTTATGATTGTTTTGAGATATGAAGATGGTGATATTAGAGTCATGTTACTAAGTAGTTGTCAATTTGAGAAATACTTATGTTAAGGTTTGTGAGTCCCGTAGCATGCACGTATGGTGAACCGTTATGTGATGAAGTCGGAGCATGATTTATTTATTGATTGTGTTCCTTATGAGTGGCGGTCGGGGACGAGTGATGGTCTTTTCCTACCAATCTATCCCCCTAGGAGCATGCACGTAGTACTTTGTTTCGATGACTAATAGATTTTTGCAATAAGTATGTGAGTTCTTTATGACTAATGTTGAGTCCATGGATTATATGCACTCTCACCTTTCCGCCATTGCTAGCCTCTCTAGTACCGCGCAACTTTCGCCGTACCATAAACCTAGCACATATCCTTCCTCAAAACAGCCACCATACCTACATATTATGGCATTTCCATAGCCATTCCGAGATATATTGCCATGCAACTTTCCACCGTTCTGTTTATTCTGACATACATCATCATTGTCATATTGCTTTGCATGATCATGTAGTTGACATCGTATTTGTGGCAAAGCCACCATTCATCATTTATTATACATGTCGCTCATGATTCATTGCACATCCCGATACACCTCCGGAGGCATTCATATAGAGTCATATTTTGTTCTAAGTATCGAGTTGTAATCTTTGAGCTGTGAGTAAATAAAAGTGTGATGATCTTCATTATTAGAGCATTGTCCCATGTGAGGAAAGGATGATGGAGACTATGATCCCCCCACAAGTCGGGATGAGACTCCGGACGGAAATATATATAAAAATAATAATAAATGAGGCCAAAAAATGAGATAATGCCCAAATAAAAAAATGAGAGAAAAGAGAGAAGGGTCAGTGTTACTATCCTTTTACCATACTTGTGCTTCAAAGTAGCACCATGATCTTCATGATAGAGAGTCTCCTATGATATCACTTTCATATACTAGTGGGAATTTTCATTATAGAACTTGGCTTCTATATTTCAATGATGGGCTTCCTCAAAATGCCCTAGGTCTTCTTGAGCAAGCTAGTTGGATGCACACCCACTTAGTTTTATTTTTGAGCTTTCATAAACTTATAGCTCTAGTGCATCCGTTGCATGGCAAATCCTACTCACTCACATTGATATATATTGATGGGCATCTCCATAGCCCGTTGATACGCCTAGTTGATGTGAGTCTATCTCCTTTTTTTGTCTTCTCCACAACCATCGTCTATTCCACCTATAGTGCTATGTCGATGGCTCACGCTCATATATTGCATGAAAGTTGAAAAAGTTTGAGAACATCAAAAGTATGAAATAATTGCTTGGCTTGTCATCGGGGTTGTGCATGATTTAATTATTTTGTGTGATGAAGGTGGAGCATAGCCAGATTATATGATTTGGTTGGGATAAGCTTTCTTTGGCCATGTTATTTCGAGAAGACATAATTATTTGTTAGTATGCTTGAAGTATTATTGTTTTTATGTCAATATTAAACTTTTGTTTTGAATCTTACGTATCTGCATATTCATGCCGCAATAAAGAGAATTACATGGATAAATATGTTAAGTAGTATTCCACATCAAAAATTCTATTTTTATCATTTACCTACTCGACGACGAGCAGGAATTAAGCTTGGGGATGCTTGATACGTCTTCAACATATCTATAATTTTTTATTGTTCCATGCTATTATATTATCTGTTTTGGATGTTTTATATGCATTAATATGCTATTTTATATGATTTTTGGGTCTAACCTATTAATCTAGAGCCCAGTGCCAGTTTTTGTTTTTTCCTTGTTTTAGAATTTCGCGGAAAAGGAATACCAAACGGAATAAAACTTTCGCGATGATTTTTCTTGGACCAGAAGACACCCAAGAGACTTAGAGTGCAAGTTAGAAGAGCCACGAGGCGGCCACAAGGGTGGAGGGTGCGCCAAGGGGGGTAGGGCCCGCCCCCCAACCTTGTGGGCCCCTCGGTGGCCTCCTGACCTAGATTTTCCTCCTATATATACTCTTATACCCCCAAAAACTTCCGGGGAGCCACGAAACCACTTTTCCACTGCTGCAACCTTCTGTACCCGTGAGATCCCATCTTGGGGCCTTTTTGGGCATCCTGTCGGAGGGGGATTCGATCACGGAGGGCTTCTACATCAAAACCATTGCCTCTCCGATGAAGCATGAGTAGTTTACCGCAGACCTACGTGTCCATAGCTAGTAGCTAGATGGCTTCTTCTCTCTCTCTCTTTGATTCTCAATACCATCTTCTCCTCGATGTTCTTGGAGATCTATTCGATGTAATACTCTTTTGTGGTGTGTTTGCCAAGATCTGATGAATTGTGGATTTATGATCAACTTATCTATGAATATTATTTGAATCTTCTCTAAATTCTTATATGCATGATTAGATATCTTTGCAAGTCTCTTCGAACTATCGATTTGGTTTGGCCAACTAGATTGTTTTTTTTTGCAATGGGAGAAGTGCTTAGCTTTGGGTTCAATCTTGCGGTGTCCCTTCCTAGTGACAGTAGGGGCAGAAAGGCACGTATTGTATTGTTGCCATCGGGGATAACAAGATGGGGTTTTCATCATATTGCTTGAGTTAATTCCGCTACATCATGTTATCTTACTTAATGCGTTACTCTGTTCTTCATGAACTTAATACTCTAGATGCAGGAGGGAGTCGAACGATGTGTGGAGCAATAGTAGTAGATGCAGAATCATTTCGGTCTACTTAACACGGACGTGATGCCTATATTCATGATCATTTCCTTAGATATCGTCATAACTTTGTGCTTTTCTATCAATTGCTCGGCAGTAATTTTTTTGCCCACCGTAATAATTCCTTTCTTGAGAAAAGCCTCTAGTGAAACCTATGGCCCCGGGTCTATTTTCCATCATATAAGTTCCTGATCTACAATTATAGTTTCCTATTTACTTTCTTTTGCAATCTTTTACTTTCCGTTCCACAAACCAAAAATACCAAAAAAATATTACTTTACCGTTTATCCATCTCTATCAGATCTCACTTTGCGAATAACTGTGAAGGGATTGACAACCCCTTTGTCGCGTTGGTTGCAAGTTGGTGTTTGTTTGTGCAGGTATTCGGCGGCTTGTCGCGTTGTCTCCTACTAGATCGATACCTTGGTTCTCAAAACTGAGGGAAATACTTATGCTACTTTGCTGTATCACCCTTTCCTCTTCAAGGGAAAAACCAACGCAAGATCAAGAGGTAGCACCTTGCGAACAACCACTGGATTTGCTAACCATGTTGGATGCATCATTCCTCTGATCAAACCAGCTGCCTCAAGCTTCATAACCTCCTCTACAATAAACTGCTGCCGCTCCAAGGCTTGCTTCTGAACTTTCTGCTTGACAGGTCGGGCATGTGAGCAGACAGCGTGGTGGTTCTCGATTACCTCCTT
The DNA here is from genome assembly GCF_056163025.1 of Triticum urartu. NCBI lineage: Eukaryota > Viridiplantae > Streptophyta > Magnoliopsida > Poales > Poaceae > Triticum > Triticum urartu. Next base: position 384,279,469 of record NC_141873.1, read on the forward strand.
GTTAACACCAGGGATATTAGATGGTTGCCAGGCAAACACATCGACATTCGCCCACAAGAAGGCAACGAGTGTGCTTTCCTATTTGTCATCAAGGGTGGCGTTGATAGTGAAGGTACCATCAACGCCAACCAGCCCTGCTGGGACCTTCTTCACTTGTGGTGCAGCAACCTTGGATCTCTTGCTATTGGAACTCTCCGACAAGTCATCAACAGGCGCAGCGCACTCTGAAGAGGCACGCTTCCTGGATTCCTTGCCGGCGTCCCTACTATCCTTCTTCTTTCCTCTGTTCTCCTTGGCAGGAACTGTTGTTGCCGCTGGCTCTGCCGCGACTGCGTCCCGATACATCTTATCCATGCAAATGATTGCGTCCTTCTCATCTGATGGAATGGAAATGATTCCTACCGGCCCAGGCATCTTCAAGGTGTTGTAGGCATAGTGGGATGCCGCCATGAATTTAGCCAGGGCTGGGCGTCCAAGGATCCCATTGTACGGCAGGGGAGGTCGACCACATCAAACACAATCTTTTTAGTCCGATAGTTCAGTTCTCCCCAAAATGTCACTGGCAACATGATCTTTCCCTTAGTATGACTCCTGCCAGGATTTACTCCTTGAAACATGCCCGTGACCTTTAGCTCTTCCTCTGCTATCTAAAGTTTGCTGATGACCTTTGGGGAAATCAAATTCAACTCGGCCCCACCGTCAACCAACATCTTTGTGACCTTGAGGTTGCGAATTGTTGGAGAGACCAACAATGGCAAACATCCTACCGTAGTTGTACGGTCAGGATGGTCCTCTTCATCGAAGATGATGGGTGTGCGTGACCATTTGGGCGGCTTCCGAGCCTCTACCTCTAGCTCCATGATATTGACGTCACGTGCCCACCGTTTGAGTTGGCGGTGAGAGGAGTGCAGAGATGCACCCCCATCGATGCATAGGGCGTCAGTGGCCTTCTGGAATTCCTGCTCGCTGGTTTCCTCTTCATCCCCTTCATCACTCTCACCATTCCAAACTTCCTTCTATCGACCCCTGGTGGGTTTTCCTTGGTTCTGGAAGGGTTTGCCAGGGCGATTTGCTTCACCGCCTCAGCCCTTCCCGCCAGCGGCATTCTGACCCTTTTCCTTGTCACGTTTTTCATATTCTGCTCTCTGCCTCTTGACAAGCTACTCAACCTGATAATACTCTTAAAGATCGTGGCCCTTGGTCTGATGGATCTTATAGTACGGCCCATCGCCTTTCCCGGCCTTCTCGGCAGTCGCAGCCTCTCGACAGTCAACGCACATGGCAACATCCTTGCCGGGAGCTTCAGCTTTAGCCTTCTTGCCGATACTAAGTGAGCCTGATCCTTCGACATTCATCACTGCCTTATCCTTGCACCTGTTGATGCGATTCATACTCTTCTTCTGACAGGCGGATTCATCGTCATCCTCTGAGTCAACGTTGATGCAATCCTCCTCTCCAGGGAGTTCCCTTCCTTCCTCCATCGGAGCACACTTGTCCACCAAGGTGTAAAGCTCTTTCACAATCTTGGGCAACCGCATGTTCATCTTGGAATGAATCCTGCGGTTGCGCATATTGGATTGGAAGGCAGCTATCACAGCTGCTGGATGGATATTCGGGATGTTCCTGTGGACTCTGCTAAATCTGTGGAAGTACTTCCGGAGAGTTTCTCCTTCTTTCTGTTGGAGAAGCTGCAAGTCGCTGGGCCGCCCTGGTTCTTGATGGCCGCTAGTGGAGGCACCAATGAACTCATGGCACAGGTTAGCCCATGACAAAAATGGAGTTCTCCGGCAGGTGCATCAACCAAGACCTCACATTGGACTTGAGTGCCAAAGGGAAGTATTTGGCAAACACATTCTCATCTCTTCCCCCAGTAGCTTGAACATCGATGGTGTAGATGCTCAGAAATTCTGCTGGGTTTAGCCTCCCATCATATTTCTTGGGTATCTCTGGCTTGAACGTGCGAACAGACGGCCAACGGACTTGCCGCAACTCACGAGTAAAGGCAGGGCACCCAACCTCGAAAGGTAGGCACCCGCCAATCTCGAGCGCAAGCTCCTCAACGTCGGGACCATCGCACCCATTGGTCTGACGATGGTCGTCGCGGCGTCGCTCAATGACGACGCATGCGTCTCCCCTCCGCCTATCTTCCGGGGCTCGCCGTTGGCCAACGAGATGTCATCAGGTTCTTGATCCTGCCACGCTCACACTGGTTGCCGTGGTAGGGACTGCACCGTGGGGGTGGCCCCTTCCGTACGACCAGCAACGTGAGCCATCGTCGTTGCTTGGGGTGGCCATGGCGGGCCAGCTCACTGCGAGCCCCCAACCTCGGTGAAACCAAGCATACTCTGGATGGTGCCACGCCACTCGTCCATCTGCTCGGCCGCCGACGGAAACCTCGGTAACAGCTGAGCCCGTGCCATGGCCTCTATAGTAGTGCTTGGCATGGGTGATGACGATATGGACCGCACCGTCGCTCGGCTTCTCACTACAAGAAATATGTCAACTTATGACCACCACTATTGGTCACTGAATGGTCACAAATTTCCATTTATGACCTTTTTGTGACAAAAAACATAAGGTCAAAAGCTGGGCGTCGTAAACTGACTATAGCGACCTTTCTTCTGGAATGGTCGCAAACATTTATGACCAAAATAAGCCTATTGTTCTGTTTTGGTCACTAGCAACCTCCCCAGTCCACGTAGGCATCCAGCGTGGCAAGCTGATGTGGCACAAGATTCAGCCCGGTCCAATTCAGTTTTCTACATGGGCCTAGCCCAACAATTCGGTCTTTTTAATGTATTTTTTCTATAAATTTTTGATCGGCTTCATGGGCCAAGCCCAACATTGTAGCCTTTTTATTTTCTAGGCCTTCGGCCTTTTTGCTTCCGTTTCTTATTTGGGCCTTTTTACAATCCATTTTGGACCAGGTGTGTTTTCTTTTGTTTTCTTCTGCTCATCCAATTAGGTCCCACTTGTCAGTTTTCTTTTGTTTCTTTCCACTAGTGAAATGGGACCAGGTATGCTGTTTAGGTGCCACATGTCAGAAATTTCAAAATTGCTCAGATTATATTCATAACTGGGTCCCACTGGTCAAGTTTCCATTTCACATCTTTTCAACATACATAATCATTATTTCAAATTGGACAGAACAGATATAATTCATTAACACTACATTAGACTTCTACAATATTACAATTTACACTTGGCTTCACACTTCAGAACCAAAAACTCTTTGCTAAGTACTGCTTCACACTTGGCTTCACAGCTTCACACTTGGCTTCACGGCTTCACACTCCAAAAAATAGGCCTGGAGCTCCTGTAAAAGAATGAACATAAAGGCCACCAAAATTAGAGTGTACTGCTGCTGAGGCCAGAACCAAACAACTTCAATATTACAATAAAAAGAAGTCTCGGGTTTATCAAGCACAGCAAAACAGCACCGTGGCCATCAGTCAGATCTGAATATAGAATAAAAGAGGTCTCAGGTTTAGACTGAGAAGGAAGAGCTAGTTATGCATGATGTCTCAGGTTTAAACAAAAGATCAAAAGACCACAGTTTTAACAAGAGATATATAGTCAGTCCAATTGAATAAAACCTAGACAGTAGCATTATGAGTATTTAAGTGGAGATGTAGCAGGCATTCAAATGAATTTATTATGGAGACGATGAATAAAATTAGGCAATAAAAAACTTAAGCATCACAAGAATGAGCAGTACAAGAATGTGTTAGCAGCACAAGAATTAGCAGCACATACATGTCTGCATGATCCAACAAGAATGATTATATTCAATTTTCTTAGCAGCACAAGAATGAGCAGTAGCAGCACAAGAAGCACCACCACCAGCACAAGTGCACACCTATTCAAGCAAGCATCTAGCAGTAGAAGCATTCAAACAGCAGCAGCACTGTCACATGTCATATCTTATAAACTTAGGCATGTGTTCTCAGGTTATCCTTAACATCACGCACTATATTGGGTAATTAGCAGCAAACAATACATATCAGTACAAGGCTAGGCAAGATAATAAAGACTTGGGAAAATATAGCAGAGTTTAAAAAATGATACATGCCCTTGAGGAGAGGGCAATGGCAAGCGCGACCACGAACATATCCATTCATGTAACGAATATAGCAATTATTTTAAAAAAGTGTTCATGTAAACAGGTGAACACTACAGTAATCTTATGAATGCAACGAATATAGCAATGCCATCATGGGGCATAGGTGATTCCATGCAACTAGTTTCATAGAACAATAGAGAATATTTTCATCATATAACAAAAAATATTTCATCCTCCAATTTCTCCCCAGATAATGAAACATGGAGAAGTGTTAAAAGGTAGGCTGAAATGATTCTAGGGCACTGCATTCATCTCCATGGCAGCAAAAGATGCCAAGGAGCCAAATTTCAGTCCCATTCTATAGTCAAATATTCTAACACAACAAAAAAAGTAAAAATCAGTACAAAAGCACAAACCACTGGAATAAATTTGTAGAAATGAAAATTAGAGACAAACTATCTATAGATTCCCTAAATGGCAAGCAAAATCCATCTTACTGCAATAGTTTTGAACTCCAGACTACCCAACAAAGATGCAATTGCCCCAGACAATGCATTCGCCTCTAAGGCACGGCAAAAGCAAGGCAATGAGGTAAACTTCAGTCTCAATTCTATGAACTAAAAGTTTCAGTGCTACAAACTTCAGCGGGTATCACTACACACGTGAAGCAAATATGTACACAGTTCAGCTTATCTCACAAATAAGTACAACAAGCAATTAACAGCCACAAAACAGATATTAACCACCTCATTCTACAAAAGCTAATCACGAATCTCAGGAATTAACACGGTCCCGAGCGTATGTTATAGTACTACCCTTCGGATCCAGCAGACAAAAGAACTGGCAGATCAGCCACAACGATAAATCAATCAAAGTGACAAAAAGATCCATACCCTTGGAGCTGCGCAGCATCTTGAGGACGGTCTTGTAGCCGAGCGTGTACTTGTGGCTCTTCATCACCAGCTGCATCTTGTTCTTGATGTTCTCCCCGCTCTTCTTCTGCAGAGGCTTCCAATATATGTTAGGTACATAACAGAATGTATAAGCATGAAGTAAGATAGGCCATGCATCAAACACAGAAATACTTTTCAGTCGTTCACTGTCATGTACTACTACCTAACTGGCTAACTCAGTAGCATAACGAGTAGCATCAGCAGCAGCAGTGCAAGAGTAGCAGCAGCAGTGAGTAGCTGCGGCATCTGGCGAGCAGCAGCAGTATGCAGCAGCAGGCAGTAGAAAATAGCAGAAGCAGCGGCAACAGTACGCGAGCGAGGGGGCACGCCTGCACGAGCGGGGCACGGTCGGCGAGCAGGTTGCAGCAGGCGGCACGGCATACATAGGCTCAAGGTCACGGCTGCAGGCGGCAGGGGCATGCGGGCGCGCGTGGACGCGAAGCTTCGGCCATGGCGGCCTCGGCGGGCGCAGGAAACATACGACGACGGATCGAGGGGGCCAAACAGGGGGATCGGCTGAGGGGCTCACCGCGGTGCGAATGATGAGCTCGGGGAGGCCGGAGACGTCGGAGCAGCAAGGGTGACGCGGATCGACGGGGGGAGGCGCGCGGCGGCCGACGGGGAAGAAGCTCGGATCCGGCGCAGCGTGGGCTTCTCGCCGAGCTGGTGTGTGAGCTTGGCGCAGATGAGCTTGGCGATCTCCAGCGCCTCGTCCTCGGATCTGACCTTGGTGACGAGGTTGCAGATGACGGTGAGGACGCACTCGAGATCTGCGGCTACACACAGCAACATGGGATAAGCAAGGAGCGATTCAGCAAGCAGTGGACGGAGAAGAGAGAGGGGAGGGGAGGCCTAACCTTTGTCGGGGGCGCTGGGGGAGAGGAGGAGGAGGTCGGCGGAGGCGAGCATGAGGGAGGCCATGTCGAGCCAGCGGCCGGCGAGGACGTGCTGCTGTGCCTCGGCGCAGAGGCGGGCCATCTCCGGGTCGGCGACCTCGGCGCCCGCGTCGGCCCAGGCGAGTTGCGCGGTGGAGCGCACCACCGCCAGCATTGGCTCCTCCTCCATGGTGTTGACGATCATCACCATGGGCGGCTTGTGTTCATTATGCGGCGGAAGAACGGGGTGGGTGGGCGGGCAGAGGAAGAGCGGCGTGGGGTCTGCGTCCTATGGGAGGCGAGGACGAGCAGGTGGTGGCGCGCGGGAGCGGGCGGCGGGATCTGGATCGGGGGCGGGAGGTAGGTGGCGGCTGCAAGGAGTGGATCTGGATCGGGGGAGAGATAGGAGAGGAGTGGAGTTAGGGTTTGGCTTGGCCTGCTGAGAGCGAGTGGGAGACGTTGGATCCGCCTCGTTTGGACGGTTCAGATCAGATAGAGTGGGGTGATCCTGAGAAGTGTTCTGATTGGTCTGAGAATCTGTGATCTAAAATAATTTGTGAAGCAGCTATCAAAAATATTTTGCAAAAGGGCATCACATAAATTTTCACTCAAGTTAGACCACATTTTATGGATGAGCACCAATTTGTATGGATTTCTGATCTTTCTAACTATTTTAAATCATTTTTCTAGTGTCAAAAAGGAGGTTTTTTTTGTGAAGGACCTACCAAATAATTGTTGCAAAATTTGACCAAATCAATTTTCTCAAAAACTAGGACATATTTAATGTACAATTGACAAGATGATTGGGTGTAAAATGTTTTTATCCACCTCTCATGAAAAAGACAAATTTCCGCCGATTCAGCTGGAAGCGGGTCAAATTTGAACTGTAGCTCCCTTGTAGTTTGCTCTTTATTTTTTCCAAAAATCATTTCTAGGTACATAAGTATCTATTTAATCATAGAAACACCAAAAAAGTTTCAAGATTCAACCACTAGCTAGGAACGGTCATTCCTGCCGTTTTGACCGCATTTTGAAACGGGCATAAAAAATTCAAAAAAATTCAAAAATTGGGAAACCTTCGCATTGTGTCATTCTAGGTGTCCAAGTTCCTAGGGAAAATAACAAACTTGTAATACGGCAATTATTTTAAAAAAGTGTTCTTAGAAACGAGCTATCACGTGTGGAGATCCATGGCTTTCAAGCTAAATGATCAATCTTATGGCCACATCCATGGCATAGTTTGTTCAAATGATCTCATATTGTGCACAAGGGTGCATATTGGAATGGCAAACAATGTTTCCTAAGGAAGTTTTCATTTTCTTTGGACGAAAAAACCATTTTCCATTTTTGAGTGCCCAAAAGGAGGTTTTTTTTGTGAAGGACCTACCAAATAATTGTTGCAAAATTTGACCAAATCAATTTTCTCAAAAACTAGGACATATTTAATGTACAATTGACAAGATGATTGGGTGTAAAATGTTTTTATCCACCTCTCATGAAAAAGACAAATTTCCGCCGATTCAGCTGGAAGCGGGTCAAATTTGAACTGTAGCTACCTTGTAGCTTGCTCTTTATTTTTTTCAAAAATCATTTCTAGGTACATAAGTATCTATTTAATCATAGAAACACCAAAAAAGTTCCAAGATTCAACCACTAGCTAGGAACGGTCATTCCCACCGTTTTGACCGCATTTTGAAACGGGCATAAAAAATTCAAAAAAAATCAAAAAATTGGGAAACCTTCGCATTGTGTCATTCTAGGTGGCCAAGTTCCTAGGAAAAATAACAAACTTGTAATACGGCAATTATTTTAAAAAAGTGTTCTCAGAAACGAGCTATCACGTGTGGAGATCCATGGCTTTCAAGCTAAATGATCAATCTTATGGCCACATCCATGGCATAGTTTGTTCAAATGATCTCATATTGTGCACAAGGGTGCATATTGGAATGGCAAACAATGTTTCCTAAGGAAGTTTTCATTTTCTTTGGACGAAAAAACCATTTTCCATTTTTGAGTGCCCAAAAGGAGGTTTTTTTTGTGAAGGACCTACCAAATAATTGTTGCAAAATTTGACCAAATCAGTTTTCTCAAAAACTAGGACATATTTAATGTACAATTGACAAGATGATTGGGTGTAAAATGTTTTTATCCACCTCTCATGAAAAAGACAAATTTCCGCCGATTCAGCTGGAAGCGGGTCAAATTTGAACTGTAGCTACCTTGTAGTTTGCTCTTTATTTTTTTCAAAAATCATTTCTAGGTACATAAGTATCTATTTAATCATAGAAACACCAAAAAAGTTTCAAGATTCAACCACTAGCAAGGAACGGTCATTCCCGCCGTTTTGACCGCATTTTGAAACGGGCATAAAAAATTCAAAAAAAATCAAAAATTGGGAAACCTTCGCATTGTGTCATTCTAGGTGGCCAAGTTCCTAGGAAAAATAACAAACTTGTAATACGGCAATTATTTTAAAAAAGTGTTCTTCGAAACGAGCTATCACGTGTGGAGATCCATGGCTTTCAAGCTAAATGATCAATCTTATGGCCACATCCATGGCATAGTTTGTTCAAATGATCTCATATTGTGCACAAGGGTGCATATTGGAATGGCAAACAATGTTTCCTAAGGAAGTTTTCATTTTCTTTGGACGAAAAAACCATTTTCCATTTTTGAGTGCCCAAAAGGAGGTTTTTTTTGTGAAGGACCTACCAAATAATTGTTGCAAAATTTGACCAAATCAATTTTCTCAAAAACTAGGACATATTTAATGTACAATTGACAAGATGATTGGGTGTAAAATGTTTTTATCCACCTCTCATGAAAAAGACAAATTTCCGCCGATTCAGCTGGAAGCGGGTCAAATTTGAACTGTAGCTCCCTTGTAGTTTGCTCTTTATTTTTTCCAAAAATCATTTCTAGGTACATAAGTATCTATTTAATCATAGAAACACCAAAAAAGTTTCAAGATTCAACCACTAGCTAGGAACGGTCATTCCTGCCGTTTTGACCGCATTTTGAAACGGGCATAAAAAATTCAAAAAAATTCAAAAATTGGGAAACCTTCGCATTGTGTCATTCTAGGTGTCCAAGTTCCTAGGGAAAATAACAAACTTGTAATACGGCAATTATTTTAAAAAAGTGTTCTTAGAAACGAGCTATCACGTGTGGAGATCCATGGCTTTCAAGCTAAATGATCAATCTTATGGCCACATCCATGGCATAGTTTGTTCAAATGATCTCATATTGTGCACAAGGGTGCATATTGGAATGGCAAACAATGTTTCCTAAGGAAGTTTTCATTTTCTTTGGACGAAAAAACCATTTTCCATTTTTGAGTGCCCAAAAGGAGGTTTTTTTTGTGAAGGACCTACCAAATAATTGTTGCAAAATTTGACCAAATCAATTTTCTCAAAAACTAGGACATATTTAATGTACAATTGACAAGATGATTGGGTGTAAAATGTTTTTATCCACCTCTCATGAAAAAGACAAATTTCCGCCGATTCAGCTGGAAGCGGGTCAAATTTGAACTGTAGCTACCTTGTAGTTTGCTCTTTATTTTTTTCAAAAATCATTTCTAGGTACATAAGTATCTATTTAATCATAGAAACACCAAAAAAGTTTCAAGATTCAACCACTAGCTAGGAACGGTCATTCCCGCCGTTTTGACTGCATTTTGAAACGGGCATAAAAAATTCAAAAAAATTCAAAAATTGGGAAACCTTCGCATTGTGTCATTCTAGGTGGCCAAGTTCCTAGGAAAAATAACAAACTTGTAATACGGCAATTATTTTAAAAAAGTGTTCTCAGAAACGAGCTATCACGTGTGGAGATCCATGGCTTTCAAGCTAAATGATCAATCTTATGGCCACATCCATGGCATAGTTTGTTCAAATGATCTCATATTGTGCACAAGGGTGCATATTGGAATGGCAAACAATGTTGCCTAAGGAAGTTTTCATTTTCTTTGGACGAAAAAACCATTTTCCATTTTTGAGTGCCCAAAAGGAGGTTTTTTTTGTGAAGGACCTACCAAATAATTGTTGCAAAATTTGACCAAATCAATTTTCTCAAAAACTAGGACATATTTAATGTACAATTGACAAGATGATTGGGTGTAAAATGTTTTTATCCACCTCTCATGAAAAAGACAAATTTCCGCCGATTCAGCTGGAAGCGGGTCAAATTTGAACTGTAGCTACCTTGTAGCTTGCTCTTTATTTTTTTCAAAAATCATTTCTAGCTACATAAGTATCTATTTAATCATAGAAACACCAAAAAAGTTCCAAGATTCAACCACTAGCTAGGAACGGTCATTCCCGCCGTTTTGACCGCATTTTGAAACGGGCATAAAAAATTCAAAAAAAATCAAAAAATTGGGAAACCTTCGCATTGTGTCATTCTAGGTGGCCAAGTTCCTAGGAAAAATAACAAACTTGTAATACGGCAATTATTTTAAAAAAGTGTTCTCAGAAACGAGCTATCACGTGTGGAGATCCATGGCTTTCAAGCTAAATGATCAATCTTATGGCCACATCCATGGCATAGTTTGTTCAAATGATCTCATATTGTGCACAAGGGTGCATATTGGAATGGCAAACAATGTTTCCTAAGGAAGTTTTCATTTTCTTTGGACGAAAAAACCATTTTCCATTTTTGAGTGCCCAAAAGGAGGTTTTTTTTGTGAAGGACCTACCAAATAATTGTTGCAAAATTTGACCAAATCAATTTTCTCAAAAACTAGGACATATTTAATGTACAATTGACAAGATGATTGGGTGTAAAATGTTTTTATCCACCTCTCATGAAAAAGACAAATTTCCGCCGATTCAGCTGGAAGCGGGTCAAATTTGAACTGTAGCTACCTTGTAGTTTGCTCTTTATTTTTTTCAAAAATCATTTCTAGGTACATAAGTATCTATTTAATCATAGAAACACCAAAAAAGTTTCAAGATTCAACCACTAGCTAGGAACGGTCATTCCCGCCGTTTTGACTGCATTTTGAAACGGGCATAAAAAATTCAAAAAAATTCAAAAATTGGGAAACCTTCGCATTGTGTCATTCTAGGTGGCCAAGTTCCTAGGAAAAATAACAAACTTGTAATACGGCAATTATTTTAAAAAAGTGTTCTCAGAAACGAGCTATCACGTGTGGAGATCCATGGCTTTCAAGCTAAATGATCAATCTTATGGCCACATCCATGGCATAGTTTGTTCAAATGATCTCATATTGTGCACAAGGGTGCATATTGGAATGGCAAACAATGTTGCCTAAGGAAGTTTTCATTTTCTTTGGACGAAAAAACCATTTTCCATTTTTGAGTGCCCAAAAGGAGGTTTTTTTTGTGAAGGACCTACCAAATAATTGTTGCAAAATTTGACCAAATCAATTTTCTCAAAAACTAGGACATATTTAATGTACAATTGACAAGATGATTGGGTGTAAAATGTTTTTATCCACCTCTCATGAAAAAGACAAATTTCCGCCGATTCAGCTGGAAGCGGGTCAAATTTGAACTGTAGCTACCTTGTAGCTTGCTCTTTATTTTTTTCAAAAATCATTTCTAGGTACATAAGTATCTATTTAATCATAGAAACACCAAAAAAGTTCCAAGATTCAACCACTAGCTAGGAACGGTCATTCCCGCCGTTTTGACCGCATTTTGAAACGGGCATAAAAAATTCAAAAAAAATCAAAAAATTGGGAAACCTTCGCATTGTGTCATTCTAGGTGGCCAAGTTCCTAGGAAAAATAACAAACTTGTAATACGGCAACTATTTTAAAAAAGTGTTCTCAGAAACGAGCTATCACGTGTGGAGATCCATGGCTTTCAAGCTAAATGATCAATCTTATGGCCACATCCATGGCATAGTTTGTTCAAATGATCTCATATTGTGCACAAGGGTGCATATTGGAATGGCAAACAATGTTTCCTAAGGAAGTTTTCATTTTCTTTGGACGAAAAAACCATTTTCCATTTTTGAGTGCCCAAAAGGAGGTTTTTTTTGTGAAGGACCTACCAAATAATTGTTGCAAAATTTGACCAAATCAATTTTCTCAAAAACTAGGACATATTTAATGTACAATTGACAAGATGATTGGGTGTAAAATGTTTTTATCCACCTCTCATGAAAAAGACAAATTTCCGCCGATTCAGCTGGAAGCGGGTCAAATTTGAACTGTAGCTACCTTGTAGTTTGCTCTTTATTTTTTTCAAAAATCATTTCTAGGTACATAAGTATCTATTTAATCATAGAAACACCAAAAAAGTTTCAAGATTCAACCACTAGCTAGGAACGGTCATTCCCGCCGTTTTGACCGCATTTTGAAACGGGCATAAAAAATTAAAAAAAAATCAAAAATTGGGAAACCTTCGCATTGTGTCATTCTAGGTGGCCAAGTTCCTAGGAAAAATAACAAACTTGTAATACGGCAATTATTTTAAAAAAGTGTTCTCAGAAACTAGCTATCACGTGTGGAGATCCATGGCTTTCAAGCTAAATGATCAATCTTATGGCCACATCCATGGCATAGTTTGTTCAAATGATCTCATATTGTGCACAAGGGTGCATATTGGAATGGCAAACAATGTTGCCTCAGGAAGTTTTCATTTTCTTTGGACGAAAAAACCATTTTCCATTTTTGAGTGCCCAAAAGGAGGTTTTTTTGTGAAGGACCTACCAAATAATTGTTGCAAAATTTGACCAAATCAATTTTCTCAAAAACTAGGACATATTTAATGTACAATTGACAAGATGATTGGGTGTAAAATGTTTTTATCCACCTCTCATGAAAAAGACAAATTTCCGCCGATTCAGCTGGAAGCGGGTCAAATTTGAACTGTAGCTACCTTGTAGTTTGCTCTTTATTTTTTTCAAAAATCATTTCTAGGTACATAAGTATCTATTTAATCATAGAAACACCAAAAAAGTTTCAAGATTCAACCACTAGCTAGGAACGGTCATTCCCGCCGTTTTGACTGCATTTTGAAACGGGCATAAAAAATTCAAAAAAATTCAAAAATTGGGAAACCTTCGCATTGTGTCATTCTAGGTGGCCAAGTTCCTAGGAAAAATAACAAACTTGTAATACGGCAATTATTTTAAAAAAGTGTTCTCAGAAACGAGCTATCACGTGTGGAGATCCATGGCTTTCAAGCTAAATGATCAATCTTATGGCCACATCCATGGCATAGTTTGTTCAAATGATCTCATATTGTGCACAAGGGTGCATATTGGAATGGCAAACAATGTTGCCTAAGGAAGTTTTCATTTTCTTTGGACGAAAAAACCATTTTCCATTTTTGAGTGCCCAAAAGGAGGTTTTTTTTGTGAAGGACCTACCAAATAATTGTTGCAAAATTTGACCAAATCAATTTTCTCAAAAACTAGGACATATTTAATGTACAATTGACAAGATGATTCGGTGTAAAATGTTTTTATCCACCTCTCATGAAAAAGACAAATTTCCGCCGATTCAGCTGGAAGCGGGTCAAATTTGAACTGTAGCTACCTTGTAGCTTGCTCTTTATTTTTTTCAAAAATCATTTCTAGGTACATAAGTATCTATTTAATCATAGAAACACCAAAAAAGTTCCAAGATTCAACCACTAGCTAGGAACGGTCATTCCCGCCGTTTTGACCGCATTTTGAAACGGGCATAAAAAATTCAAAAAAAATCAAAAAATTGGGAAACCTTCGCATTGTGTCATTCTAGGTGGCCAAGTTCCTAGGAAAAATAACAAACTTGTAATACGGCAATTATTTTAAAAAAGTGTTCTCAGAAACGAGCTATCACGTGTGGAGATCCATGGCTTTCAAGCTAAATGATCAATCTTATGGCCACATCCATGGCATAGTTTGTTCAAATGATCTCATATTGTGCACAAGGGTGCATATTGGAATGGCAAACAATGTTTCCTAAGGAAGTTTTCATTTTCTTTGGACGAAAAAACCATTTTCCATTTTTGAGTGCCCAAAAGGAGGTTTTTTTTGTGAAGGACCTACCAAATAATTGTTGCAAAATTTGACCAAATCAATTTTCTCAAAAACTAGGACATATTTAATGTACAATTGACAAGATGATTGGGTGTAAAATGTTTTTATCCACCTCTCATGAAAAAGACAAATTTCCGCCGATTCAGCTGGAAGCGGGTCAAATTTGAACTGTAGCTACCTTGTAGTTTGCTCTTTATTTTTTTCAAAAATCATTTCTAGGTACATAAGTATCTATTTAATCATAGAAACACCAAAAAAGTTTCAAGATTCAACCACTAGCTAGGAACGGTCATTCCCGCCGTTTTGACCGCATTTTGAAACGGGCATAAAAAATTAAAAAAAAATCAAAAATTGGGAAACCTTCGCATTGTGTCATTCTAGGTGGCCAAGTTCCTAGGAAAAATAACAAACTTGTAATACGGCAATTATTTTGAAAAAGTGTTCTCAGAAACGAGCTATCACGTGTGGAGATCCATGGCTTTCAAGCTAAATGATCAATCTTATGGCCACATCCATGGCATAGTTTGTTCAAATGATCTCATATTGTGCACAAGGGTGCATATTGGAATGGCAAACAATGTTGCCTCAGGAAGTTTTCATTTTCTTTGGACGAAAAAACCATTTTCCATTTTTGAGTGCCCAAAAGGAGGTTTTTTTGTGAAGGACCTACCAAATAATTGTTGCAAAATTTGACCAAATCAATTTTCTCAAAAACTAGGACATATTTAATGTACAATTGACAAGATGATTGGGTGTAAAATGTTTTTATCCACCTCTCATGAAAAAGACAAATTTCCGCCGATTCAGCTGGAAGCGGGTCAAATTTGAACTGTAGCTACCTTGTAGTTTGCTCTTTATTTTTTTCAAAAATCATTTCTAGGTACATAAGTATCTATTTAATCATAGAAACACCAAAAAAGTTTCAAGATTCAACCACTAGCTAGGAACGGTCATTCCCGCCGTTTTGACTGCATTTTGAAACGGGCATAAAAAATTCAAAAAAATTCAAAAATTGGGAAACCTTCGCATTGTGTCATTCTAGGTGGCCAAGTTCCTAGGAAAAATAACAAACTTGTAATACGGCAATTATTTTAAAAAAGTGTTCTCAGAAACGAGCTATCACGTGTGGAGATCCATGGCTTTCAAGCTAAATGATCAATCTTATGGCCACATCCATGGCATAGTTTGTTCAAATGATCTCATATTGTGCACAAGGGTGCATATTGGAATGGCAAACAATGTTGCCTAAGGAAGTTTTCATTTTCTTTGGACGAAAAAACCATTTTCCATTTTTGAGTGCCCAAAAGGAGGTTTTTTTTGTGAAGGACCTACCAAATAATTGTTGCAAAATTTGACCAAATCAATTTTCTCAAAAACTAGGACATATTTAATGTACAATTCACAAGATGATTGGGTGTAAAATGTTTTTATCCACCTCTCATGAAAAAGACAAATTTCCGCCGATTCAGCTGGAAGCGGGTCAAATTTGAACTGTAGCTACCTTGTAGCTTGCTCTTTATTTTTTTCAAAAATCATTTCTAGGTACATAAGTATCTATTTAATCATAGAAACACCAAAAAAGTTCCAAGATTCAACCACTAGCTAGGAACGGTCATTCCCGCCGTTTTGACCGCATTTTGAAACGGGCATAAAAAATTCAAAAAAAATCAAAAAATTGGGAAACCTTCGCATTGTGTCATTCTAGGTGGCCAAGTTCCTAGGAGAAATAACAAACTTGTAATACGGCAATTATTTTAAAAAAGTGTTCTCAGAAACGAGCTATCACGTGTGGAGATCCATGGCTTTCAAGCTAAATGATCAATCTTATGGCCACATCCATGGCATAGTTTGTTCAAATGATCTCATATTGTGCACAAGGGTGCATATTGGAATGGCAAACAATGTTTCCTAAGGAAGTTTTCATTTTCTTTGGACGAAAAAACCATTTTCCATTTTTGAGTGCCCAAAAGGAGGTTTTTTTTGTGAAGGACCTACCAAATAATTGTTGCAAAATTTGACCAAATCAATTTTCTCAAAAACTAGGACATATTTAATGTACAATTGACAAGATGATTCGGTGTAAAATGTTTTTATCCACCTCTCATGAAAAAGACAAATTTCCGCCGATTCAGCTGGAAGCGGGTCAAATTTGAACTGTAGCTACCTTGTAGTTTGCTCTTTATTTTTTTCAAAAATCATTTCTAGGTACATAAGTATCTATTTAATCATAGAAACACCAAAAAAGTTTCAAGATTCAACCACTAGCTAGGAACGGTCATTCCCGCCGTTTTGACCGCATTTTGAAACGGGCATAAAAAATTCAAAAAAATTCAAAAATTGGGAAACCTTCGCATTGTGTCATTCTAGGTGGCCAAGTTCCTAGGAAAAATAACAAACTTGTAATACGGCAATTATTTTAAAAAAGTGTTCTCAGAAACGAGATATCACGTGTGGAGATCCATGGCTTTCAAGCTAAATGATCAATCTTATGGCCACATACATGGCATAGTTTGTTCAAATGATCTCATATTGTGCACAAGGGTGCATATTGGAATGGAAAACAATGTTTCCTAAGGAAGTTTTCATTTTCTTTGGACGAAAAAACCATTTTCCATTTTTGAGTGCCCAAAAGGAGGTTTTTTTTGTGAAGGACCTACCAAATAATTGTTGCAAAATTTGACCAAATCAATTTTCTCAAAAACTAGGACATATTTAATGTACAATTGACAAGATGATTGGGTGTAAAATGTTTTTATCCACCTCTCATGAAAAAGACAAATTTCCGCCGATTCAGCTGGAAGCGGGTCAAATTTGAACTGTAGCTCCCTTGTAGTTTGCTCTTTATTTTTTTCAAAAATCATTTCTAGGTACATAAGTATCTATTTAATCATAGAAACACCAAAAAAGTTTCAAGATTCAACCACTAGCTAGGAACGGTCATTCCCGCCGTTTTGACCGCATTTTGAAACGGGCATAAAAAATTCAAAAAAAATCAAAAATTGGGAAACCTTCGCATTGTGTCATTCTAGGTGGCCAAGTTCCTAGGAAAAATAACAAACTTGTAATACGGCAATTATTTTAAAAAAGTGTTCTCAGAAACGAGCTATCACGTGTGGAGATCCATGGCTTTCAAGCTAAATGATCAATCTTATGGCCACATCCATGGCATAGTTTGTTCAAATGATCTCATATTGTGCACAAGGGTGCATATTGGAATGGCAAACAATGTTTCCTAAGGAAGTTTTCATTTTCTTTGGACGAAAAAACCATTTTCCATTTTTGAGTGCCCAAAAGGAGGTTTTTTTTGTGAACGACCTACCAAATAATTGTTGCAAAATTTGACCAAATCAATTTTCTCAAAAACTAGGACATATTTAATGTACAATTGACAAGATGATTGGGTGTAAAATGTTTTTATCCACCTCTCATGAAAAAGACAAATTTCCGCCGATTCAGCTGGAAGCGGGTCAAATTTGAACTGTAGCTCCCTTGTAGTTTGCTCTTTATTTTTTCCAAAAATCATTTCTAGGTACATAAGTATCTATTTAATCATAGAAACACCAAAAAAGTTTCAAGATTCAACCACTAGCTAGGAACGGTCATTCCCGCCGTTTTGACCGCATTTTGAAACGGGCATAAAAAATTCAAAAAAATTCAAAAATTGGGAAACCTTCGCATTGTGTCATTCTAGGTGTCCAAGTTCCTAGGGAAAATAACAAACTTGTAATACGGCAATTATTTTAAAAAAGTGTTCTTAGAAACGAGCTATCACGTGTGGAGATCCATGGCTTTCAAGCTAAATGATCAATCTTATGGCCACATCCATGGCATAGTTTGTTCAAATGATCTCATATTGTGCACAAGGGTGCATATTGGAATGGCAAACAATGTTTCCTAAGGAAGTTTTCATTTTCTTTGGACGAAAAAACCATTTTCCATTTTTGAGTGCCCAAAAGGAGGTTTTTTTTGTGAAGGACCTACCAAATAATTGTTGCAAAATTTGACCAAATCAATTTTCTCAAAAACTAGGACATATTTAATGTACAATTGACAAGATGATTGGGTGTAAAATGTTTTTATCCACCTCTCATGAAAAAGACAAATTTCCGCCGATTCAGTTGGAAGCGGGTCAAATTTGAACTGTAGCTACCTTGTAGTTTGCTCTTTATTTTTTTCAAAAATCATTTCTAGGTACATAAGTATCTATTTAATCATAGAAACACCAAAAAAGTTTCAAGATTCAACCACTAGCTAGGAACGGTCATTCCCGCCGTTTTGACTGCATTTTGAAACGGGCATAAAAAATTCAAAAAAATTCAAAAATTGGGAAACCTTCGCATTGTGTCATTCTAGGTGGCCAAGTTCCTAGGAAAAATAACAAACTTGTAATACGGCAATTATTTTAAAAAAGTGTTCTTAGAAACGAGCTATCACGTGTGGAGATCCATGGCTTTCAAGCTAAATGATCAATCTTATGGCCACATCCATGGCATAGTTTGTTCAAATGATCTCATATTGTGCACAAGGGTGCATATTGGAATGGCAAACAATGTTGCCTAAGGAAGTTTTCATTTTCTTTGGACGAAAAAACCATTTTCCATTTTTGAGTGCCCAAAAGGAGGTTTTTTTTGTGAAGGACCTACCAAATAATTGTTGCAAAATTTGACCAAATCAATTTTCTCAAAAACTAGGACATATTTAATGTACAATTGACAAGATGATTGGGTGTAAAATGTTTTTATCCACCTCTCATGAAAAAGACAAATTTCCGCCGATTCAGCTGGAAGCGGGTCAAATTTGAACTGTAGCTACCTTGTAGCTTGCTCTTTATTTTTTTCAAAAATCATTTCTAGGTACATAAGTATCTATTTAATCATAGAAACACCAAAAAAGTTCCAAGATTCAACCACTAGCTAGGAACGGTCATTCCCGCCGTTTTGACCGCATTTTGAAACGGGCATAAAAAATTCAAAAAAAATCAAAAATTGGGAAACCTTCGCATTATGTCATTCTAGGTGGCCAAGTTCCTAGGAAAAATAACAAACTTGTAATACGGCAATTATTTTAAAAAAGTGTTCTTCGAAACGAGCTATCACGTGTGGAGATCCATGGCTTTCAAGCTAAATGATCAATCTTATGGCCACATCCATGGCATAGTTTGTTCAAATGATCTCATATTGTGCAAAAGGGTGCATATTGGAATGGCAAACAATGTTTCCTAAGGAAGTTTTCATTTTCTTTGGACGAAAAAACCATTTTCCATTTTTGAGTGCCCAAAAGGAGGTTTTTTTTGTGAAGGACCTACCAAATAATTGTTGCAAAATTTGACCAAATCAATTTTCTCAAAAACTAGGACATATTTAATGTACAATTGATAAGATGATTGGGTGTAAAATGTTTTTATCCACCTCTCATGAAAAAGACAAATTTCCGCCGATTCAGCTGGAAGCGGGTCAAATTTGAACTGTAGCTACCTTGTAGCTTGCTCTTTATTTTTTTCAAAAATCATTTCTAGGTACATAAGTATCTATTTAATCATAGAAACACCAAAAAAGTTCCAAGATTCAACCACTAGCTAGGAACGGTCATTCCCGCCATTTTGACCGCATTTTGAAACGGGCATAAAAAATTCAAAAAAAATCAAAAATTGGGAAACCTTCGCATTGTGTCATTCTAGGTGGCCAAGTTCCTAGGAAAAATAACAAACTTGTAATACGGCAATTATTTTAAAAAAGTGTTCTTCGAAACGAGCTATCACGTGTGGAGATCCATGGCTTTCAAGCTAAATGATCAATCTTATGGCCACATCCATGGCATAGTTTGTTCAAATGATCTCATATTGTGCAAAAGGGTGCATATTGGAATGGCAAACAATGTTTCCTAAGGAAGTTTTCATTTTCTTTGGACGAAAAAACCATTTTCCATTTTTGAGTGCCCAAAAGGAGGTTTTTTTTGTGAAGGACCTACCAAATAATTGTTGCAAAATTTGACCAAATCAATTTTCTCAAAAACTAGGACATATTTAATGTACAATTGACAAGATGATTGGGTGTAAAATGTTTTTATCCACCTCTCATGAAAAAGACAAATTTCCGCCGATTCAGCTGGAAGCGGGTCAAATTTGAACTGTAGCTCCCTTGTAGTTTGCTCTTTATTTTTTCCAAAAATCATTTCTAGGTACATAAGTATCTATTTAATCATAGAAACACCAAAAAAGTTTCAAGATTCAACCACTAGCTAGGAACGGTCATTCCCGCCGTTTTGACCGCATTTTGAAACGGGCATAAAAAATTCAAAAAAATTCAAAAATTGGGAAACCTTCGCATTGTGTCATTCTAGGTGTCCAAGTTCCTAGGGAAAATAACAAACTTGTAATACGGCAATTATTTTAAAAAAGTGTTCTTAGAAACGAGCTATCACGTGTGGAGATCCATGGCTTTCAAGCTAAATGATCAATCTTATGGCCACATCCATGGCATAGTTTGTTCAAATGATCTCATATTGTGCACAAGGGTGCATATTGGAATGGCAAACAATGTTTCCTAAGGAAGTTTTCATTTTCTTTGGACGAAAAAACCATTTTCCATTTTTGAGTGCCCAAAAGGAGGTTTTTTTTGTGAAGGACCTACCAAATAATTGTTGCAAAATTTGACCAAATCAATTTTCTCAAAAACTAGGACATATTTAATGTACAATTGACAAGATGATTGGGTGTAAAATGTTTTTATCCACCTCTCATGAAAAAGACAAATTTCCGCCGATTCAGCTGGAAGCGGGTCAAATTTGAACTGTAGCTACCTTGTAGTTTGCTCTTTATTTTTTTCAAAAATCATTTCTAGGTACATAAGTATCTATTTAATCATAGAAACACCAAAAAAGTTTCAAGATTCAACCACTAGCTAGGAACGGTCATTCCCGCCGTTTTGACCGCATTTTGAAACGGGCATAAAAAATTCAAAAAAATTCAAAAATTGGGAAACCTTCGCATTGTGTCATTCTAGGTGGCCAAGTTCCTAGGAAAAATAACAAACTTGTAATACGGCAATTATTTTAAAAAAGTGTTCTTAGAAACGAGCTATCACGTGTGGAGATCCATGGCTTTCAAGCTAAATGATCAATCTTATGGCCACATCCATGGCATAGTTTGTTCAAATGATCTCATATTGTGCACAAGGGTGCATATTGGAATGGCAAACAATGTTTCCTAAGGAAGTTTTCATTTTCTTTGGACGAAAAAACCATTTTCCATTTTTGAGTGCCCAAAAGGAGGTTTTTTTTTGTGAAGGACCTACCAAATAATTGTTGCAAAATTTGACCAAATCAATTTTCTCAAAAACTAGGACATATTTAATGTACAATTGACAAGATGATTGGGTGTAAAATGTTTTTATCCACCTCTCATGAAAAAGACAAATTTCCGCCGATTCAGCTGGAAGCGGGTCAAATTTGAACTGTAGCTCCCTTGTAGTTTGCTCTTTATTTTTTTCAAAAATCATTTCTAGGTACATAAGTATCTATTTAATCATAGAAACACCAAAAAAGTTTCAAGATTCAACCACTAGCTAGGAACGGTCATTCCCGCCGTTTTGACCGCATTTTGAAACGGGCATAAAAAATTCAAAAAAAATCAAAAATTGGGAAACCTTCGCATTGTGTCATTCTAGGTGGCCAAGTTCCTAGGAAAAATAACAAACTTGTAATACGGCAATTATTTTAAAAAAGTGTTCTCAGAAACGAGCTATCACGTGTGGAGATCCATGGCTTTCAAGCTAAATGATCAATCTTATGGCCACATCCATGGCATAGTTTGTTCAAATGATCTCATATTGTGCACAAGGGTGCATATTGGAATGGCAAACAATGTTTCCTAAGGAAGTTTTCATTTTCTTTGGACGAAAAAACCATTTTCCATTTTTGAGTGCCCAAAAGGAGGTTTTTTTTGTGAAGGACCTACCAAATAATTGTTGCAAAATTTGACCAAATCAATTTTCTCAAAAACTAGGACATATTTAATGTACAATTGACAAGATGATTGGGTGTAAAATGTTTTTATCCACCTCTCATGAAAAAGACAAATTTCCGCCGATTCAGCTGGAAGCGGGTCAAATTTGAACTGTAGCTACCTTGTAGTTTGCTCTTTATTTTTTTCAAAAATCATTTCTAGGTACATAAGTATCTACTTAATCATAGAAACACCAAAAAAGTTTCAAGATTCAACCACTAGCAAGGAACGGTCATTCCCGCCGTTTTGACCGCATTTTGAAACGGGCATAAAAAATTCAAAAAAAATCAAAAATTGGGAAACCTTCGCATTGTGTCATTCTAGGTGGCCAAGTTCCTAGGAAAAATAACAAACTTGTAATACGGCAATTATTTTAAAAAAGTGTTCTTCGAAACGAGCTATCACGTGTGGAGATCCATGGCTTTCAAGCTAAATGATCAATCTTATGGCCACATCCATGGCATAGTTTGTTCAAATGATCTCATATTGTGCAAAAGGGTGCATATTGGAATGGCAAACAATGTTTCCTAAGGAAGTTTTCATTTTCTTTGGACGAAAAAACCATTTTCCATTTTTGAGTGCCCAAAAGGAGGTTTTTTTTGTGAAGGACCTACCAAATAATTGTTGCAAAATTTGACCAAATCAATTTTCTCAAAAACAAGGACATATTTAATGTACAATTGACAAGATGATTGGGTGTAAAATGTTTTTATCCACCTCTCATGAAAAAGACAAATTTCCGCCGATTCAGCTGGAAGCGGGTCAAATTTGAACTGTAGCTCCCTTGTAGTTTGCTCTTTATTTTTTCCAAAAATCATTTCTAGGTACATAAGTATCTATTTAATCATAGAAACACCAAAAAAGTTTCAAGATTCAACCACTAGCTAGGAACGGTCATTCCCGCCGTTTTGACCGCATTTTGAAACGGGCATAAAAAATTCAAAAAAATTCAAAAATTGGGAAACCTTCGCATTGTGTCATTCTAGGTGTCCAAGTTCCTAGGGAAAATAACAAACTTGTAATACGGCAATTATTTTAAAAAAGTGTTCTTAGAAACGAGCTATCACGTGTGGAGATCCATGGCTTTCAAGCTAAATGATCAATCTTATGGCCACATCCATGGCATAGTTTGTTCAAATGATCTCATATTGTGCACAAGGGTGCATATTGGAATGGCAAACAATGTTTCCTAAGGAAGTTTTCATTTTCTTTGGACGAAAAAACCATTTTCCATTTTTGAGTGCCCAAAAGGAGGTTTTTTTTGTGAAGGACCTACCAAATAATTGTTGCAAAATTTGACCAAATCAATTTTCTCAAAAACTAGGACATATTTAATGTACAATTGACAAGATGATTGGGTGTAAAATGTTTTTATCCACCTCTCATGAAAAAGACAAATTTCCGCCGATTCAGCTAGAAGCGGGTCAAATTTGAACTGTAGCTACCTTGTAGTTTGCTCTTTATTTTTTTCAAAAATCATTTCTAGGTACATAAGTATCTATTTAATCATAGAAACACCAAAAAAGTTTCAAGATTCAACCACTAGCTAGGAATGGTCATTCCCGCCGTTTTGACTGCATTTTCAAACGGGCATAAAAAATTCAAAAAAATTCAAAAATTGGGAAACCTTCGCATTGTGTCATTCTAGGTGGCCAAGTTCCTAGGAAAAATAACAAACTTGTAATACGGCAATTATTTTAAAAAAGTGTTCTCAGAAACGAGCTATCACGTGTGGAGATCCATGGCTTTCAAGCTAAATGATCAATCTTATGGCCACATCCATGGCATAGGTTGTTCAAATGATCTCATATTGTGCACAAGGGTGCATATTGTAATGGCAAACGATGTTGCCTAAGGAAGTTTTCATTTTCTTTGGACGAAAAAACCATTTTCCATTTTTGAGTGCCCAAAAGGAGGTTTTTTTTGTGAAGGACCTACCAAATAATTGTTGCAAAATTTGACCAAATCAATTTTCTCAAAAACTAGGACATATTTAATGTACAATTGACAAGATGATTGGGTGTAAAATGTTTTTATCCACCTCTCATGAAAAAGACAAATTTCCGCCGATTCAGCTGGAAGCGGGTCAAATTTGAACTGTAGCTACCTTGTAGCTTGCTCTTTATTTTTTTCAAAAATCATTTCTAGGTACATAAGTATCTATTTAATCATAGAAACACCAAAAAAGTTCCAAGATTCAACCACTAGCTAGGAACGGTCATTCCCGCCGTTTTGACCGCATTTTGAAACGGGCATAAAAAATTCAAAAAAAATCAAAAAATTGGGAAACCTTCGCATTGTGTCATTCTAGGTGGCCAAGTTCCTAGGAAAAATAACAAACTTGTAATACGGCAATTATTTTAAAAAAGTGTTCTCAGAAACGAGCTATCACGTGTGGAGATCCATGGCTTTCAAGCTAAATGATCAATCTTATGGCCACATCCATGGCATAGTTTGTTCAAATGATCTCATATTGTGCACAAGGGTGCATATTGGAATGGCAAACAATGTTTCCTAAGGAAGTTTTCATTTTCTTTGGACGAAAAAACCATTTTCCATTTTTGAGTGCCCAAAAGGAGGTTTTTTTTGTGAAGGACCTACCAAATAATTGTTGCAAAATTTGACCAAATCAATTTTCTCAAAAACTAGGACATATTTAATGTACAATTGACAAGATGATTGGGTGTAAAATGTTTTTATCCACCTCTCATGAAAAAGACAAATTTCCGCCGATTCAGCTGGAAGCGGGTCAAATTTGAACTGTAGCTACCTTGTAGTTTGCTCTTTATTTTTTTCAAAAATCATTTCTAGGTACATAAGTATCTATTTAATCATAGAAACACCAAAAAAGTTTCAAGATTCAACCACTAGCAAGGAACGGTCATTCCCGCCGTTTTGACCGCATTTTGAAACGGGCATAAAAAATTCAAAAAAAATCAAAAATTGGGAAACCTTCGCATTGTGTCATTCTAGGTGGCCAAGTTCCTAGGAAAAATAACAAACTTGTAATACGGCAATTATTTTAAAAAAGTGTTCTTCGAAACGAGCTATCACGTGTGGAGATCCATGGCTTTCAAGCTAAATGATCAATCTTATGGCCACATCCATGGCATAGTTTGTTCAAATGATCTCATATTGTGCACAAGGGTGCATATTGGAATGGCAAACAATGTTTCCTAAGGAAGTTTTCATTTTCTTTGGACGAAAAAACCATTTTCCATTTTTGAGTGCCCAAAAGGAGGTTTTTTTTGTGAAGGACCTACCAAATAATTGTTGCAAAATTTGACCAAATCAATTTTCTCAAAAACTAGGACATATTTAATGTACAATTGACAAGATGATTGGGTGTAAAATGTTTTTATCCACCTCTCATGAAAAAGACAAATTTCCGCCGATTCAGCTGGAAGCGGGTCAAATTTGAACTGTAGCTCCCTTGTAGTTTGCTCTTTATTTTTTCCAAAAATCATTTCTAGGTACATAAGTATCTATTTAATCATAGAAACACCAAAAAAGTTTCAAGATTCAACCACTAGCTAGGAACGGTCATTCCCGCCGTTTTGACCGCATTTTGAAACGGGCATAAAAAATTCAAAAAAATTCAAAAATTGGGAAACCTTCGCATTGTGTCATTCTAGGTGTCCAAGTTCCTAGGGAAAATAACAAACTTGTAATACGGCAATTATTTTAAAAAAGTGTTCTTAGAAACGAGCTATCACGTGTGGAGATCCATGGCTTTCAAGCTAAATGATCAATCTTATGGCCACATCCATGGCATAGTTTGTTCAAATGATCTCATATTGTGCACAAGGGTGCATATTGGAATGGCAAACAATGTTTCCTAAGGAAGTTTTCATTTTCTTTGGACGAAAAAACCATTTTCCATTTTTGAGTGCCCAAAAGGAGGTTTTTTTTGTGAAGGACCTACCAAATAATTGTTGCAAAATTTGACCAAATCAATTTTCTCAAAAACTAGGACATATTTAATGTACAATTGACAAGATGATTGGGTGTAAAATGTTTTTATCCACCTCTCATGAAAAAGACAAATTTCCGCCGATTCAGCTGGAAGCGGGTCAAATTTGAACTGTAGCTACCTTGTAGTTTGCTCTTTATTTTTTTCAAAAATCATTTCTAGGTACATAAGTATCTATTTAATCATAGAAACACCAAAAAAGTTTCAAGATTCAACCACTAGCTAGGAATGGTCATTCCCGCCGTTTTGACTGCATTTTCAAACGGGCATAAAAAATTCAAAAAAATTCAAAAATTGGGAAACCTTCGCATTGTGTCATTCTAGGTGGCCAAGTTCCTAGGAAAAATAACAAACTTGTAATACGGCAATTATTTTAAAAAAGTGTTCTCAGAAACGAGCTATCACGTGTGGAGATCCATGGCTTTCAAGCTAAATGATCAATCTTATGGCCACATCCATGGCATAGGTTGTTCAAATGATCTCATATTGTGCACAAGGGTGCATATTGTAATGGCAAACGATGTTGCCTAAGGAAGTTTTCATTTTCTTTGGACGAAAAAACCATTTTCCATTTTTGAGTGCCCAAAAGGAGGTTTTTTTTGTGAAGGACCTACCAAATAATTGTTGCAAAATTTGACCAAATCAATTTTCTCAAAAACTAGGACATATTTAATGTACAATTGACAAGATGATTGGGTGTAAAATGTTTTTATCCACCTCTCATGAAAAAGACAAATTTCCGCCGATTCAGCTGGAAGCGGGTCAAATTTGAACTGTAGCTACCTTGTAGCTTGCTCTTTATTTTTTTCAAAAATCATTTCTAGGTACATAAGTATCTATTTAATCATAGAAACACCAAAAAAGTTCCAAGATTCAACCACTAGCTAGGAACGGTCATTCCCGCCGTTTTGACCGCATTTTGAAACGGGCATAAAAAATTCAAAAAAAATCAAAAAATTGGGAAACCTTCGCATTGTGTCATTCTAGGTGGCCAAGTTCCTAGGAAAAATAACAAACTTGTAATACGGCAATTATTTTAAAAAAGTGTTCTCAGAAACGAGCTATCACGTGTGGAGATCCATGGCTTTCAAGCTAAATGATCAATCTTATGGCCACATCCATGGCATAGTTTGTTCAAATGATCTCATATTGTGCACAAGGGTGCATATTGGAATGGCAAACAATGTTTCCTAAGGAAGTTTTCATTTTCTTTGGACGAAAAAACCATTTTCCATTTTTGAGTGCCCAAAAGGAGGTTTTTTTTGTGAAGGACCTACCAAATAATTGTTGCAAAATTTGACCAAATCAATTTTCTCAAAAACTAGGACATATTTAATGTACAATTGACAAGATGATTGGGTGTAAAATGTTTTTATCCACCTCTCATGAAAAAGACAAATTTCCGCCGATTCAGCTGGAAGCGGGTCAAATTTGAACTGTAGCTCCCTTGTAGTTTGCTCTTTATTTTTTTCAAAAATCATTTCTAGGTACATAAGTATCTATTTAATCATAGAAACACCAAAAAAGTTTCAAGATTCAACCACTAGCTAGGAACGGTCATTCCCGCCGTTTTGACTGCATTTTCAAACGGGCATAAAAAATTCAAAAAAATTCAAAAATTGGGAAACCTTCGCATTGTGTTATTCTAGGTGGCCAAGTTCCTAGGAAAAATAACAAACTTGTAATACGGCAATTATTTTAAAAAAGTGTTCTCAGAAACGAGCTATCACGTGTGGAGATCCATGGCTTTCAAGCTAAATGATCAATCTTATGGCCACATCCATGGCATAGTTTGTTCAAATGATCTCATATTGTGCACAAGGGTGCATATTGGAATGGCAAACAATGTTGCCTCAGGAAGTTTTCATTTTCTTTGGACGAAAAAACCATTTTCCATTTTTGAGTGCCCAAAAGGAGGTTTTTTTGTGAAGGACCTACCAAATAATTGTTGCAAAATTTGACCAAATCAATTTTCTCAAAAACTAGGACATATTTAATGTACAATTGACAAGATGATTGGGTGTAAAATGTTTTTATCCACCTCTCATGAAAAAGACAAATTTCCGCCGATTCAGCTGGAAGCGGGTCAAATTTGAACTGTAGCTCCCTTGTAGTTTGCTCTTTATTTTTTCCAAAAATCATTTCTAGGTACATAAGTATCTATTTAATCATAGAAACACCAAAAAAGTTTCAAGATTCAACCACTAGCTAGGAACGGTCATTCCCGCCGTTTTGACCGCATTTTGAAACGGGCATAAAAAATTCAAAAAAATTCAAAAATTGGGAAACCTTCGCATTGTGTCATTCTAGGTGTCCAAGTTCCTAGGGAAAATAACAAACTTGTAATACGGCAATTATTTTAAAAAAGTGTTCTTAGAAACGAGCTATCACGTGTGGAGATCCATGGCTTTCAAGCTAAATGATCAATCTTATGGCCACATCCATGGCATAGTTTGTTCAAATGATCTCATATTGTGCACAAGGGTGCATATTGGAATGGCAAACAATGTTTCCTAAGGAAGTTTTCATTTTCTTTGGACGAAAAAACCATTTTCCATTTTTGAGTGCCCAAAAGGAGGTTTTTTTTGTGAAGGACCTACCAAATAATTGTTGCAAAATTTGACCAAATCAATTTTCTCAAAAACTAGGACATATTTAATGTACAATTGACAAGATGATTGGGTGTAAAATGTTTTTATCCACCTCTCATGAAAAAGACAAATTTCCGCCGATTCAGCTGGAAGCGGGTCAAATTTGAACTGTAGCTACCTTGTAGTTTGCTCTTTATTTTTTTCAAAAATCATTTCTAGGTACATAAGTATCTATTTAATCATAGAAACACCAAAAAAGTTTCAAGATTCAACCACTAGCTAGGAACGGTCATTCCCGCCGTTTTGACTGCATTTTCAAACGGGCATAAAAAATTCAAAAAAATTCAAAAATTGGGAAACCTTCGCATTGTGTTATTCTAGGTGGCCAAGTTCCTAGGAAAAATAACAAACTTGTAATACGGCAATTATTTTAAAAAAGTGTTCTCAGAAACGAGCTATCACGTGTGGAGATCCATGGCTTTCAAGCTAAATGATCAATCTTATGGCCACATCCATGGCATAGGTTGTTCAAATGATCTCATATTGTGCACAAGGGTGCATATTGTAATGGCAAACGATGTTGCCTAAGGAAGTTTTCATTTTCTTTGGACGAAAAAACCATTTTCCATTTTTGAGTGCCCAAAAGGAGGTTTTTTTTGTGAAGGACCTACCAAATAATTGTTGCAAAATTTGAACAAATCAATTTTCTCAAAAACTAGGACATATTTAATGTACAATTGACAAGATGATTGGGTGTAAAATGTTTTTATCCACCTCTCATGAAAAAGACAAATTTCCGCCGATTCAGCTGGAAGCGGGTCAAATTTGAACTGTAGCTACCTTGTAGCTTGCTCTTTATTTTTTTCAAAAATCATTTCTAGGTACATAAGTATCTATTTAATCATAGAAACACCAAAAAAGTTCCAAGATTCAACCACTAGCTAGGAACGGTCATTCCCGCCGTTTTGACCGCATTTTGAAACGGGCATAAAAAATTCAAAAAAAATCAAAAAATTGGGAAACCTTCGCATTGTGTCATTCTAGGTGGCCAAGTTCCTAGGAAAAATAACAAACTTGTAATACGGCAATTATTTTAAAAAAGTGTTCTCAGAAACGAGCTATCACGTGTGGAGATCCATGGCTTTCAAGCTAAATGATCAATCTTATGGCCACATCCATGGCATAGTTTGTTCAAATGATCTCATATTGTGCACAAGGGTGCATATTGGAATGGCAAACAATGTTTCCTAAGGAAGTTTTCATTTTCTTTGGACGAAAAAACCATTTTCCATTTCTGAGTGCCCAAAAGGAGGTTTTTTTTGTGAAGGACCTACCAAATAATTGTTGCAAAATTTGACCAAATCAATTTTCTCAAAAACTAGGACATATTTAATGTACAATTGACAAGATGATTGGGTGTAAAATGTTTTTATCCACCTCTCATGAAAAAGACAAATTTCCGCCGATTCAGTTGGAAGCGGGTCAAATTTGAACTGTAGCTCCCTTGTAGTTTGCTCTTTATTTTTTTCAAAAATCATTTCTAGGTACATAAGTATCTATTTAATCATAGAAACACCAAAAAAGTTTCAAGATTCAACCACTAGCTAGGAACGGTCATTCCCGCCGTTTTGACCGCATTTTGAAACGGGCATAAAAAATTCAAAAAAAATCAAAAATTGGGAAACCTTCGCATTGTGTCATTCTAGGTGGCCAAGTTCCTAGGAAAAATAACAAACTTGTAATACGGCAATTATTTTAAAAAAGTGTTCTCAGAAACGAGCTATCACGTGTGGAGATCCATGGCTTTCAAGCTAAATGATCAATCTTATGGCCACATCCATGGCATAGTTTGTTCAAATGATCTCATATTGTGCACAAGGGTGCATATTGGAATGGCAAACAATGTTGCCTCAGGAAGTTTTCATTTTCTTTGGACGAAAAAACCATTTTCCATTTTTGAGTGCCCAAAAGGAGGTTTTTTTGTGAAGGACCTACCAAATAATTGTTGCAAAATTTGACCAAATCAATTTTCTCAAAAACTAGGACATATTTAATGTACAATTGACAAGATGATTGGGTGTAAAATGTTTTTATCCACCTCTCATGAAAAAGACAAATTTCCGCCGATTCAGCTGGAAGCGGGTCAAATTTGAACTGTAGCTACCTTGTAGCTTGCTCTTTATTTTTTTCAAAAATCATTTCTAGGTACATAAGTATCTATTTAATCATAGAAACACCAAAAAAGTTCCAAGATTCAACCACTAGCTAGGAACGGTCATTCCCGCCGTTTTGACCGCATTTTGAAACGGGCATAAAAAATTCAAAAAAAATCAAAAATTGGGAAACCTTCGCATTGTGTCATTCTAGGTGGCCAAGTTCCTAGGAAAAATAACAAACTTGTAATACGGCAATTATTTTAAAAAAGTGTTCTTCGAAACGAGCTATCACGTGTGGAGATCCATGGCTTTCAAGCTAAATGATCAATCTTATGGCCACATCCATGGCATAGTTTGTTCAAATGATCTCATATTGTGCAAAAGGGTGCATATTGGAATGGCAAACAATGTTTCCTAAGGAAGTTTTCATTTTCTTTGGACGAAAAAACCATTTTCCATTTTTGAGTGCCCAAAAGGAGGTTTTTTTTGTGAAGGACCTACCAAATAATTGTTGCAAAATTTGACCAAATCAATTTTCTCAAAAAGTAGGACATATTTAATGTACAATTGACAAGATGATTGGGTGTAAAATGTTTTTATCCACCTCTCATGAAAAAGACAAATTTCCGCCGATTCAGCTGGAAGCGGGTCAAATTTGAACTGTAGCTACCTTGTAGTTTGCTCTTTATTTTTTTCAAAAATCATTTCTAGGTACATAAGTATCTATTTAATCATAGAAACACCAAAAAAGTTTCAAGATTCAACCACTAGCTAGGAACGGTCATTCCCGCCGTTTTGACCGCATTTTGAAACGGGCATAAAAAATTCAAAAAAATTCAAAAATTGGGAAACCTTCGCATTGTGTCATTCTAGGTGGCCAAGTTCCTAGGAAAAATAACAAACTTGTAATACGGCAATTATTTTAAAAAAGTGTTCTCAGAAACGAGCTATCACGTGTGGAGATCCATGGCTTTCAAGCTAAATGATCAATCTTATGGCCACATCCATGGCATAGGTTGTTCAAATGATCTCATATTGTGCACAAGGGTGCATATTGTAATGGCAAACGATGTTGCCTAAGGAAGTTTTCATTTTCTTTGGACGAAAAAACCATTTTCCATTTTTGAGTGCCCAAAAGGAGGTTTTTTTTGTGAAGGACCTACCAAATAATTGTTGCAAAATTTGACCAAATCAATTTTCTCGAAAACTAGGACATATTTAATGTACAATTGACAAGATGATTGGGTGTAAAATGTTTTTATCCACCTCTCATGAAAAAGACAAATTTCCGCCGATTCAGCTGGAAGCGGGTCAAATTTGAACTGTAGCCACCTTGTAGTTTGCTCTTTATTTTTTTCAAAAATCATTTCTAGGTACATAAGTATCTATTTAATCATAGAAACACCAAAAAAGGTTCAAGATTCAACCACTAGCTAGGAACGGTCATTCCCGCCGTTTTGACCGCATTTTGAAACGGGCATAAAAAATTCAAAAAAAAATCAAAAAATTGGGAAACCTTCGCATTGTGTCATTCTAGGTGGCCAAGTTCCTAGGAAAAATAACAAAATTGTAATACGGCAATTATTTTAAAAAAGTGTTCTCAGAAACGAGCTATCACGTGTGGAGATCCATGGCTTTCAAGCTAAATGATCAATCTTATGGCCACATCCATGGCATAGTTTGTTCAAATGATCTCATATTGTGCACAAGGGTGCATATTCTAATGGCAAACAATGTTGCCTAAGGAAGTTTTCATTTTCTTTGGACGAAAAAACCATTTTCCATTTTTGAGTGCCCAAAAGGAGGTTTTTTTTGTGAAGGACCTACCAAATAATTGTTGCAAAATTTGACCAAATCAATTTTCTCAAAAACTAGGACATATTTAATGTACAATTGACAAGATGATTGGGTGTAAAATGTTTTTATCCACCTCTCATGAAAAAGACAAATTTCCGCCGATTCAGCTGGAAGCGGGTCAAATTTGAACTGTAGCTCCCTTGTAGTTTGCTCTTTATTTTTTCCAAAAATCATTCTAGGTACATAAGTATCTATTTAATCATAGAAACACCAAAAAAGTTTCAAGATTCAACCAGTAGCTAGGAACGGTCATTCCCGCCGTTTTGACCGCATTTTGAAACGGGCATAAAAAATTCAAAAAAATTCAAAAATTGGGAAACCTTCGCATTGTGTCATTCTAGGTGTCCAAGTTCCTAGGGAAAATAACAAACTTGTAATACGGCAATTATTTTAAAAAAGTGTTCTTAGAAACGAGCTATCACGTGTGGAGATCCATGGCTTTCAAGCTAAATGATCAATCTTATGGCCACATCCATGGCATAGTTTGTTCAAATGATCTCATATTGTGCACAAGGGTGCATATTGGAATGGCAAACAATGTTTCCTAAGGAAGTTTTCATTTTCTTTGGACGAAAAAACCATTTTCCATTTTTGAGTGCCCAAAAGGAGGTTTTTTTTGTGAAGGACCTACCAAATAATTGTTGCAAAATTTGACCAAATCAATTTTCTCAAAAACTAGGACATATTTAATGTACAATTGACAAGATGATTGGGTGTAAAATGTTTTTATCCACCTCTCATGAAAAAGACAAATTTCCGCCGATTCAGCTGGAAGCGGGTCAAATTTGAACTGTAGCTACCTTGTAGTTTGCTCTTTATTTTTTTCAAAAATCATTTCTAGGTACATAAGTATCTATTTAATCATAGAAACACCAAAAAAGTTTCAAGATTCAACCACTAGCTAGGAACGGTCATTCCCGCCGTTTTGACCGCATTTTGAAACGGGCATAAAAAATTCAAAAAAAATCAAAAATTGGGAAACCTTCGCATTGTGTCATTCTAGGTGGCCAAGTTCCTAGGAAAAATAACAAACTTGTAATACGGCAATTATTTTAAAAAAGTGTTCTTCGAAACGAGCTATCACGTGTGGAGATCCATGGCTTTCAAGCTAAATGATCAATCTTATGGCCACATCCATGGCATAGTTTGTTCAAATGATCTCATATTGTGCAAAAGGGTGCATATTGGAATGGCAAACAATGTTTCCTAAGGAAGTTTTCATTTTCTTTGGACGAAAAAACCATTTTCCATTTTTGAGTGCCCAAAAGGAGGTTTTTTTTGTGAAGGACCTACCAAATAATTGTTGCAAAATTTGACCAAATCAATTTTCTCAAAAAGTAGGACATATTTAATGTACAATTGACAAGATGATTGGGTGTAAAATGTTTTTATCCACCTCTCATGAAAAAGACAAATTTCCGCCGATTCAGCTGGAAGCGGGTCAAATTTGAACTGTAGCTACCTTGTAGTTTGCTCTTTATTTTTTTCAAAAATCATTTCTAGGTACATAAGTATCTATTTAATCATAGAAACACCAAAAAAGTTTCAAGATTCAACCACTAGCTAGGAACGGTCATTCCCGCCGTTTTGACCGCATTTTGAAACGGGCATAAAAAATTCAAAAAAATTCAAAAATTGGGAAACCTTCGCATTGTGTCATTCTAGGTGGCCAAGTTCCTAGGAAAAATAACAAACTTGTAATACGGCAATTATTTTAAAAAAGTGTTCTCAGAAACGAGCTATCACGTGTGGAGATCCATGGCTTTCAAGCTAAATGATCAATCTTATGGCCACATCCATGGCATAGGTTGTTCAAATGATCTCATATTGTGCACAAGGGTGCATATTGTAATGGCAAACGATGTTGCCTAAGGAAGTTTTCATTTTCTTTGGACGAAAAAACCATTTTCCATTTTTGAGTGCCCAAAAGGAGGTTTTTTTTGTGAAGGACCTACCAAATAATTGTTGCAAAATTTGACCAAATCAATTTTCTCGAAAACTAGGACATATTTAATGTACAATTGACAAGATGATTGGGTGTAAAATGTTTTTATCCACCTCTCATGAAAAAGACAAATTTCCGCCGATTCAGCTGGAAGCGGGTCAAATTTGAACTGTAGCCACCTTGTAGTTTGCTCTTTATTTTTTTCAAAAATAATTTCTAGGTACATAAGTATCTATTTAATCATAGAAACACCAAAAAAGTTCCAAGATTCAACCACTAGCTAGGAACGGTCATTCCCGCCGTTTTGACCGCATTTTGAAACGGGCATAAAAAATTCAAAAAAAAATCAAAAAATTGGGAAACCTTCGCATTGTGTCATTCTAGGTGGCCAAGTTCCTAGGAAAAATAACAAAATTGTAATACGGCAATTATTTTAAAAAAGTGTTCTCAGAAACGAGCTATCACGTGTGGAGATCCATGGCTTTCAAGCTAAATGATCAATCTTATGGCCACATCCATGGCATAGTTTGTTCAAATGATCTCATATTGTGCACAAGGGTGCATATTCTAATGGCAAACAATGTTGCCTAAGGAAGTTTTCATTTTCTTTGGACGAAAAAACCATTTTCCATTTTTGAGTGCCCAAAAGGAGGTTTTTTTTGTGAAGGACCTACCAAATAATTGTTGCAAAATTTGACCAAATCAATTTTCTCAAAAACTAGGACATATTTAATGTACAATTGACAAGATGATTGGGTGTAAAATGTTTTTATCCACCTCTCATGAAAAAGACAAATTTCCGCCGATTCAGCTGGAAGCGGGTCAAATTTGAACTGTAGCTCCCTTGTAGTTTGCTCTTTATTTTTTCCAAAAATCATTCTAGGTACATAAGTATCTATTTAATCATAGAAACACCAAAAAAGTTTCAAGATTCAACCAGTAGCTAGGAACGGTCATTCCCGCCGTTTTGACCGCATTTTGAAACGGGCATAAAAAATTCAAAAAAATTCAAAAATTGGGAAACCTTCGCATTGTGTCATTCTAGGTGTCCAAGTTCCTAGGGAAAATAACAAACTTGTAATACGGCAATTATTTTAAAAAAGTGTTCTTAGAAACGAGCTATCACGTGTGGAGATCCATGGCTTTCAAGCTAAATGATCAATCTTATGGCCACATCCATGGCATAGTTTGTTCAAATGATCTCATATTGTGCACAAGGGTGCATATTGGAATGGCAAACAATGTTTCCTAAGGAAGTTTTCATTTTCTTTGGACGAAAAAACCATTTTCCATTTTTGAGTGCCCAAAAGGAGGTTTTTTTTGTGAAGGACCTACCAAATAATTGTTGCAAAATTTGACCAAATCAATTTTCTCAAAAACTAGGACATATTTAATGTACAATTGACAAGATGATTGGGTGTAAAATGTTTTTATCCACCTCTCATGAAAAAGACAAATTTCCGCCGATTCAGCTGGAAGCGGGTCAAATTTGAACTGTAGCTACCTTGTAGTTTGCTCTTTATTTTTTTCAAAAATCATTTCTAGGTACATAAGTATCTATTTAATCATAGAAACACCAAAAAAGTTTCAAGATTCAACCACTAGCTAGGAACGGTCATTCCCGCCGTTTTGACCGCATTTTGAAACGGGCATAAAAAATTCAAAAAAATTCAAAAATTGGGAAACCTTCGCATTGTGTCATTCTAGGTGGCCAAGTTCCTAGGAAAAATAACAAACTTGTAATACGGCAATTATTTTAAAAAAGTGTTCTTCGAAACGAGCTATCACGTGTGGAGATCCATGGCTTTCAAGCTAAATGATCAATCTTATGGCCACATCCATGGCATAGTTTGTTCAAATGATCTCATATTGTGCACAAGGGTGCATATTGGAATGGCAAACAATGTTTCCTAAGGAAGTTTTCATTTTCTTTGGACGAAAAAACCATTTTCCATTTTTGAGTGCCCAAAAGGAGGTTTTTTTTGTGAAGGACCTACCAAATAATTGTTGCAAAATTTGACCAAATCAATTTTCTCAAAAAGTAGGACATATTTAATGTACAATTGACAAGATGATTGGGTGTAAAATGTTTTTATCCACCTCTCATGAAAAAGACAAATTTCCGCCGATTCAGCTGGAAGCGGGTCAAATTTGAACTGTAGCTACCTTGTAGTTTGCTCTTTATTTTTTTCAAAAATCATTTCTAGGTACATAAGTATCTATTTAATCATAGAAACACCAAAAAAGTTTCAAGATTCAACCACTAGCTAGGAACGGTCATTCCCGCCGTTTTGACCGCATTTTGAAACGGGCATAAAAAATTCAAAAAAATTCAAAAATTGGGAAACCTTCGCATTGTGTCATTCTAGGTGGCCAAGTTCCTAGGAAAAATAACAAACTTGTAATACGGCAATTATTTTAAAAAAGTGTTGTTCGAAACGAGCTATCACGTGTGGAGATCCATGGCTTTCAAGCTAAATGATCAATCTTATGGCCACATCCATGGCATAGTTTGTTCAAATGATCTCATATTGTGCACAAGGGTGCATATTGGAATGGCAAACAATGTTTCCTAAGGAAGTTTTCATTTTCTTTGGACGAAAAAACCATTTTCCATTTTTGAGTGCCCAAAAGGAGGTTTTTTTTGTGAAGGACCTACCAAATAATTGTTGCAAAATTTGACCAAATCAATTTTCTCAAAAAGTAGGACATATTTAATGTACAATTGACAAGATGATTGGGTGTAAAATGTTTTTATCCACCTCTCATGAAAAAGACAAATTTCCGCCGATTCAGCTGGAAGCGGGTCAAATTTGAACTGTAGCTACCTTGTAGTTTGCTCTTTATTTTTTTCAAAAATCATTTCTAGGTACATAAGTATCTATTTAATCATAGAAACACCAAAAAAGTTTCAAGATTCAACCACTAGCTAGGAACGGTCATTCCCGCCGTTTTGACCGCATTTTGAAACGGGCATAAAAAATTCAAAAAAATTCAAAAATTGGGAAACCTTCGCATTGTGTCATTCTAGGTGGCCAAGTTCCTAGGAAAAATAACAAACTTGTAATACGGCAATTATTTTAAAAAAGTGTTCTCAGAAACGAGCTATCACGTGTGGAGATCCATGGCTTTCAAGCTAAATGATCAATCTTATGGCCACATCCATGGCATAGGTTGTTCAAATGATCTCATATTGTGCACAAGGGTGCATATTGTAATGGCAAACGATGTTGCCTAAGGAAGTTTTCATTTTCTTTGGACGAAAAAACCATTTTCCATTTTTGAGTGCCCAAAAGGAGGTTTTTTTTGTGAAGGACCTACCAAATAATTGTTGCAAAATTTGACCAAATCAATTTTCTCGAAAACTAGGACATATTTAATGTACAATTGACAAGATGATTGGGTGTAAAATGTTTTTATCCACCTCTCATGAAAAAGACAAATTTCCGCCGATTCAGCTGGAAGCGGGTCAAATTTGAACTGTAGCCACCTTGTAGTTTGCTCTTTATTTTTTTCAAAAATAATTTCTAGGTACATAAGTATCTATTTAATCATAGAAACACCAAAAAAGTTCCAAGATTCAACCACTAGCTAGGAACGGTCATTCCCGCCGTTTTGACCGCATTTTGAAACGGGCATAAAAAAATCAAAAAAAAATCAAAAAATTGGGAAACCTTCGCATTGTGTCATTCTAGGTGGCCAAGTTCCTAGGAAAAATAACAAAATTGTAATACGGCAATTATTTTAAAAAAGTGTTCTCAGAAACGAGCTATCACGTGTGGAGATCCATGGCTTTCAAGCTAAATGATCAATCTTATGGCCACATCCATGGCATAGTTTGTTCAAATGATCTCATATTGTGCACAAGGGTGCATATTCTAATGGCAAACAATGTTGCCTAAGGAAGTTTTCATTTTCTTTGGACGAAAAAACCATTTTCCATTTTTGAGTGCCCAAAAGGAGGTTTTTTTTGTGAAGGACCTACCAAATAATTGTTGCAAAATTTGACCAAATCAATTTTCTCAAAAACTAGGACATATTTAATGTACAATTGACAAGATGATTGGGTGTAAAATGTTTTTATCCACCTCTCGTGAAAAAGACAAATTTCCGCCGATTCAGATGGAAGCGGGTCAAATTTGAACTGCAGCTGCCTCATAGTTTGCTATTTATTTTTTCCAAAAATCATTTCTAGTTACATAAGGACCTATTTAATCATAGAAACACCAAAAAAGTTCCAAGATTCAACCACTAGCTAGGAACGGTCATTCCCGCCGTTTTGACCGCATTTTGAAACGGGCATAAAAAATTCAAAAAAATCAAAAAATTGGGAAACCTTCGCATTGTGTCATTCTAGGTGGCCAAGTTCCTAGGAAAAATAACAAACTTGTAATACGGCAATTATTTTAAAAAAGTGTTCTCAGAAACGAGCTATCACGTGTGGAGATCCATGGCTTTCAAGCTTAATGATCAATCTTATGGCCACATCCATGGCATAGTTTGTTCAAATGATCTCATATTGTGCACAAGGGTGCATATTGTAATGGCAAACAATGTTGCCTAAGGAAGTTTTCATTTTCTTTGGACGAAAAAACCATTTTCCATTTTTGAGTGCCCAAAAGGAGGTTTTTTTTGTGAAGGACCTACCAAATAATTGTTGCAAAATTTGACCAAATCAATTTTCTGAAAAACTAGGACATATTTAATGTACAATTGACAAGATGATTGGGTGTAAAATGTTTTTATCCACCTCTCGTGAAAAAGACAAATTTCCGCCGATTCAGCTGGAAGCGGGTCAAATTTGAACTGCAGCTGCCTCATAGTTTGCTATTTATTTTTTCCAAAAATCATTTCTAGTTACATAAGGACCTATTTAATCATAAATACATGGTTTGGTGGCGATACGTCGAGGTTTGGGTGGTGGCCGAGGGCCCCAACTCTAGAGCGCGCAAACTCGCATGCCCACCGCGTGGTCACCGCGTGACCGTGGTGTTGCCATGTGTTCTGGGCGGCTAGGCATGTCTAGTGGGTTGGGCACTCCCCAGGTTGGTGCTAGGAAGAAAATTACAACATAAGATTCTCACGAGGAGGCCGATCGATGCTTAAACATGAATTAGCAGCTAAGTGTTTGATTAGCGATACGGGAAATGCACATGGCCAATTGGCGTGAGTTTTGGCTGAGCGTGATCATCTACTAAGGAGAATGTCTTCACAAATTTTTAGCTCAAAAGGAGGATCCTAGGTGGTACTTGCTTTTCAAAGTACCACGCTGGACAAAAATATGAATGTTGAAGCTGGGCTCAAAATAATGAATGGAGTGAGCTGAAATTTTGTGGAGGATGGTTATTTGGGCATAGGAAAGCATTGTAGAAAATTGATACCATTTGGACATGCCAAAGTAGTACTTCCTTCACAATGCTCTTCTATGGACAAAAACTTGGGAAAACTAGTGAGAGAGATTGGATGAATGAAATGAGCTCAAAATTGGTGTAGGTAAGTTACTTAGGTATGGTCATGCGCTGGTAATTTTCAGATCATTTGGGTAAGCCTAGCTAGTACTTACTTCACAAAGCTTCTCTCGAGATAGAAACTTTGGAAATTTCCCGAGAAAGATTTACTAGGAAAATTGAGCTGAATATTATCATGTGGCAATGATTTGGGTATGGAAGAGTGCCCGAAAAGTTTGAGGGTAATAGGAGGGGTCTATATAACACTTGCTTTGCAACGTGCCAATTTGGCCATAAAATATAAATTGAACCTGGGATCACATAGATGATTTGACTGAGCTGCAATTTGGAGGAGAGTGATAATTTGGGCATATGAAGGAACTGTATAAATTTCATGTCATTTAGAGGTATAAAAAAGGTACTTCCTTCACAATGCTTCTAGGTGGACAAAAACTTTGGAAATTTGCCGAGGAAGATTTGCTAGGCAAATGGAGCTGAATTTTGTCATGCGGTAATGATTTGGATAGGAAAGAGTGCCCAAAAATTCCGAGGGCAATCAAGAATATATAAATAGCACTTCCTTCATAAAGTGTTGTTGTGAACAGAATAGGAAAATGAATATTGTTGAATTATTTTTGAACTAGGCAAGGAAGGATTTTTACATATTTGATGAAGATATGCCCCAAAGAATTTATGAGATTTTTTTGGGAATGATAGAAATATAGGTTGCTTCACAACCTAGGGCAAAAACTGCCACATGGACATGACACATAGGCAAAACTGATGAGATGGCGCCTATTCATCACAACCCACCACAATCTACAAGGCTATGACCATCTATATTGGTCATTAACAACTAGAAATAAGGCAACGGACTAGCACTGTTTGCTTTGTGACCATTTCGTGTAAGGAAATTACGTCCTTTCTGACCAAAATGGTCGCAATGGTTTAGGGTTTGGAGCCCCCTGAACAGCTTTTGACCAATTGGTCTAAAATGGTCATAAATTTATGACCAATTCTTTGAGGGTCACTGACAGAAGGTCATAAGTTGACATATTTCTTGTAGTGTCTGACGGTGCCAGCAGCGACAACACCATGTCCTTGCTGTTGCAAGGCGCCATTTCGATGGCATGGTGACGTGGTGAAGGTGCTTGAGGGCCAGCGGCTCTGTTGGGCGTAGCGACCTGGTCGACTCGCTCTGGGGGAGGTGCACACGCGATGGTCGCTCCCGTGGCGGGGGCGGCTGGAGGGCGGCGATTCGCCCCGGACCTAGCGCCACCACTGTGGTTGTGCCCATCGGCGAGAGGTAGGGGTGTGGATGGGATAACCCCTTCACCCATACCTCGTGGAGCATGCCCACCGAGATGTTGCTGATGCTGCTCTCCTCCGGTGTCTCCTGCTACTGCTTCGGTTGTGGGGGAGGTGGTGATGGTGCCGCCTACTCTGACCACATCCCCATTAGCGTCCACATCCTCCTGCACCTCTGCATCCTTTGTAGCGTTGGTGGCCGTGGGCGGCGAAGCCTTCGAGGTGGACGGGTGAGCTGAGGCACCGGATTTCTTTTTGGGCACCATGGTTGATGGCGCCGTCGAAGATGAAGTGGCGATGAAGATGACATGCTGCTCATGCTTTCAGGTTCGCACAAGTGATCCCCCTACCTGGCGCACCAAAGATTTCGCGGGAAACCACGACCACCTATGGGACCAAAGGTCCCTTGCTGGTTCGGCGGGGGGGTGGCATGTTGCACCAAGAGCGAGCATGGGGCAGCAGGACAGAGATCACATGGGCAGTTTTACCTAGGTTCGGGCCGCCGTGAGGCATAAAACCCTACTCCTGCTTTGGTGGATTAATGGTGGAAAAATGGTGCTGGTCGCAACAAGTTTTCCCGGTAGGTTTGCCTCAGGGCGAAACGACTATGTGCGTATGAAATGCAAGGGGGTGGATTCACTAATCCAGGGTCTAACCCTTTCTAAGGTTGCCTCGGGCCCCCTTTTATAGTCTAAGGGATCACCACAGTGGGAGATTAGTCATTATGCACTGATAAGATAGCAAATAGTGCTATCATACCTAACTCTGCAGGCTGATAGAGGGCATTTAATGAACTGCTCAACGTCACATCATTGCTCGCCCGACAAGCCTTCCAAGGCTGTTTTGCCAGCTTCGCGCATGCTTGCTCGACACGTCGCTGGACGGGTGTCGTCTATAGGTATTTCTTGTAGAAAGAGGCTGCCATGTAGCAAATGGCTTCCACTCAGACACTTTGCGGCTTGACACCGCATTGATCGACGACGTGCGTCATGGTGAAGTCGTTTTGGTGAGCTGGCTCCGCTTCCGCGAGTCCCGGCAGGCCCTGCCGAGCGTCTTGGAGGTTTTCTTCCGGGGGAGACCCCGTCCTTGCCAGGCTCGCCTGCCCGGCAAGGGAGGCTTTTCTCTTGGTAGTTTCTTGCTTCTATGGCTTGGTCTTGGTCCTCTTGATCTGCACATTGGTCCTTTGAAGATCTCATTCTCTTGTACTTTGGCTTGATCTTGGTGTTGTAATCTTGCTCCCATGCCTGTGCATAGTCTGGGCAACGAACCCAGGGTTTGTTGCACCGACATAGAGGGAGCGTGCGATGGTGATCGTATCAACCTTGGAATTACTTGCAACACACATAGTCACTTCGCTCTTTAACTAGTCTCTTGTTCATTCTGCAACTCCTGTTTTGAGTTACTAATCTTAGCAACTGAACCGGTATCAAATACCCAGTGGTTGCTATGAACACTAGTAAATTAGAAATCAATAGCATGTATATCATATATACCTTTGTTCACTTTGCCATCCTTCTTATCCGCCAAGTATTTGGGGCAGTTCTGCTTCCAGTGACCATTTCCTTTGCAATAGACCACTCAGTTTCAGGCTT
Source organism: Triticum urartu (assembly GCF_056163025.1). Lineage (NCBI taxonomy): Eukaryota > Viridiplantae > Streptophyta > Magnoliopsida > Poales > Poaceae > Triticum > Triticum urartu. The sequence goes on from NC_141873.1 coordinate 384,322,232, forward strand.
GGGTCCAGCTTTGGGCTTCTTCCCGGGAGTGGAAACTTTCTTTCCATTCTTCTTGAAGTTCCCTTTCTTTCCCTTTGCCCTTTTTCTTGAAAATAGTGGTCTTGTTAACCATCAACACTTGATGCTCTTTCTTGATTTCTACCTTCGCCGATTTCAGCATCGCAAAGAGCTCGGGAATCATTTTCGTCATCCCTTACATATTATAGTTCATCACGAGGTTCTAGTAGCTTGGTGATAGTGACTAGAGAACTATGTCAATCACTATTTTATCTGGAAGACTAACTCCCACTTGATTCTAGCGATTGTAGTACCCAGACATTCTGAGCACATGCTCACTAGCTGAGTTATTCTCCTCCATCTTGTAGCCAAAGTACATGTCAGAGGTCTCATACCTCTCGACACGGGCATGAGTCTGAAATACCAATTTCAGCTCTTGGAACATCTTATATGCTTCGTGCATTCAAAATGTTTTTGAAGTCCCGGTTCTAAGCCATAAAGCATGATGCACTAAACTATTAAGTAGTCATCAGATCAAGCTTGCAAAATGTTCATAACGTCTGCATCTTCTCCTGCAACAGGTTCATCACCTAGTGGTGCATCAAGGACATAATTCTTCTGTGCAGCAATGAGGATAATTCTCAGATCACGGACCTAGTCCGCATCATTGCTACTATCATCTTTCAACTTAGTTTTCTCTAGGAACATATCAAAAATATGGGGGAGCTATTTCGCGAGCTATTGATCTACAACATAGATAAGAAAAACTACTAAGACTAAGTTCATGATAAATTAAGTTCAATTAATCAAATTACGTGATCCAAATCAACTAAACCATGTCCGATCATCATGTGAGATGGAGTAGTCATCAATGGTGAACATCTCTATGTTGATCATGTCTACTATATGATTCACGTTCGACCTTTCGGTCTCCAGTGTTCTGAGGCCATGTCTGTACATGACAGGCTCATCAAGTTTAACCCGAGTATCCCGCATGTGCAAAACTGTCTTGCACCCGTTGTATTTCAACGTAGAATCTATCACACCTGATCATCACATGGTGTCTCAACATGACGGGCTGTCGCAACGGTGCATACTCGGCGAGAACACTTATACCTTGAAAATTTAGTTAAGGGATCATCTTATAATGCTACCATCGTACTAAGCAAAATAAGATGCATAAAAGATAAACATCACATGCAATCAAAATATGTGACATGATATGGCCATCATCATCTTGTGCTTTTGATCTCCATCTCCAAACCATCATCATGATCTCCATCGTCACCGGCTGGACACCTTGATCTCCATCGTAGCATCATGGTCGTCTCGCCAACTATTGTTTCTACAACTATAGCTAACGCATAGTGATAAAGTAAAGCAATTACATGGCGTTTGCATTTCATACAATAAAGAGACAACCATAAGGCTCCTGCCGGTTGTCAGATATATTACAAAACATGATCATCTCATACAATAACATTTATCACGTCATGTCTTGACCATATCACATCAAAAACATGCCCTGCAAAAACAAGTTAGACGTCCTCTACTTTGTTCTTGCAAGTTTTACGTGGCTGCTACAAGCTTCTAGCAAGAACCATTCTTACCTACACGTCAAAACCACAACGGTGATTTATCAAGTTTGCTGTTTTAACCTTCAACAATGACCGGCCGCAGTCAAATTCGATTCAACTAAGGTAGGAGAAATAGACATCCGCCAGCCACCTTTATGCAAAACTAGTTGTATGTCTGTCAATGAAACCGATCTCATGAACGTGGTCATGTAAGGTTTGTCCGGGCCGCTTCATCCATAAATACCACCGAATCAAAATAAGACATTAGTGGTAAGCAGTATGGCGATCAGCGCCCACAACTCTTTGTTTTCTACTCGTGCATATCGTCTACGCATAGACCTAGCTCAGATGCCACTGTTGGGAAACATAGCATGCAATTTAAAAAAATCCTACCCTCTCGCAAGATCTATCTAGGATATGCATAGCAACGAGAGGGGAGAGTGTGTCCATGTACCCTCATAGACCGAAAGCGGAAGCATTTGAAAACGTGGTTGATGTAGTCGAACTTCTTCTAGATCCGACCGATCAAGCACTGAACGTACGGCACCTCCGAGTTCTGCACACGTTTAGCTCGATGACGTCCCTTGTCCTGTTGATCCAGCAAAGGTGTCGAGGAAGAAGATGAGTTCTGTCAGCACGACGGCGTGGTGATGGTGATGGTGAAGTGATCCGCGTAGGGCTTCGCCTAAGCACTATGGAGATATGACCGGAGGCGTAAACTGTGGAGGGGGGTGCCACACATGGCTAACAATTGTTGGTGTGTGTTCTAGGCGCCCCTCCCCATGTATATAGGTGGGAGGGGGAGGAGAGCAGCCATGGGGCGCCCCAAGTAGGAGGAATCCTACTTGGTGTCCTATCCCAATTCAGCACCCCCTTTCCATATTTCTGGAGATGGAAAAGTGAAGAGGAAGGGGAGAAGGGAAGGGGGTCTGTCGGTGTCAAAACCGGCGGATCTCGGGTAGGGGGTCCCAAACTATGCGTCTAGGCCGGATGGTAACAGGAGGCAGGGGACACGATGTTTTACCCAGGTTCGGGCCCTCTTGATGGAGGTAAAACCCTACGTTCTGCTTGATTAATATTGATGGTATGGGTAGTACAAGAGTAGATCTACCACGAGATCAGAGAGGCTAAACCCTAGAAGCTAGCCTATGGTATGATTGTATCTTATGGTTGTTGTCCTACAGACTAAAACCCTTCGGTTTATATAGACACCGGAGAGGGTTAGGGTTACACAAGGTCAGTTACAAAGGAGGAGATATCCATATCCGTATTTGCCTACCTTGCCTTCCACACCAAGTAGAGTCCCATCCGGACACGAGACAAAGTCTTCAATCTTGTATCTTCATAGTCTAACAGTCCGGCCAATGGTGATAGTCCTGCTGTCCGGAGACCCCCTAATCTAGGACTCCTTCAGTAGCCCCCGAACCAGGCTTCAATGATGATGAGTCCGGCGCGTAGTATTGTCTTCGGCATTGCAAGGCGGGTTCCTCTCCAAATTCCGTGTACCTGTCGAAATAATGTCCGGTTGCTTGTGAATGTTGCACTCCTTGGCTTCCACGCCCAATAATGGCCACTTTCCACGTGTCGAGCGAATGTGAAGAGCCAGGGTGTTTTCACATTTACCCCCCTAGCTATGTGAATGAGCCGCCTATTTAAAAAGACGAGGATTCAGATCCAAATCACACCATCCTCCCTTGGCGAGCCTTCATCGGAGCATGCCTGACAGAGATCCATTCCATCATGGCCGGTCGACGCAGCTCCTCCTCTCGCTCCCCTAGCTCCAAGCCTGGAGATTGGGAGAGATGTTCCGTCCCGCACAGCAAATTAGTGATGCTTTAGACCAAGGGATTTCTTCCCCCAGCGTACTTGGTCCCGGTTCGAGCTGGGCTCGCCACCTATAATGGCGGAGAGCAAGCGGAGAGCCTTCCCAATCCCTCCAAGAGAGAGCGGGTATGCCTTGTCCCTTATTTGGAAAAAGGGCTCGGATTCCCAATTCATCTGTTTCTCCGGGGGCTCCTGGAGTTCTATGGCCTTCAGTTGCACAACCTTACGCCTGCCTCCATGCTGCATATCGCGGGATTCGTAGCCCTTTGCGAGTTGTTTTTGGGCTGTGAGGCTCATTTCGCTCTGTGGAAGAAGCTGTTCTGCCTTGTGCCCCGCTCTCAGAAGGGGTCAATATATCAAGTGGACGGAGCCGAGGTGTGGCGTATTGCCGGGACCGGATACATGTCCGGAACCCCAAAGAAGACGTCCGAAGACTGGCCTTCAGAATGGTTTTATATAGAAGACGTCCCCCTCCCGGATCCTATTCGGATCGGCCTTCCTGATTTAGACGATGCCCCTTTGAAGAAGCGCCGGAGCTGGCGTCCACGGAGCTCCCTGGAGGAAGACGACGGGGACGTTCTTTACCTGATGAGCCGAATAAGTTTTTTAGCTCGATCCGGATTGACCATGATCGAGGTCATGGCCATATGTATCATGCGGGGGGTGTAGCCGCTTCAGTATAGAGGATGACGCCACCCACTACGGCCGTAAAGGGCTGGGATCGGTTGCTGATCTAACAAAGATCTTATCCACTTTGTACAAGGTAGAAGAGGAGGAATTCCTTCGTGTCAACCCGCAGGGCGGATTTTCTATGTACAATCCTCCGAGCTGGGTAAGCGGAGACTTTTTCTCACCCATCCGTTTCATATTTCCACAGTCAAGTACTCATTCTAGCGATTTCTATGCAGGAACTGCGCCAGGCTGTAAGGGAGATAAACAACCCCCCTCCACAACCCGTGGACCCTGGACGGTCCCTTGACCCGGCCTCCCAAGAGGACCCGGACATATCTGTGGAGCTGATCGATGGGGTGTTTTACCAATCGAGCAATGATAATGCTTTGGTGGCCATTACGGCCGATTACCCTGGGCTAGTTCCAGCCTCACAGGTGACTGAGACCGAAGTCCAAGCACTTCAAAAAGGGATCCGTCCTCACGTGTTTTTGATCGCCGTATAACAGTCGTGTTTTGCAGGGGAGGTCCTCGAGGCAGAAGGCCGAGCCTGCGGCGACTGGCCAACAAGGGGCCGCGAGGCCAGGCAGGCTGAAAAGACCCGCAGTCCGGATTGAGACACTGGCGCAGCGGTACGGTGCGCCGTCTTTATTGCAAGACATTATTCTCAGTGGCATATTAACGCCCATGCCTTCCTTTCATGAAAAAGAGCGCTCTCTGGACTATACCCGGAGAGGCTACCAATTGCGCCTCCACAAGCCAGGCTCCAAGGCCGGATTCGGAGGCGGGAACAAATACGAGGCGTGCGCTGGGTGCTCCTCCGACAGAGGATGCGGATAAACTGTCTGCCACCCATTCCGAGGTGGAAAGTGCCATGAACCACAGGCGTCGCCGGACTGTTCTTCGTGACGCTTGTTTCTCCCAAGAGGCATTGGATGCCTTCAACTCGGGAGAGGCGCACCTCTGTGCCGCTCAAAATGGTCTAGCCAGAGCCACGGAGCAGTATGTAAAAGACATACGGGTGAGAAAATTTGGTGATTATATATATCAGTAGCCCCTGAGACTTGAAACAGTTAGGATAACTGATTTAAGGATCATTTGTTATGCAGGTTCTTACAGAAAAGAATGCTCAACTGTCCCAGGAGCTGGAAGAGTGCAAATCCCAACTTCAGGCCGCACTGGCCGCAGCAGGGGAGCCCAAAGAGACCCCCTCTGGTAACATATTCTTCAAATGATAAGTATCATATAGAATGCGGCGTGTATGCAGATCTGACGATAAAATTGCAGATGACACTGGAGTAAATCCGGATAAGCAACAGCTCCAACGCCAGCTGAAGGCCGGTGAGAACGTGCTTACGAGTGTGAGGCAGGAGAAAAATGATCTCCAAGATGCCAACACCAAGCTGGGTGTGGAACTACAAGATGTTCGCGCCCAACTGTCGGTCTCTGCTAAGGAAAATCGGTGGCTTCGACGCGGCATATTTAGTAAGTGCTTGAACGAACTTTGAAAAAGAGTTTGGCGAGGAAGTTGGCTGACAGAGTTATGTCTGTAGGTATGCTAACAGGTCGTCCTGCCGAGGAAATGCCCGGTTCAACGGGTGACCTTCTTCCCGAGCTCTCACAGCTGCACGAACGAGTTCGGCAGGTGATGCAAGGTGTCACCCAGGCCTTGTGGCCATCCGTCTCCATACCCGAAGGCCTTGGAGAGCTTGCAGAAAAGCTAAAGGGAGCGCAGCGGCGCTTCCGATTATGGAAGATATCGGCCTACCGTTAGGGCGCCAGGGAAGCCTGGGCAATGGTGAAGACATGGTACACGAAGGCTGGCCCGAACCACATGGCCGAAGTCGGACCTGTGGGGCCTGATGGGAAGGAGATCCCTGTGAGCTTAGTGTACGGTCAAGTAGAATTGGCCGCAAAGTATTCCCAACAGGACTGTAGACTAGACAACCTTTTGGATGGTATTGAAGAGGAATTCAACCAGTCAAATTGACTATGTAATTTTAATGTGACATGTATAATGCCTTCTAGCCGGATTGTAGATCATTTTCCATGGCGGACCTTTTCGCTTCGACCTCGGGACCTGACGGTCCAGAGTGTATCCGAATACCCTCTTGGTTATGTAAGAACCAGGGCATGCGTGGAGACCGGGCGTAGGGGTCATTAGTGCTTTATCAGACAAGTGCCCAACTAGTTATGTTATATTACATGGGTAGTAAGAAACATCTTCCAGGGAGAATAGTTCCGTTAAGGGTTCCTTTCCCTGGGTAAGCATGCCCTAAAGTGCATGTCCGGACTGCGACAAGAAGCACAGAAAAAGCATCTGGGGGCAGATATGGATAATAAATAAAAGTCATCTTTTGTTCACCGACCGAATATTCCCTTAAGAACGCTAGCTTTCGGCTTCACCCAGTCTGAGGTACATGTCCGGCTGACCTGGCAGTAACAATTCAGAGGTGCTCCCCTTATGCCCTAGCCGAATTAACAGGAACGTAGGGCATAAATACAAGAGCCAGGCAACCCAGCTTGGCCAAAACTTAAGTCATATCGATGCATATAATGGTGAAAAAAGGTACATGCGGAAGTATAACACATGTGTTGGGCGTGAGGCCCAGGTAAATAATTTAAGCTTCTGTGAAAGAAGCCCCCGGGTATGAAGAGTGCGGCTAGCGCATCTGTAATGTATGAGTCAGGCACAAGGTGACCCTTGAAGGCCTAGAGAAATAAAAGAAAGAAAGGGAAACAAGACAGATGATGCATATGCAGAAAATGGGCAAAGGGAGGGTACTAACATAGAGTCCAGTGCTAGGCGTAAAATCTTCGAAGCCTGGCTGCATTCCATGGGTTCGGCTCGAGCCGACTAGTCGATGCATCCCGCAGTCGGTACGCTCCACCGGTCAGAACTTGGTCGATAATGAAGGGACCTTCCCATTTGGGCTCGAGCTTGTTCTTTTTCTTATCCGGCAGTCGTAGAACTAGTTCGCCAATGTTATAAGTTTTGGCCCGTACTTCTCTGCTTTGGTATTTGCGAGCCTGTTGCTGGTAAAATGCGGAACGGGCTTTGGCTACGTCGCGCTCTACCTCCAAGGTGTCCAGACTGTCCTGCCGCGAGCTCGGCTTCTCTTTCTTCGTACATGCGCACTCGAGGTGAGTCATGAATTATGTCACAGGGCAGGACTGCCTCTGCGTCGTACACCATAAAAAACGGTGTATGTCCGGTACTACGATTCGGCGTGGTCTGCAGCCCCCAGAGTACGGAGTCGAGCTCCTCTACCCAGTGCGTGTCAGACTCCGTTAAGGAGCGCACTAATCTGGGTTTAATGCCGCTCATTATAAGACCATTTGCTCCTTCGACTTGACCATTGGTTTGTGGATGATAGACTGAAGCATAATCAAGCTTGATGCCCATTTTGCTGCACCAGAGTTTTACCTCGTTGGCCGTGAAGTTCGTGCCGTTATTAGTGATGATGCTGTGGGGGACGCCGTAACGGTGTACAACCCCGGATATGAAATCTATCACCGGTCCGGATTCGGCTGTTTTAACCGGTTTAGCCTCTATCCATTTGGTGAATTTATCCACCATGACCAATAAGTATTTTTTCTTGTGGGTTCCCCCTTTAAGGGGTCCAACCATGTCAAGCCCCCAGACCGCGAAGGGCCATGTAATGGGGATTGTTTGGAGGGCGGTGGGTGGCATGTGGCTTTGATTTGCAAAGAGCTGGCAACCGGCGCAACGTTGGACCAAGTCCTGTGCATCTGCCCGGGCCGTTGGCCAATAGAATCCTATAGGGAAGGCCATGCTTACAAGAGCTCGGGCTGCGGCGTGATGACCGCCGAGTCCGGCGTGAATTTCTGCCAAAAGGTTCTGCCCTTCCTCTTCGGAGATGCACCTTTGAAGGACTCTGGTAGCGCTTTTTTTGTACAATTCTCCCTCATGGACCCTGTAGGCCTTGGATCGCCGCACTATGCAGCGTGCCTCATTTTGGTCCTCTGGAAGTTCCTGTCTAGTTAGGTAGGCCAGGAAAGGTTCTGTCCACGCGGCAATAATGGCCATTATTTCGTGGGCTGAATGTGTTATTTCGGTGGCGGAGCCTCCGACTATGTCAGAGAGTTCGGTATCGGGTATTTTGGCCAGGTCTGGACTGTTGTTACCGGTGTCCCCTTCCCATGCTATGGATGGCTTGAAGAGCCTTTCCAAAAATATGTTGGGAGGGACCACGTCGCGTTTTGCGCCGATGCGGGCGAGGATATCCGCCGCCTGATTGTTTTCCCGAGCCACGTGGTGAAATTCGAGCCCCTTGAACCGAGCTGACATTTTTAAGATGGCATTGCGATAAGCTGCCATTTTTTGATCCGTGGCATCAAAGTCCCCATTTATTTGGGATATCGCGAGGTTCGAATCCCCGTGCACCTCTAGGCATTGAATGCCCATGGATACTGCCATCTGGAGACCATGTAGAAGGGCCTCATATTCGGCTGTGTTGTTGGAGTCCGTATACATTATCTGTAGTACGTATTGAATGGTATCTCCTATTGGGGACGTCAAAACGACGCCAGCCCCTAGACCAGCCAACATTTTGGAGCCGTCGAAGTGCATGATCCAGTTCGAATATGTGCCATACTCTTTAGGGAGTTCGGCTTCCGTCCACACAGCGACGAAGTCAGCCAAAACTTGCGACTTAATAGCTCGCCGTGGCTTGTAAGTTATGTCGAACAGGAGGAGCTCAATGGCCCATTTTGGCAATCCGGCCCGTCGCGTGGCGGTTGTTTATAATATCGTTAAGTGGTACTTCCGAGGCTACTGTTATCGAACACTCTTGAAAGTAGTGTCGCAGCTTCCGGGATGCCATAAATACCGCGTACACTATCTTTTGATAATGCGGGTACCGTAATTTGCACGGAGTAAGGACAGTGGACACGTAGTAAACCGGCTTTTGAAGGGGTAATTTGTGTTCGTCCACTTCTTGCTCGATGACGAGCACTGCGCTTACTACTTGATGAGTTGCTGCAATGTATAGTAGCATTGGTTCGCCAATGTTTGGCGCGGCCAGGACTGGGTTTGTTGCCAATATGGCTTTTATTTCATTGAGTCCGGCCGTGGCGGCATCTGTCCACTCGAAGTGTTCGGTGCGCCGGAGGAGGCGATAAAGGGGTAATGCCTTTTCTCCCAAGCGGGAGATAAAGCGACTTAGAGCCGCCACGCATCCAGTCAATTTTGTATTTGTTTGAGGTCTGTTGGGGTAGCAATTGTGACAACGCTCGGATTTTGGCCGGATTAACTTCAATACCTCTATTGGAGATAATGAATCCCAGGAGCTTTCCGGCTGGTACTCCGAAAACGCATTTTTCCGGATTGAGCTTGATGTCATATGTTCGGAGGTTGTCGAATGTGAGCCTCAAGTCGTCTACTAGAGTTTCGACATGCTTGGTTTTAACGACCACGTCATCTACGTATGCCTCCACTGTTTTGCCGATCTGGTTTGCCAGACATGTCTGAATCATGCACTGATATGTTGCGCCAGCGTTTTTGAGCCCGAAGGGCATTGTGTTGAAGCAGAATGGGCCGTATGGTGTGATGAATGCTGTTGCGGCTTGGTCTGGCTCTGCCGTTTTAATTTTATGGTAGCCGGAGTATGCGTCGAGGAAACACAATGAATCGTATCCTGCGGTAGCATCGATGATTTGATCGATGCAGGGGAGGGGGAAGGGATCCTTTGGGTAGGCCTTGTTAAGGTCCTTAAAATCGACGCACAAGCGCCAGGATTTGTCCTTCTTTGGTACCATAACCAGGTTTGCTAGCCAGTCCGGATGTTTTATGTCTCTGATGAATCCAGCCTCCAATAGCTTGGCGAGTTCCTCTCCCATGGCTTGTCTCTTAGGTTCGGAGAAACGTCGAAGAGCATGCTTGACTGGCTTGAATCCTTTTAGGATATTTAGGCTGTGCTCAGCCGGCTTGCGTGGGATTCCTGGCATGCCGGAAGGGTGCCAGGCAAAAATGTCCCAGTTCTCGCGTAGGAACTCTCACAATGCGGCGTCGACATCAGGGTTTAGTTGTGCCCCGATGGAAGATGTTTTTGTAGGGTCCGTTGGATGGACTTGGAATTTGACTATTTCATCCGCCGATTTAAAGGAGGTGGATTTGGATCTTTTATCGAGTATCACGTCGTCCCTGTTCACCATGGAGCGCAGCGCAGTTAGTTCCTCGGCCGCTAGGGCTTCGGGTAGCGCCTCAAGGGCCAGTGCGGTTGTCTTATTTTCGGCGCGAAGTGCTATGTCCGGATCACTAGCAAGAGTGATGATTCCGTTGGGCCCGGGCATTTTGAGCTTCATGTACCCGTAATGGGGTATGGCTTGGAAGATTGTAAACGCCTCCCTCCCTAGTAGAGCATGGTATCCGCTGCTGAATGGGGCCACTTGGAATGTAATTTCTTCGGACTTGTAATTATCCAGCGTGCCGAATACCACATCTAGTGTGATTTTCCCAGCTCAGCGTGCTTCCCGACTGGGGATGATTCCTCTAAAGGTTGTGCTACTTTGCTCAATGCGGCTCCAGTCTATTTCCATCTTTTGAAGAGTTTCCTCATAGATGAGGTTTAATCCGCTGCCGCCGTCCATGAGTACCTTGGTGAGTCGAAAGCCGTCCATGATTGGACTAAGGACCAGTGCGGCTGGTGCTCAGGCTGTTCGGAATTTGGGTTCGTCACTGGCATTGAAGGTAATAGCCGTGTCACTCCAAGGATTTATTTCTGCTACATGGCAGATTTCGGCCATGCCACGGAGTGTTCGCTTGCGTCTATTATTTGACGCAAAGGTCTCAAAGACCGTTAACACCGTATTGTTTTCCATAGGATAGTGCTCTGTGGTATTTGGGAGGAGTAGATCCTCACCACTTTTGGCCACCTGCCGGAGTATCCAACATGCTCTAAGGTTGTGTGTTGGTATTGCATCCACTGTACTATGAATTTTGCAGGGTCCGTTGAGCCATCCCTCCAGTACGGTTCCTTGCCCCGTAAAGGGATTTTGCTTTTTGGTAGTTAACCCAGGTGTATTGTGATAATGCACGCTTTTATTTCGGACTGGGTTTGTATTCAGGGATGGATTATCCCAAAATTTTATTTTGGTTTTCCAGGCGCTTTCCATCGCATAGTACTTTCGTACTATGGACACCAAGTCGGCAAAGCGTGTAATTTCGTGGCGACTTAAGGCGTTGAGGATTCCCTTATCCGTGCAATTATTGCAGAAGAACGAAATTGTGTCTTCCTCGCGGCAGTCCTTTATCCTGTTCATGACCAGGAGGAATCTGGCCCAGTAATGGTGTACTGTTTCTTCGGGCTCTTGCCTAATTTGGGATAGATCGCGTATGTTTGGGTGGGTGGGTGGAATTGAATCCGAATCCTCACCCAATCTCAGACTCAGGGACCAAGGAGTTTCTGAACTCGGAAGTTTGGATTCTTGGATGTTTTCCGATAAATCTAGCCCGCTGCCTGATTCTAGGTTCAGGCCTTGAGTGACGTCCTCCCCTCCGGCTTGGAGGGATCGGGAATCCCGACATAGCTAGTCCTTAATATAGATGAAGGGTTGCCGCATTGTTCCTCCACCACTGCAACGTGATGGGTGACCTGGGGAGAGTTGATCTCTCTCAGATCGGGTTTAGGCCCAATCTGATCGTAGTTTGTAGCGACTCCCAGGGCGGCGATGCGATCCAAGAGCTCGTTCAGGGAAGAGAGCTCCATTGGATCTAACTGCTCGGCTAGTTCCGAGTTAATGTGAAGATTGCTTTCGATGACCCGAGAAGTCATCGTCGGCGCAGCGGCCGAACAAGCGGTCATAAGAAAACCACCTAGCCGGAGAGTTTGGCCGATAGCCAAAGCTCCCTCAGCAACAGTGCCATCTTTAAAGAAGGGATGAGACATCCTTCCTGATGGCGATGGCACAGCGGAACTCTCAATGAAAGCACCAATGTCGGTGTCAAAATCGACGGATCTCGGCTAGGGGGTCCCGAACTGTGCGTCTAGGCCGGATGGTAACAGGAGGCAGGGGACACGATGTTTTACCCAGGTTAGGGCCCTCTTGATGGAGGTAAAACCCTACGTCCTGCTTGATTAATATTGATGATATGGGTAGTACAAGAGTAGATCTACCACGAGATCAGAGAGGCTAAACCCTAGAAGCTAGCCTATGGTATGATTGTATGTTATGGTTGTTGTCCTACGGACTAAAACCCTTCGGTTTATATAGACACCGGAGAGGGTTAGGGTTACACAAGGTCGATTACAAAGGAGGAGATATACATATCCGTATTTGCCTAGCTTGCCTTCCACGCCAAGTAGAGTCCCATCCGGACATGAGACAAAGTATTCAATCTTGTATCTTCATAGTCTAACAGTCCAGCCAATGGAGATAGTCCGGCTGTCCGAAGACCCCCTAATCCAGGACTCCCTCAGGGTCGAACCCCCTCTTTTTCCTTTCCCTACTCGTCCTCCTTCCTTGGGGGGCGCACCACCCTTGTGGGCAGGTGTGCTCCCCTCCAATGGCCCATATAGCCCATATCTTCCCCCGGGGGATTCCGGTAACCCCCCGGTACTCTGATAAATACCCGATACTATCTGAAACACTTTCGGTGTCCGAATACCATTGTCCTATATATCAATATTTACCTCTGAACCATTTCGAGACTCCTTATCATGTCCGTGATCTCATCCGGGACTTTGAACAACATTCGGTCACCAAATCACATAACTCATATAATACTAAATCGTCATCGAACGTTAAGCGTGCGGACCCTACGGGTTCGAGAACTATGTAGACATGACCGAGACACTTCTGCGGTCCATAACCAATAGTGGAACCTGGATTCTCATATTGGCTCCTACATATTCTACGAAGATCTTTATCGGTCGAACCGTAATGACAACATATGTTATTCCCTTTGTCATTGGTATGTTACTTGCCCGGGATTCGATCGTCGGTATCTACATACCTAGTTCAATCTTGTTACCGGCAAGTCTCTTTACTCATTCCGTAATACATCATCCTGTAACTAACTCATTAGTCGCTTTGCTTGCAAGGCTTCTTATGATTTGCATTACCGAGAGGGCCCAAAGGTACCTCTCCGATACTCGGAGTGAAAAATCCTAATCTCACTCTATGCGAACCCAACAAACACCTTCAGAGATACCTGTAGAGCATCTTTATAATCACACAGTTATGTTGTGACGTTCGATAGCACACAAGGTATTCCTCCACTATCTGGGAGTTGCATAATCTCATAGTTGAAGTAATATGTATTTGACATGAAGAAAGCAATAGCAATAAAACTGAATGATCAATATGCTAAGCTAACAGATGGGTCATTTCCATCACATCATTCTCCTAATGATGTGATCCCATTATCAAATGACAACTCATGTCCAGGGTTAGGAAACCTTAACCATCTTTGATCAATGAACTAGTCAAGTAGAGGCTCACTAGGGACATAGTGTTTGTCTATGTATTGACACATGTATTAAGCTTTCCGATCAATACAATTCGAGCATGAATAATAAACATTTATCATGAATAAGGAAATATAAAATAACAACTTTATTATTGCCGGTAGGGCATATTTCCTTGAATGGTCCACTGGTGCATCCCCCTGGTGTGTTCTGAGTGCTAGAAATTCTCAAATATCCTATAAAAAAGCATACTATATTTTCAGGGCATTTGGTGAACTTTTATCTTCAGGACATTTTTTATTGCATGGATAAATTCAGAAAACAGACAAAAATACTACTTTTTCTTTATTTAATCTAAATACCAGAAAGTAAAAGGTGGGTACAAAAAGTTGTGATTTCAAGATTCATCCATCTCATGCCCATCAAAAGGAATCCATTAACAAGGTTGATCAAGTCTTATTAACAAACTTCTTACAAATGACATGAAACCTGAGAATTTTCGAATAACACTAGGTTACCTCAACGGGGATATGCATGTCCCCAACAATAAGAATATCATATTTCTTTTTGATAATAGGAATAGGGAATTCAAAACCTCAAATAGTAATAGTTGAATTTTTTTCGATAGAATTGATACTATGCACTTGAGACTGTTTCTTTGGGAAGTGTACCATATGTTCATTACCATTAACATGAAAAGTGCCATTGACTTTGTTGCAATCAATAACAGGCCCTGCAGTATTCAAAAAGGGTCTACCAAGGATGATCGACATACTGTCGTCCTCAGGAATATCAAGAATAACAAAGTTCGTTAAGATAGTAACGTTTGCAACCACAAGAGGCACATCCTCACAAATACCGATGGGTATAGCAGTTGATTTATCAGCAATTTGGAAAGAAATTTCAGTGGGTGTCAACTTATTCAATTCAAGTCTAAGATATAAAGAGAAAGGCATAACACTAACACCGTCTCCAAGATCACATAAAGCAATTTTAACATAGTTTGTTTTAATGGAGCATGGTATAGTTGGTACTCCTGGGTCTCCTAGTTTCTTTGGTATTCCACCCTTATAAGTATAATCAGCAAGCATGGTGGAAATTTCAGCTTCCGGTATCTTTCTTTTATATGTAACAATATCTTTTATATACTTAGCATAAGGAGGAATTTTAAGCATATCAGTCAAACACATACACAAAAAGATAGGTCTAATCATTTCAGCAAAGCGCTCAAAATCCTCATCATCCTTTTTCTTGGATGGCTTAGGAGGAAAGGGCATGGGTTTCTGAACCCATGGTTCTCTTTCTCTACCATGTTTCCTAGAAACAAAGTCTCTCTTATCATAACGTTGTTTCTTTGATTGTGGGTTATCAAGATCAACAGTAGGTTCAATATCTACATCATTATCATTACTAGGTTGAGCATCAACATGAACATCATCATTAACATTAGCACTAGGTTCATGTTCATTACCAGATTGTGTCTCAGCATCAGAAATAGAAATATCATTAGGATTCTCAGGTGTATCTATAGAAGGTTCACTAGAAGCATGCAAAGTCCTGTCAGTTTTCTTTTTCTTTTTATTACTAGGACTAGGTGCATCAGTATTAGCTCTATGAGAATCCTGCTCAACTCTCTTAGGATGGCCTTCGTGATACAAAGGTTCCTGGGTTATTTTACCACCTCTAGTCATAACCCTAACAACATTATCATTGTTCTTATTATTCAACTCATTAAGAAAATCATCCTGAGCTTTAAGAACTTGTTCTACTTGAGTTGTAACCATGTAAGCATGTTTACTAATAAGCTTAAGATCATTAACAGTTCTACTCATATAATCACCCAAGTGGTCAAGCATGTAAGCATTGCGTTTCAATTGTCTACTAACATAAGCATTGAAGTTCTCTTGTTTCACAATAAAATTATCAAACTCATCCAGGCATTGACTAGCAGACTTATTATGAGGAATATGACCTTCATCAAATCTATAAAGAGAGTTTACCATACTACTTGTGTCGGGTTATCAAGACCATGTATTTCTTCAATAGGCGGTAGATTCTTGACATCTTTAGCTTTAATACCTTTTTCTTTGATAGATTTCTTTGCCTCTTACATATCTTTAGGACTGAGAAATAGAATACCCCTTTTCTTAGGAGTTGGCATAGGAGGTGTGAGGGAGTCCTGGATTAGGGGGTCTCTGGACAGCCGGACTATATCCTTTGGCTGGACTATTAGACTATGAAGATACAAGATTGAAGACTTCATCCCATGTCCGGATGGGACTTTCCTTGGCGTGGAAGCCAAGCTTGGCAATACGGATATGTAGACCTCCTTCCATTGTAACCGACTCTGTGTAACCCTAGCCCTCTCCGGTGTCTATATAAACCGGAGGGTTTTAGTCCATAGGACGAATAGCCAATCATACCATAGGCTAGCTTCTAGGGTTTAGCCTCTCTGATCTCGTGGTAGATCTACTCTTGTACTACCCATATCATCAATATTAATCAAGCAGGACATAGGGTTTTACCTCCATCAAGAGGGCCCGAACCTGGGTAAAACATTGTGTCCCCTGCCTCCTGTTACCATCCGCCTAGACGCACAGTTCGGGACCCCCTACCCGAGATCCGCCGGTTTTGACACCGACATTGGTGCTTTCATTGAGAGTTCCTCTGTGTCGTCGCCGTTAGGCTTGATGGCTCCTACTATCATCGATAGCGATGCGGTCCAGGGTGAGACTTTTCTCCCCGGACAGATCTTCCTGTTCGGCGGCTTTGCACTGCGGGCCAATTCGCTTGGCCATCTGGAGCAGATTGAAAGTTACGCCCCTGGCCACCAGGTCAGGTTTGGAAGCTTAAACTACACGACCGATATCCGTGGAGATTTGATCTTCGACGGATTCGAGCCTCTGCCTTGTGCGCCACGCGGTCACGATGAGCATGACTTAGCTCTCCCATCGGACAGTGTTAAGGAGATCGCACCGGCAGCCGCTCCGACCCTCGACTCGGAGCCAGTTGCGCCTTCCGCAGATGGGTGGATGGATCCCGCCACGGAGGCCTTACCCTCAGCGGCGAACGAGCCGAACATCGACCTTGCCTTGCACGAGAGCCGTGTTGTTAAACCGCTGGATCCTTCTCTGGCCACGGACTCCGAACTGCCTGCACCCGTTCCTATCGAATCCGATTGGGCGCCGATCATGGAGTTTACCTCCACGGATATTTTTCAGCACTCGCCCTTTGGAGACATACTAAACTCATTAAGGTCTCTCTCCTTGTCAGGAGGATCCTGGCCAAACTATGTCCGGCAGGACTGGGATGCGGACGACGAAGAAATTCGAGGCCCACCCACCATCCACTTAGTAGCCACTGTCGATGACTCAACCGACATGCTCGACTTCGACTCCGAAGACATCAACGGTATGGACGAGATGCGGGAGGCGAAGAGGAACCACCTCCCACATGGCACTAGACGTCCACCTCATCATATGATGTATACATGGTGGACACACCAAAAGAAGACGACGACGTGGAACGGAAGGACGCAACGAAGGCTTGTCCCCTCGAGAAGCAGTCAAAGCGGCGGCGTAAGCGCTGCCCCAAATCCCGCCTCGGCAGAAATAACGATCATACAGACCTAGCGTTGGAGTAGGGCGAACCACTGCCGGACCACGGCAATATGGAGAATCAAACCGAACAAACCGATTCTGTCAAAGATAATAGTCCGGATGACATAACGCCGGACAGGCACCCGGAGCAGAAGAATGCCCGTCAAAGGCTTGTTGCCACCGCGAGCAGTCTGAAAAAGCAGAAGCAAAGGCTCAAGGCTGCGCAGGAAACACTCCAAATCAGATGGAGTAAAGTACTCAACACGGCTGCGAAGTATGGTGGTAATCGCCCCACCAAGAGCTACCTGAAGCGGAAGTTGCTACCCGAATTCGATGAGGAGGCCCTAGATCCCCCACAACCAAAAATCAAAACGGCCACCTGGCTGGATAGACGACCTCACGGCCAACATAGAGCGGCAAACAACGCCACTCACAAGCCAATACGCGATCCACGCGAGGGCTCGCACCAAAAGGACGGTGCAACCAGATCCATCTATGGACCATGCAAGCGCGCCCCAGCATAGGATGTAACACAACAAACATCAGAACAACGCGGTACACCCAGATACAGGGGTGCCGCACACCCCCTATGTTTCACCGATGAGGTGATGGACCATGAATTTCCAGAGGGATTCAAACCCGTAAACATAGAGGCATACGA
Source organism: Triticum urartu (assembly GCF_056163025.1). Lineage (NCBI taxonomy): Eukaryota > Viridiplantae > Streptophyta > Magnoliopsida > Poales > Poaceae > Triticum > Triticum urartu. Next base: position 384,339,990 of record NC_141873.1, read on the forward strand.
CGGAACAACAGACCCTGGGGTCTGGATTGAGGACTATATCCTCCATATCCATATGGCTCGAGGAGATGATCGCCACGCCATCAAGTACTTACCCCTCAAGCACAAAGGGCCAGCTCGGCACTGGCTTAAAAGCCTCCCCGAAAACTCCATTGGAAGCTGGGAAGAGCTCGAAGACGCTTTTTGGGCAAATTTTCAAGGGACTTATGTCCGACCCCCGGATGCGGACGATTTGAGTCATATAACTCAATAGCCCGGAGAGTTAGCCCGAATGCTTTGGAATAGGTTTCTTACTAAGAAGAACCAAATAGTTGACTGTCCGGACGCTGAAGCCTTGGCAGCTTTTAAGCATAGCGTCCGCGATGAATGGCTTGCCAGACACCTCGGCCAAGAAAAGTCGAGAACAATGGCAGCATTAACAAGCCTCATGACCCGCTTTTGCGCGGGTGAGGACAGCTGGCTAGCCAGATGCAGCACCAGCGACCCAAGCACATCCGAAGTTAGAGATGAAAACGGGAAATCACGACGCAGCAAAAATAATAAGCGTCGGAATAAAGAAGACAGCCCGAAGAGCACGGCGGTAAACGCCGGATTCCGAAGCTCTCGGCCAGGTCAGCAAAAGCCGCCCTCTAAAGGCGCCAGAGATGAACTGTCCAGCCTAAACAAAATTCTGGACCAAGTATGTCAGATCCATAGCACCCCTGGTAAACCCAATAATCATACCCACAGAGAATGTTGGGTCTTCAAGCAGTCCGGCAAGCTCAACGCTGTACACAAGGGGGAGGATACACCAAGCGAAGATGAGGATGAGCCTCTCAAGCAACACACTGGGGAACAAAAGAAGTTTCCATCAGAAGTCAAAACAGTCAACGTATTACACATGATCAAGGGAAGCAAAGCGGCCCTCCCAGATAAATATGCCCAAGGGCCTATCACTGCGAAACCCTGCCACTGGTCGTCTCAACCGGTCACTTTCGACCATCGTGATTACTCAGCAAGTATCCGGCAGGTAGGATGGGCTCCCCTGGTATTAGACCCAATAATTGATGGATACCACTTTGCACGAGTCCTGATGGACGGTGGCAGCAGTTTAAACCTGATATACCAGGATACAATCCGCGAAATGGGGATAGACCCAACGAAAATTTGCCATAGCAACACTACCTTTAAAGGAGTAACGCCAGGCCCAGGGGCTCACTACACGGGCGCCCTGCTACTAAAGGTTATATTGGGCTTCCCCGATAACTCCCGTAGCGAACATTTAACCTTCCACATTGCCCCATTCCAATGCGGTTATCAAGCACTACTTGGACGCGAAGCTTTTGCTCGCTTTAATGCAATACCACATTACACTTCCCTCACGCTCAAGATGCCTGGTCCACGTGGAATCATTACAGTGAACGGAAGTATTAAGCGATCTTTGCGCGCCGAAGAGAATGCGACTGCCTTGGCAGCCGCACACTAAAAACGGCCTCACCAACTAAAGCATTTGATAGGTCGTCAAGTCCACGGACACGGTTAGACGAGTTCGGCGCTGCTATATGTAATTTGTACCGGATTGATGGCCACACCCCTATTACAAATACAAGGGCCTCAACGCGCACAGACAAGTGGCGATTTCTACTCATTTTTAGTTATACATGGTTTCTTTAAAAACTATCTTTTTTCACGACAACTTTTTCACCTAAGTTCCTCTCTTTTACAGATGATCATCGTGCTACACCCGTCCAGGATACGGCACAACGGAGACACAGGTGCAGACGTGCAGCAGGGACCCGCTCCAAGGATTCTTTTTAGATTAAGACCCTGCGTAAACCTTTTTTACTGTCTCTTGTTGATACACATCCCTCGAATTCTCAGTACAATTGAGAAGGATGCTGATGTCTTGGCATGTGGCCACGTCAGAATAATGCACGTACCTAGACACAAGGGGCTTCTTACAAAGGGCACTATTTAGGCCCGGTTTATACCATAAAGACTGAATACCTTAGGGAGTGTTCGGCGTCGCGAGTTTGGCCTTATATGCATCAGCTTCGAATCATTGTCTTTGGTCAAATGTTGGGTTTTCCCGGCTCCTGTGTTTTGGTGCCTTATGTTCCACTTTATCGGCTAAGGCAACACCAGGAAAACTTCTGCGATTGTGCCCTGGTTCATCCGGACGAGCACCTCAGTAGAGAAAGCCGAAAACTGACTGTCATAATATAGCGTTAGACTGGTCAACCACTCGATGACCTATCGGAATGTTAGAATTCCTCCGCCTTAACGAAGGGCCGTTTTCCGGCCAGGCATGTACACACCCCGAGATCGGGAGAGTGCAGAGCCACCAGGGGCTATCTAGTAGCCCCACTGTCAAACTCCTATGGCTAAGTGAAAGTGTTAAAGCATTATAGTCTGGTTGCCTCGTTCGCTGCGCTATCACCTCCTTAATAGGACCAAGACGTTGGGTTAAGTGTGAACACGCGTTTTTCGCGAGCACCTCCGCATTATATGCGTGTGGGTTGAAGCCAACGACTGCAATCTTTCAGGTTATATACATATATACATAAACGGCCGCACTGGAGGCATCACATTACTTTCGAGCAAAAGTATAAATATGGCCTTACTATATTTCATAAAAACATTGTGTTTACAATGGGAATACATGTCATTCAAACATAATATTCTTTGAGCACTAGGACTCTATCAAACAAGCACCCTCAAGAACCTCTTCAAAATAGTGCTCGGCAGCTACTCGGCCTATGGCCGAACCTTGCGCCGCAACAGTGGTAGCATCCATCTCCGCCCAGTATGCCTTCACACGGGAAAAGGCCATCCGCGAGCCTTCTATGCATGCTGACCTCTTCATCGCGTTGATGCGCGGCACCGCGCCAAGGAACTGCTGCACTAAGCTAAAATATCTGTTCGGCTTTGGCTTCTCCGGCCACAAATGATCTACAACAGACCTCATGGCGAGTCCGAACAACCTATTAAGTTCGGCCCATTCGGCTAGCTGATCAGTCAAGGGAAGCGGATGCTCTGGAACGTTGAATTGCGACCAGAATAGCTTGTCCACTTCACGATCTGATTGATCTTGGAAGTATTCGACCGCATCGACAGCGCTTGCCACCAAGTCCATATATGCGTCTGCCGAACTCCACAGCCGATCCAGAGGGGCATACCGCGGATCTCCGAACTTCCTCCGCAGCAAAAAGGGATTCCCAGCCGCAATATCCCTGGCTTCGCGCAACTCCTCCTTCTTCGCCCTCATAGCAGAGCGACTGTCTTTGGTCGCCATAGTGGCCTTCTCAAGGTCCGCTGCCTTCACTCGGTTCTCTTCTTCAAGGAACTGGCAACAGTCGGCAGTGCCTTTTAATTCTATGGCCATCTTGGCCATCTTTTATTTGCTTTCTCAATGGGCGGCCTTCTCGGCTCTTAACTCTTCGGCCGCCTTCAAAGCAGCCGCATTACTAACCCTCGCTTGTTCCTTGGCTCGGGCGAGTTCCGCCCTAAGGGTCTCCATGGTGGCAGCTCCGTCTGCAGTCACAACATATTAAAGTTACTGGCGTCATGCTGCTCTTATTGTGTGACATTCACCAGAAAACATTACTTACCCTGTGATTCGTCAAGCCGCGTGTTCACAAGCTCGATGTCGGTGTCTGCCGCATCCAGTTGCCGTTTTAATTCGGCAAACTCACTAGTCCGGCTAGCCATCGGAGCTTCCACCACCTGCACATAAAGGCAGTCTGGTTATTGCCTGGGACTATGATCCTCTGTTCGCCGCCATTCTCGACGACAACCAGAGTCTCAGGGGCTACTATCTACACAGGGCACACCTAACATGTGCGGCACTATCACATATTATCTCACGTACCTCAAAGCCTGTCAGTAGACTCATAAAGGCTTCATGTAATCCGCTTTCGGCGGACGAAATTCTTTCCATCACCGTACCCATCAGCGTACGGTGTTCTTCTGAGATGGCCGCTCGCCCCAACAGCTCCCTCAGAACGTCCGACCGCATACCAGACGGTGCCGGACTCTTTTGTTTGCTCTCTTCGAGAGCCGGACGCTGGGAACTTCAGGGGTCTATGGGATTATCTTTTGGCCTCACCGGATCCGGAGAGGCCCTCCGTGACGACACTTCGGGGTCGCCCGCTTCTTGAGCGGAGGAGTCCGGGGGAGGCGTTTCGCTCTCCATCATCTCCGGAAGAAGATCCCCCGAAGACGAGCTCAGCTGAGAAGGGCTAAGACCCGAACTACAAACATATATGCGGAGGTTATTTTCTCAGAAGAAAGATAGTATACCTTCACTATTAAAGTATTTTTTGTATCACTTACGACTCGTTGGAGGGTTGATCCCCCCGCGGACTTTGTGCGGCAAGAGCACCCCCCGAGTCAGGACCCTCTGTTGGAGACTTCTTCTCCCATTTGGAGGCCTCGGCTTCCGGATCCTCGGAAGCAGTCCTCTTCCTCCCCCGGTTATCCTCCTTTATGGAGGCGCTCATTCCCTCGGTTGGAACTGGCAGCGATGGGGGCCCGCTTCCACCCATATTATTCCCCCCTGTATCTTCCTTCGAGGGTTCCGGGCAAGGTGCGAGCTCGAGCATCTTTTCCAATACCGGATTTTCCAAACCCTCAGGGAGGGGGCCAAACACCGAATCATCTTCGCCTTTGTTAGCCAGTCCCGGCCAAAGAGCGATCTCTCAGAAATAACTTCATGATGAATAAAAGATGGTGTGTTCGGCTAGAGGATTTCTTACTTGTTCGGAGGCGCGGTTACTGCTCAGGCCCACGTCCTCGGTAGTATCCGGACACTCTATTTGAGGTCCGAAGAATGACTTGTACATCTCCTCGTGCGTCAGGCCGAGGAAACTTTGAATGGCACGCGGTCCTTCTGGGTTGAACTCCCACAAGCGAAGGGGCCAGCGTTTGCAAGGCTAGACTCGACAAACCAGCATAACTTGCATTACCACAACCAAATTAAAATCTCCCTCGAAGAGATCTTGAATGCGGCTTTGCAGTATAGGCACGTCCTTGGCTGGACCCCAGCTCAGACCTCTGCTAATCCATGACATCAGTTGTGGTGAGGGGCCCGAGCGGAAAGTGGGGCAGCCACCCACTTGGCACTTCTGGGAGCCGTGACGTAAAACCACTCCCGTTGCCATAATTCGGACACCTCTGGAAAGGAACCTTTCGGCCACGGAGCTCCTGCCATCTTGCCTATTGACGCGCCTCCGCACGCTGCATGTTGCCCCTCGATCATCTTTGGCTTCACTTCAAAGGTCTTGAGCCACAGGCCGAAATGAGGGGTAATGAGGAGGAAGGCCTCACACACGACAATAAATGTCGAGATGTGGAGAAAGGAGTTCGGAGCTAGATCGTGGAAGTCTAGCCCATAATAGAACATCAAACCCCTAACGAAGGGATCTAGAATGAGGCCTAGGCCTCGGAGGAAGTGGGAGACGAACATGACGTTCTCGTTGGGTTCGGGAGTGGGGACGACCTGCCCTCGAGCAGGCAGCCGATGCGAAACCTCGGCGGTCAGGTATCTGGCCTCCCTCAACTTCTTGATATCCTCTTCCGTGACGAAGGAGGGCATCCACCAGCCTTGAAGGCTGGATCCGGACATGATTGAAGATCCGGAGCACCTGACCTGGGCTTTGGGTGTTAGAACTCGAGGCAGGGGAGGGGTTCGATTGAGCACGAGAGGGAAAAAGCGAAAACCTTGTCCCTTTATAAAGAGGGTGAATATCAAGCGTCCTCTCCGTAACCGTTTGGGACTTGCCTATAATCTAGGAGTCCTAGACACGGTTGGGTTACCCACGACCGTATTAATGAGAATCCCGTAATTGGGGGAACACGATCTCTTCTTTGACAAGACGTGTCAAGAAACCGCCTCGCGTTATGTGTGGAGCTGGTTGAAGAAAAATGGTTCGAATAATCACCGGGCCATGATATAACGTCATGCTGCCAAAACAAGTTAGCAAATTAGATTTGCGAAAATATTATTCTCTCTACGGTGGTATGTGGAACTTATTTTGCAGGGTCAGACACTATCCTTGTATTCAAATTCTTCCGTGGTGTATTCGGAGGAGGAACCCGCCTTGCAATGCCGAAGACAATACTGCGCGCCAGACTCATCGTCATTGAAGCCTGGTTCAGGGGCTACTGAGGGAGTCCTGGATTAGGGGGTCTCCGGACAGCCGGACTATTAGACTATGAAGATACAAGATTGAAGACTTCGTCCCGTGTCTAGATGGGACTTTCCTTGGCGTGGAAGGCAGGCTTGGAAATACGGATATGTAGATCTCCTTCCATTGTAACCGACTCTGTGTAACCCTAGATCTCTCCGGTGTCTATATAAACCGGAGGGTTTTAGTCCATAGGACGAATAGACAATCATACCATAGGCTAGCTTCTAGGGTTTAGCCTCTCTGATCTCGTGGTAGATCTACTCTTGTACTACCCATATCATCAATATTAATCAAGCAGGACGTAGGGTTTTACCTCGATCAACAGGGCCCGAACCTGGGTTAAACATTGTGTCCCCTGCCTCCTGTTACCATCCGCCTAGACGCACAGTTCGGGACCCCCTACCCGAGATCTACCGGTTTTGACACCGAAAAGGTGGTTCAGGAAGTGTCCAATCATTATGATTGCACAATATATTATTCAATAGTTTTTCATCTTGCTCAACAGTTCGTTCCCTGAAAACACAACCAGCACAACTATCCAGGTGGTCTTTGGAAGCATCAGTTAGTCCATTATAAAAGATATCAAGTAGTTCATTTTTCTTGAGAGGATGATCAGGCAAAGCATTAAGTAATTGGAGAAGCCTCCCCCAAGCTTGTGGGAGACTCTCTTCTTCAATTTCACAAAATTAAATATTTCCCTTAAGGCAGCTTGTTTCTTATGAGTGGGGAAATATTTTTCAAAGAAGTAGTAAATCATATCCTGGGGTCTACGCACACAACCAGGAGCAAGAGAATTAAACCATAACTTAGCATCACCCTTTAACGAGAAAGGAGACAACTTAAGATTATAGTAATAGCGATTTTTTTCCTCGTGAGCAAATAGGGTTGCTATATCATTCAATTTAGTAAGATGTGCCACAACTGTTTCAGATTCATAACCATATATATAAAGGATCAGATTCAACCAAAGTAATTAACTCAAGATTAACAGAAAATTCATAATCCTTATCAGTAACAAAGATACATGAAGTAGCAAACTTAGGATCATATTGCATTCTAGCATTCAAAGATTTTTCTTTCAACTTACCTAACAGTTTCTTAAGATCATCTCTATCATTACAAGCAAGAAAGTCTCTAGCAGTTTCTTCATCCATAATATAATCCTCGGGTACAACAAGAAATTCATATCTAGGGGGAGAATCAAAATCTTTAGTTTCAATAATATCATCAGTTTCAGTAATTTCATTCTCTCTAACCCTAGCAGGTTGTTCATCAAGAAATTCACATAGTGGCACAATATTATCAAGCAAAGAAGTAGTATCATCATAAGCATCATGCATAGTAGGAGTGGCATCATTAATAACATGCGACATATCGGAATCAATAGCAGGTGTAGGTGTCGCAAGTTTACTTAAAACAGAAGGTGAATCAAGTGCAGAGCTAGATGGCAGTTCCTTACCTCCCCTCGTAGTTGAGAGAAAAATCTTAGTTCTTTGATCTTTCAAATTCCTCATAGTGATCAAAAGATATAAATCCCAAGTGACTCGGAGAATAGAGCTATGCTCCCCGGTAACGGCCCCAGAAAAAGGTCTTGATAACCCACAAGTATAGGGGATCGCAACAGTTTCCAAGGGTAGAGTATTCAACCCAAATTTATTGATTTGACACAAGGGGAGACAAAGAATATTCTCAAGTATTAGAAGCTGAGTTGTAAATTCAACCAAACCTGAAAGACTTAATATTTGCAGCAAAGTATTTAGTAGCAAAGTAATACGGAAGTAATGGTAACGGTGTCAAAAGTAACAGTAGCAGTTTTGTAGCAATCGTAACAGTGGCAATGGAAAAGTAAAGGAGCAAAGATCAATATGAAAGGAACTCGTAGGCAATGAAACAATGATGGATAATTATGTCGGATGGCATTCATCATGCAAAAGTTATAACACAGGGTGACACAGAACTAGCTCCAATTCATCAATATAATGTAGGCATGTATTCCGAATATAGTCATACGTGCTTATGGAAAAGAACTTGCATGACATCTTTTGTCCTACCCTCCCGTGGCAGCGGGGGTCGTATTGGAAACTAAGGGATATTAAGGCCCCCTTTTAATAGAGAACTGTACCAAAGCATTAGCACTTAGTGAATACATGAACTCCTCAAACTACGGTCATCACCGGAAAGTGTCCCAACTATTGTCACTCCGGGGTTGCCGGATCATAACACGTAGTAGGTGACTATAACTTGCAAGATAGGATCAAGAACACAAATATATTCATGAAAACATAATAGGTTCAGATCTAAAATCATGGCACTCAAGCCCTAGTGACAAGCATTAGGCATAGCAAAGTCATACAACATCAATCTTAGAACATAATGAATAATAGGGATCAAACCCTAACAAAACTAACTCGATTACATGTAAATCTCATCCAACCCATCACCGTCCACCAAGCCTACGATGGGATTACTCACGCACGGCGGTGAGCATCATGAAATTGGTGATGGAGGATGGTTGATGATGACAATAGCGACGATTTCCCCTCTCCGAAGCCCAAAACAGACTCCAGATCTTCCCTCCTGATGAAGAACAGGGGGTGACGACGGCTCCGTATCATAAAACGAGATGAATCCTTCTCTCTGATTTGTTTCTCCCCGAACGTGAATATATGGAGTTTGAGTTGAGGTCGGTGGAGCCTCATGGGACCCACAAGACCGAAGGGCGCGCTCTCCACCCTTGTGGACAGCGTGTGGGTCCCCTCTGGTTGATTCTTTCACCAATATTTTTTATTTATTCCAAAAATAATCTCCGTGAAGTTTCAGGTCATTCCGAGAACTTTATTTCTACACAAAAATAACACCATGGCAATTCTGCTGAAAACATCGTCAGTCCGGGTTAGTTCCATTCAAATCATGCAAATTAGAGTCCAGAACAAGGGCAAAGGAGTTTGGAAAAGTAGATACGATGGAGACGTATCACAATATCACTAAGCACTTGGGCAAGTAGACCATTAAGCAACACCTCATCCCCTTTTAATAGTATTGGCTTTCCTATGGACTCAATATGAACTTGGATCACTAAAATGAAAATGAAGTGTCTTGAGATTTTACCAATCTTTGTCCTTAGCATTTTGAAGGGGTCCCACATTCTCTTGTCCTTGCCACTCCATTGTTGAACTTATCTAAAGTATACTAGATAAAACTATTAGTCCAACAAAAGATATGTTGACATTAATTACCAAAATCACCCAGGGAGCACTTGTGCTTTCAATCTCCCCTTTTTGGTAATTGATGACAACATACATCAAAGCTTCAAGTAAATGATATGAAGAGTAGTAAGTAAAGCTCTGGAAGAACATGTAACATGCATAAGCTCCCCCTACATGTGTGCAATCATGTAATGATGAATTGAATGACATGTGAATGCACATCATGACAGAGCAAGTAATCAGTTACATGTATCTTGGCTATATGCATCAGAGCAAAAAATCAAGTGAGATGTACCTTCATGTTTATGAATACCTCTTGGAAACAATATGTGCAAAAGCAAGAGATCATCATGCACATGAGTGTGATGCATATACTTACCTTGTGGTTCTTGAACTGTCTCTTTGAGGAAGTAATCTTGAGGAAACAAGGTTAAATAACAGAAGAAAACTCCAAACAAGAAGGATTCCAAGACCCACAAGAATACCATGACCGGGATGACATGTAATAGGTGAGTACCATAGAGTGAGTACTTTATTCAAATATAGACATGCCCCAAGGACTTAAACATTTGCAACAAATTCTAAGGATTTTTCTCCCCTTAAGCATGGAATCTTTCTCTGCCTGAATCTAACATTGGATAATGTGAGAAGGTAGGGTGAGATACAATTAGAGCAGAGATAGATAAATCAGGGCAGAAATGAATAAGATCAAGAGTAGAAGTATCTCAAATCAAATACTAACACTAACATATATTTCCCCTCTTAAAGACATGTGGCTTCTCTCCTCTTATGGCATTGCATCTCTCTTCCTTTCTTAGAAGAGTTTTGTGATAGTAAGCTTTGATGTGCTCTCTCTCCCCCTTTGACATCAATTTCCAAGAAGGGTAGTTTTCATGGTTATGAGTCAAGTGAGTGTGATCCTTGAGAGGCACAAGCAAGCATGATGTAGCTCAAGATGTAGACAGAGGAAAAAAGAATCATTGAGTGGAGCTGAAGGAAATAGGCAATATCAAGATGCAGAAACGAATAAGTTTTTCTCAGCAGTGAAATCGGTGGCGCCGATTCATTTCCATCGGTGACTCCGAAATAGCAGAGCCACTGAAGGTGCTTATCGGTGAGACCGAGTTAGTCCACTTCGGTAGTACCGATGAACAGTGTACAAGTGGACCTTACACTTCGGTCTGACCGATTAGGCTTAGGTCAGTGGAAACGAGATCAATACAGAGAGAAGATTTTGTCAACTCGACTCACTTGTAAATGAAATTTCACAAAGATTTTATTGACGGTTCTAGTTTCAAAGTGTGGCACTATTCCCAGATGGCGTAACATGGGCATGCGTTCTCATCCGCGTACGTGGCATTTGCACCATAGGGTGCACCGCAATAGGTGATGCCAGCACACATCTTGTTCCGTCAACCGTCCGCGCTCGTTATTACCATCGCGCATGCTTCTTTTAATTAGAATGTGTGCCCGTCTAGCACACACACCTTGATCTGTCTAACTATTTTTGTTTGTTGTGTCTAATCGCAAACAATTCATTTGTGTGAAGTGTATGCCGTCAATCACAGATACCTTGATCTGGTTGACCGCTTCTGTTGTGTTGCCTATCACAACAATTCATCTGAGTGAACTGTATGTCGTCAATCGCAGCCACACAACTTGATCTACCTGACCATTTATGTTGTATTGCCTAATCACAAATTGTTCACCCAGGTGAATGGTATGTCGTATATTGCGCACACCATCATCTGGCTGCCCATTTCTGTTGTAAAGCTCATCGCAAACAGTTCATTCGAGTGAACTGTATGCCACGCATCGCACATGCAACTATAATCTGAAACGTGTTTGTTGTCTCTGCTATCACAAATGTTTTGTATCTTTTCTGACGGTTTCATTACATCAGTGATTGTGATTAATGCATCGCACATAGTTTCGTCGAAGGGTCTCTGAATATAGTGTCCGTTAGCAGCATCCTGCAGTAGTGGTCTCCCCAACACTCAGCTCTCTCTCGCAGATTTAGCTATGGTGGAAGAAGGATTTGAGTGGAAAGCAGCTTGGGAACGCTAGATATCAACATTCAAATGGTAGGAATGTAATCTCTTGATCTCAACACATGAGTAGGTGGTTCTCTCTCAGAAAATGAATGGTGGAAGTGTAGGCACGTTCTGATGGCTCTCCTCTATGAGGAGGAATGGGTGGATGGATATATATAGCCTCCACACAAAATCCAACCATTACACACTTTTGATTCATCTCGGTGGCACCGATCTATTGAAAAATATGAATGTTAGGAATCTTGGTGGGACCAACTAGAACAACTCGGTGGGACCGATGTGCTAGGGCTTAGGGCAAACTTCATCTCGGTGGGACCGAAGTGAGTGCAACGGGCAACAGAGAATTTTTCAAGCCAACTCGGTGAGACCAAAGATAATGCAACAGGTCACGAGCGTTGGCAAGGCCATCTCGATGGGACCGAGATCCGTATTTATGTGATCGAATTGTTAGGGTTTCTGGCAATCGCTATGTCAACATGAACTTGGTGGTGCCGGATGAAATATATCGGTGGGGCCGAGTTTGGAGTTTTAGGGTTTTGACATATTTGGATGGAGAAAGTGGCTAAGGGTTTTGGAACAATATCACTAAGCACTTGAGCAAGTAGACCATTAAGCAACACCACATTTCCTTTTAATAATATTGGCTTTCATATGGACTCAATGTGATATTGGATCACTAAAATAAAAATGAAGAGTCTTGAGCTTTTGCCAATCTTTGTCCTTAGCATTTTGAAGAGGTTCCACATCCTCTTCTCCTTGCCACTCCACTATTGAACTTATCTGAAATATACTAGATAAAACTATTAGTCCAACAAAAGATATGTTGACATTAATTACCAAAATCGCCCAGGGAGCACTTGTGCTTTCAGCCATAAAATTAGTGTCATGATCATGTTCAGGTCTTTGTGTATTCTTGGCATCAGAGAGAGTGACATGCAACATGCCAATAAAACATGATTTGATGTGGGTGTCTACTCGAGCTTCCCCCATGCTGCCAGTACTTCGAACCAAATCGATTGAGCAAAGGGGCATAAGATCAACAGGTGGTCAATGCTCTCAGGTGCCGGATCACGCATCGGGCAAGCCGGCTGGTGCGGTAGTCCTCTTGTGGCAAGGCGATTGAAGATCTAGCATCTATTTGAGTGCTAGTCAGGAGAGCAATTTGCACCGAAGTGGGGCTCATGACTGCCAAGTGAAAAGTTCCCACCAAGTCATGCTCCCGACCGGCGAACCTGCTGGGGCAGGCAAAACAGGCAGAATATTTGCCTGAATGTTCCTAGGCCCATCTCACCACATCTTGCGCATCTTCCTGGAGCTCCACCGAGTTCGTTAGATCCTAGAGAGCCAGGTAATACACTAGCTTGCCATGTCGTAGATCAAGCACCAAATGCAGCGACCAAGAACCACTTAACTTGTCGAACACCATCCTTGCGGTGTGCACACGAGATGTGATCCTGGCATATTGTGTAGGTGCTAGCTCCTGAATTCTGAATCCTCCTAACCATTGGTCCTCCCAAACGAAGGAGGATCTGCCATTGCCCATATCCACAAACATTGTCGGTTGGTATAATTGCTTCGCTTCGGGCTGCACAAATATGTCAAATTTCGCCCACAACCATGCACTGTCAGTGCGCCTCAATGCTACGTCTTGGGCTTGCGTTGGTTTTTCCCTTGAAGATGAAAGGGTGATGAAGAAAAGTAGAGATAAGTATTTCCCTTAGCTAGAGAACTAAGGTATCAATCTAGTAGGAGATAATACACAAATCACCAATACCTGCACAAACAATCAAACAAACTTGCACCCAACGTGATGAAGGGGTTGTCAATCCCTTCACGGTCACTTGCAAAAGTGAGATCTGATAGAGATAGATAAAACTAAACAAAAGATAAAGTAAATATTTTTGGGTTTTTTGGTTTATAGATCGAAAAGTATAAGATTGCAAAATAGTAGATCAGAAACTTATTGATAACGCACAAGTATAGGGGATCGCAACAGTTTTCAAGGGTAGAGTATTCAACCCAAATTTATAGATTCGACACAAGGGGAGCCAAAGAATATTTGAAGGTATTAGCAGCTAAGTTGTCCATTCAACCACACCTAGAGATTAATTATCTACAGCAAAGTGATCAGTAGCAAAGTAGTTTGATAGTTTTGATAGTAGTGACACCTGCAATAGTAATAGTAACAGTGATAGTAGTAATTTTGTAGCAAGCTTAATAGTGATGATAGCAGTAGTAACTTAGCAGAAACAATATAAGATAAATTCGTAGGCATTGGATCGGTGACTTGTTGGATCATATTCATCATGTGACAGTTATAAACTAGGGCTTCTCGGTACTAGCTCCAGTTCATCGATATAATGTAGGCATGTATTCCGTAAATAGTCATACGTGCTTTATTAAAATAACTTGCATGACATATTTTGTCCGACCCTCCCATGGCAGCGGGGTCCATATTGGAAACTAAGGGATATTAAGGCCTCCTTTAATAGAGAACTGGAACAAAGCATTAACACATAGTGAATACATGAACTCCTCAAACTACGTAATCACCGGAAGAAGTCCCGGTTATTGTCACTCCGGGGTTACCGGATCATAACACGTAGTAGGTGACTATAACTTGCAAGATCGGATCTAGAACATGGATATAATGGTGATAACATAAACATTTCAGATCTGAAATCATGGCACCTGGGCCCAAAGTGACAAGCATTAAGCATGGCAAAGTCATAGCAACATCAATCTAAGAACATAGTGGATACTAGGGATCAAGTCCTAACAAAACTAACTCAATTACATGATGAATCTCATCCAACTCCTCACCGACTAGCGAGCCTACGAAGGAGTTACTCACTCCTGGTGGGGAGCATCATGGAATTGGCGATGGATAAGGGTTGGTGATGACGAAGAACGAAGATCCCCCTCTCCGGAGCCCCAAACGGACTCCCGAGGAAGAACAGGGCTTGGCGGCGGCTCCATCTCGTGGATCGTGATAATTCTTTCTTCGTGATTTTTTCTCCAAAAATAGGATTTTATAGCGTTAGTTTTAGGGTCAACGGGGCCACCAGGTGGGGACAACCCACCTGGGCGCGCCAGGAGAGGGGGCGCCCTGGTGGGTTGTGTCCACCCAAGTGCCCCTCTCCTGCAGGTCTTGGCTCCAGAAATTCTTATTATTGATATAAAAATCCTCAAAAAGTTTCATTCCATTCCGAGAACTTTTATTTCTGCACAAAAACAACACCATGGTAGTTCTGCTGAAAACAGCGTCAGTCCTGGGTTAGTTTCATTCAAATCATGCAAATTAGAGTTCAAAACAAGAGGAAAAGCGTTAGGAAAAGTAGATACGTTGGAGATGTTTCACTTATATCATGGAAAATAGAAGATCGGAAACTTATAAGATGGAAAATAGACCTGAGGGCCATAGGTTTCACTAGAGTCTTCTCTCAAGATAGCAAATAATACGGTGGGTGAACAAATTTCTGTCGAGCAATTGATAGAAAAGCGTAAAGTTATGACGATATCTAAGGCAATGATTATGAAATATAGGCACCACGTCCCTGTCAAGTAGACCGAAACGATTTTGCATCTACTACTAGTACTCCACACATCGACCGACTCCTTCCTGTATCTAGAGTATTAAGTTCAGGAAAAACAGAGTAATGCATTGTCGGGGGTTGGGTGCGACATATGCCAAAGGATGGCTTATCATGGTGGGGGCGAGTAGAACGTCGCCGGTGCCTGGAAAAAGGATGAGGCGAAGACATGCATGCCGGCGAATCTTACCCAGCTTCAGGGCACTCCGGGGAGATAATACCCCTACTGCTGCTCTATGGGGTCTCCGCATGATCACTATGGCAAAGTGTTTACACGATTGCTCCTTGAGCTGTTTCCTAGAGGTAGGAGAAGGCAAGGCTAGCTCTCTCCTTCCTATATGATCTGGTCTAGTGCTAATGGATTCCAACCCTTTGCATGGGTGCCCTGGGGGGTTTATATAGGCCTACCCCCTAGGGGTACAATGGTAATCCGGCTAGACGCGGGCCCAGCCGTCAGTGCCTCCGGCCTCCGTCTTCTCCGCTGACTGCTGGGGCCCGCCGACTGGTGGGCCCCGCCGACCGGCTCGGTACGGAGCCGACAGGCCGCGTCCGCCACGGGCGGGTCTTGCCGGCTGCTGATTACTGTAGCCGTGCTTCTAATGACGCGGGCTTGGTCATGGAGTCGTGGCAACAGCCCCGCCGCCTGGCGGGCGATCACTATTGCCACTCTCTGTCACATCTGGTTAATGGCGCGTGGGCCCAGGGGGAGGAGCTGGCCGACTCTCGGGGGCTGAATCCCAACGGGTCCGACTGGTGGCGCACTTGCCGTCTTCTAGGGTCCCACTGGCTGGTGGGACCCGCCGCCCTAGGGTCGTACAGACAAGCCGTCGTGGGCGCAGGATTCGGTCCACTGATGCTGATGTCAGGGCCGACATGGCAACAGTGCCACGCCGCACGGAGATCTCCACGGGTACGACGTACTATGGCCATGTCTGCCCCTAGAAAGGGGCGGGAGCAGGCTTCACTGTAGCCACTCCCCTGTCCTGTCCCTCTTGATGAGGACATGGGGTTTGTTGGAGTCGCGGTCCTACTCCCCAAGGTCGGCTTCTCGGGAAGTCGTCAGTCAGGAGTCGGCTTATCCTGAAGTCGTTCCTGGGACTCGGCCGCGAGTGGCCAGTCGGTTGCCTTGCTTCCGACTTCTCAAAAGGCGGCTCTATGTCCTGGGGTCTTGAGGGGCGCAGCCTGCCCCAATGTCTTGAAAGGTTCTGGGGCTCGGGTTAGCCTACTCGTGGCCCATTACTCCGAGAGTAGTCCCCGAAGCTGATGAGGCGTCGCGGACGATCGGCCGAGGAGCCTCAGCAGTTTCTCTTTCCAGGTGCCCGAGGCATGGATCTTGCTTGACTTCCGCCGGGCCGACTAGAAGGAGTCGGACCCGCCCAACTCTGACTTGCACAATATTTCGAACATCGCGGCAGGATCCAAGTAGCATGCTGGCTAAGCTTCCAGGCCGCCGCCCGTTCCGGGCCCGTCACGTGGCAACATGCGGCCGGGCCAGTCTGCCAGCCTACGCGTGTGACAGGACAGGCCCGTAGGTGGGGCCTGCCATTACCGCGCCTCGGCGCTCGAGCGGATCCGCTGTGGCCCGAGCGGACGGTTGGAATTCCTGTGAAGTTACTGCGCGCAGTAACTTTGTCGTGGAAACGTGGGGGTCATGGGCGCAGTAAATCCCATGACCGCCCCCTTGGCTTTGCAGCCCATGAGGCTATAAGTAGGGGGAGGGGGGCGCGGCAGAGCACGCGCGCCCCTCCTTCACGCTACTCCTTGCTCTTCTTCTTCTTCTTCTTCCTCGCGCCGCCGCGCGCCCAAGCTTTGCCGAACGCCGCGGCGATCTGCTCACGATGAGTTCTTCTTCTGCCGCCGCGCCTCCCTTGGTGCATTCTGGCACCTGGGATGGCTCAGAAGTTCATGACGACCACATCGAGTTCCTCCGCAAGACTCGTCGGCTCCCCGACGAAGATTACATGCGGGTACGCCTCGCGCCGAGGGGGGAGATCTCTCCAGTGCCGGAGGAGGGCGAGTGGGTTATCTTCTGCTCGCATTGCCTGCGCGGATTGGGCCTGCTGGTGAGCAGCTTCTTCCACTCCTTTCTGGAGTTCTACGGCCTCCAGCCGCACCACCTCACGCCCAACACGGTGGTGCTGCTGTCCACCTTCGTGGCCTTGTGTGAAGGCTTCCTCGGAGTCCTCCCCACCCTCGAGCTCTAGGGGGAGTTCTTCTACTCCAAGCTCGGCACCCAGGCTGCAGGCGTGCCAGCTCAGTGCGGCGCGTTCATCGCCGTGCGGAGGTTGGGGGCCGACAACCCCTTCCCCACCATGAAGCTGATAAAGTCGGTGAAGATGTGGCAGCGATCGTACTTCTACGTGAAGAGCGTCTTCGCGAGGGGCGATTGGGTCAACCTGTCGGCTTTCGAAGCCGGCCCGCAGGCTGGGAGACTGCCCAACCGGTCGTACCGGGCCAAGTCGCTGACGCTTGCGGGAGCCGGCGCCGTCGCGCGACTCCGAGTGCTCACGCAGTCGGAGGGCTTGACTGGTCCGGACCTCCTGGCCGCCTTCGTGAGTTCTCCCACTCCAAGGTCGCCCCCACATGATATGCCAAATGAGTGGGCACCGTGACCCGAGTCGGATGTGCACCAAGGACATGCCTCACGAGGAGGTGGCCTACATGGTGAACTACCTCTCGGACAACAAGCTCCTGGAGGACTGGCGGTTCGGCAAGGAGCCGTACTCCCATGCCAACCCCCCACCCACAGTGAGTTGCCTTTTCTTTCTTTCTTTGAATTGTCTTCTTTCTTGCCGAGTTTGTTTTGTGCGACCTGACCAGTCGGCTTTGGTCAGAATCCCCTCCTCCATCCACCAGCCGGCACCATGGGGCCGGCCCGCGAGTTCCTTGCCGACCGGGCGGAGAGCGACGTTGACGACCCCGATCTGGGGGCGGCGGCTTTGGAAGACGACGCCGAGGGAGGAGGCGGCCCGCGGCTCGGGGCCAGTCCAAAGGACTGGCCTGATGATGAGGAGGAGGTCGCCCCCCGCCACCGGCCAGGAGCCAGCCATCCCGGTGCGGGCTCTTCTACCGCGCCGGGTGCTCCAGGTGGCGGGAAGAAGCGCAGGGCTGTGCCGACTTTGTTCGGTAGTCGGCCGAAGAAGCCCAAGAGTTTGGCTGTGGAGACCAAGCGGGACGAGGCGGCCGCGAAGGCCATCCGCTTCCGCAAGGAAGTAAAGAAGCCGCCACTGGTCTCTGCGTGAGTATTTCGTCTTAACGCTTTATTCCTTCTTTGTAGCTTTTGTTTGAGTCTTTTACCTGCTTCCCTCGCTTCAGGGCTCCCCTCACTCTTGAGAGAGTTGTTGCCGCCTCCGTCATGGGGTCAGCGGAGACGTTCGCCACCACTCGGCGGATTGACCCCGCCGCCGACCTCCGGGAGGCGACAGAGCGAAACGCGCAGGAGAAGCGCAACGAGGAAGAGGCCGCCCGCCTAGAGAAGGAGGAGGCCGATAAGGCAGAGGCCTCCGCCAAGAAGAAACTGGCGGAGGCCGAAGCCGCCGTCGCGACGAAGCGGCAGGCTGAGGAGGCCGCGCACCGCCAGTCAGCGGTGTTCGTCACCCTGCTGAATTCTACACCGCCGCCTCCGGAGTTCACGGGGAAGACTGGGGAAGCCGGCGGCGAGAACCCCATCATGGTGAGGGAAGGCGGCGACTCCTCCATGCCGGACGTGATCGTTCCGCCGCCACCTCCACCGTCGTCTGGGAGCGCGCAAGGCAAACAGCCGGCGGACCAGCCGGTGTCGCCGCTGAAGACGAGGCCGTGGCGAGGCTACTCTTTCAAGTCGGCTCGCCAACGCGCCGCCTTCTTGAGAAGGCGACTTCGGCGCCACGCCCCCTGGAGACCGGCACCGCCAGCTCGGTGATCCTAGACGCCGAAGCGACGAGCACCGCGCCCATTGGGTGGGTGCGAGGAGGCGGCACGGGGCCGCTGAACCAGGCGCTTGTGGACATCCAGACGAAGCTACGAGCTGAGGGCGACGCAATCCAGAACTGCACCAAGGCATACCTGGCGTCGCGGGCAGCCGTCCGGGTATGCTTTCTCTTTGGTCCTTGTTTTCTTGTTCCTCTCTGTGGGGGCGCGCCAGCGCACCCACTAGGTGTAGTCCCCGAGTTTCGGGCCGGCTGCTGAGCAGGCGGCCCGGAACTCCAATTGGTGAGTTCCGGGTACTTACTTTTGTCTGAAATATTTGTCGCAGGACTACCACAACCTCCGTGTCACTGCCTTCAACCGCAAGCGGACCGCCGACTTGTCGGAGAGATGGAGTGAGTTCTTTTTCTTCTTTGCGGGGGCGCGCTGGCGCACCCGCGGGCTGTAGTCCCCGAGATTCGGGCCGACTGCTGTGCAGTCGGGCCGGATCTCCCCGGCGACCTTCTTTATTGATGACTTAACGCCTTCTTTCTTCCTTCTCTTCAGAAGCCAACGCTGCTCTTCAATAGCAGCTGAGCGAAGCCAACTCCGCGTTGCGCGCCAAGGGGGAGGAGTGCAGCAAGCTCACCACAGAGCGCGATCTGCTGACACACAATTGGCAGAGCAGAGGGAGCTGCTTACGAAGACACAGAAGGAGGCGGAAGAGGCGGAAGCCACCCTCCTGGCCGAGTTCGCGAGCGAGCGCTCCTCCTGGACCGACAAAGAGGCAATGCTGGCCTCCGGCTTCCATGAGATTGAAGACATTGTTGATGGTGAGTTTCTTTACTTTCTTTCTTCAAGCTGCCGATTATAAGTCGTGCCGACTCCTGGTTTTTGACTTGCTTCTTCGTTTTTTCCGTCTTAGCAGACTTCTTCCCCGGGCACTCGCAGGCCACCATCCAAGCCATCGAGGCTGATCGTGAAGGTCGGAGGGCGGAAGGCGCAGAGATCGCCGACGCCCCCCGAACCCTTGATGAGCATATCCTGAGCATCGAGGCTCGCCTTCGGCCGACTCACCGGATGTTGCGTCGGCTTCAACGTGTCGGTGCCCTGGCGATTGCTGCCCTGTGGCCGGACATGCAGGCTCCGCGCACCCCCAGTCGGACTGCCGACTGGCTGGAGGTCGCGGCTGGTCGTCTTGAGGCCTGGAAAGGTTCCTCGGCCTGAGCTGGAGCGCGCCGGGCCTTGGAGTTCGTCAAGGCATGGTATCCGGGGCTGGACCTAGACCGGCTGGCCACACTCCGGTCAGAGGCCCAGCCGGAGCTGGCAGCCGCGGAAGACACCCTCGTCAAGCGTGCCGCGGCGATCATCGAGTACACCGACACCAGCATCTTCGTCCCCGAGCGGTCTGGAGATGGCGAGGAGGTACCGCCGGAGTGGTTTGGGATGAACCCAAACTACGGCGAGGACTCGGCGAAGGTGATCGGCTCCAGCATCGAGGAGGAAGGCGAGGCGGAGGATGGAGGCGAGACGGAAGCACCAGAAGACGGAGTGGACGGCCAGCCTCAGCTCGACCGTGCCTCCAGCAACGAGCCGCGTGCGACCGAGCCGACTACCGCCGAAGGCGATCGAGCCGAGACTGCCCAGCCGGCCGCCCCAACGCCTGACGCTGCCATCTCCTCCGACCCTCCGAATCTGTCTGCCACATCTTAGGCTGCCGCCTTATCTTTATTTTATCTGCTTTAGTAGTCTTTGAAGAACTTGTTAATTCGCACAAGTCCACCCGCGGGGTGTATTTTGAACTTCTGCTCGAAGACTTGGCCAAGGGCCTATGTTATGTAAATATTTATCCGAATTCTATCTTTTCTTGCTCATTGCTCTTTTGGCTTTTTCCTTTGCCGCTTTCCCTTAGTTGCCTGTCTTGCCAGTCGGACAGCTGCTCTGCGGACTGCCGTTGGATGAAATGTTTGGCTACTTTGGGAAGGCAAGTACTTAGCCGTTTTAGAGGTTTTTGGCAAGTTGAATAGAAGGCGGTGAGCCGACTGCTTAATAGTCGGTTTGCGAAAAGAAAAAAGGAAGGCTGGAAGCCGGCTTAAGCTATGTTTTATGCTTTGAGTCCTTAGCCATTTTTCATGTGAACGCCCATTCTACCTTACTCCTGCCCACCGTACAGTCGCTCTGTGAGCTGCGGCTTCTGACAAGAGATGGCTTAGGCGCCACACATTACTTGTCCGGCTGCAGGAAGCATTTCATAGTGTAAGGCGTCAAGTCCCCGGGCCGACCTGTCGAGCCCGGTGCCAAGCGGCATAACAAAGAGTAACATACTTGTAGGCATAATTTTTATCATATAGACAAAAGAGGGCAGTCCCCGAGCTCGTCTCGGGGGGCCCGAAGTCTTAGTACTTTAATACAAAAGGTAGCGTGGTACATACTGCATCAACTATAAAATCTTCGGAGGAGATTTGCATTCCATGGCCGCTCTGTCTCTTTGCCGGAGTCATCCCTCTTGCGTGCTCGGGGCTTCTGAGCGTCAATCAGGTAGTACGAGTTGTTGCCCAGCACTTTGCTGATGATGAAAGGGCCTTCCCAAGGCGCCGACAGCTTGTGCTGGCCGGCTGTTCGCTGGATCAGTCGGAGCACAAGGTCGCCCTCTTGGAAAGATCTCGGCTTGACCTTCCTGTTGTAGTATCGGCGCAGGCTCTGCTGGTAGATGCTGGACCGGCTGAGTGCCAACAGCCGGCCCTCTTCCAGCAGATCGACGCCGTCTTGACATGCTTCTTCTGCTTCCTCCTCGGTGTACATGGTGACTCGCGAGGAGTCGAACTCTATGTCCGTTGGGATGACGGCTTCAGCACCGTAGACGAGGAAGAAAGGTGTGAAGCCGGTTGACTTGTTTGGAGTCGTGCGCAGACTCCAGAGGACGGCTGGCAACTCATCGAGCCAGCAGCCAGCCAAGTGCTCTAGAGGCTCGACCAGTCGGGGCTTGATGCCGAACAGGATGAGGCCGTTTGCTCACTCCACCTGGCCGTTTGACTGTGGATGGGCGACGGACGCTAGTTCCAGTCGGATGCCCTGTGTTGCGCAGAAACGGGCCAAGGCGCCTTTGGCAAAATTTGTGCCGTTGTCGATGATGATGCTGTGTGGTATGCCGTACTGAATTGTGATATCGGAGATGAAAGTCACGGTAGTCGGACCGTTCAGTTTCTTGATTGGCTTCGCTTCTATCCACTTGGTGAACTTGTCCACTGCGACAAGTAAGTGAGTTAAGCCACCTCGTGCCGTCTTGAATGGTCCCACCATGTCTAGACCCCAAACTGCGAAAGGCCAGGCAATGGGGATGGTCTTGAGTGCAGAAGCCGGCTGATGCAGCTTGGAGCGGAACTTCTGGCCCCCTTTGCATTTTTGGACCAATTCCTTAGCCTCTTCTAAGGCAGTCGGCCAGAGGGAACCGTGTCGAAAAGCTTTGGCGATGAGTGCTCTTGAAGCCGCATGGTGGCTGCACTCGCCTTGATGGATGTCTTCGAGAATTGCTTGGCCTTGCTCTGGCTCTACGCAGTGCTGGTAGACACCAGTGACGCTGCGCCTGACCAGCTCTCTGTTGACTATGGTGTAGGCTGCCGCTCGGCGTTGTACTTGCCGAGCTGAGGTCTCATTAGTCGGCAGCTCTTTGCTCACCAGGAATTTGAGGATGGGCTAGGCCCTTGAGGGTGCTGCTATTTCTTCGACTGCCAGAACTGCGACTTGGACGAGGGTGGCTGGGCTAGGAGGCAGCGGGTTGGAGTCAACAACCGCTTGCTGGGTTAATGAGGTCCCCGGGCCGACTGGCGCGGCTCTTAGGCCGAGTTCTGGAGTCTTCGAGCCCGCCGCCGCAGTCCCCGGGCCGGGTTCTACAGTCCCTGGGCCGGCCTCGACTGTGGTGGCTTTGGAGCCATCTGCCAAAATCCCCGTACCGTCTGCCAGGGCTCTAGAGTCGGATCCGACTTCTTCGGGAGGAGCCGGCACGAAGATGGAGTCTGATTCTGGTGAAGGCTTGACAGACGGCTTGAGGAGGCGTTGAAGGGCGACGCCAGATGGTATTGCTTGGCGGGTAGAGCCGATTCGTGCCAAGGCGTTTGCTTGGTCGTTGTCGTTTCTTGGCACATGGAGGAACTCGCACCCCTCGAAATACCCACTGAGTTGCTGCACGAGGAAACGGTAACTCGCCATGTTTGCATCTTTGGCGTCCCAGTCGCCAGACGACTGCTGGACCACTAAGTCCGAGTCGCCATAACACAGGATCCGGCGAATGCCGAGTTCTTTGGCAAGCCGGAGCCCGTGAATGAGCGCCTCATACTCGGCTATGTTGTTGGAGGCGGCAAAATGGATTTGCAGTGCGTATTTGAGCTTGTCGCCTTTAGGAGAAGTGAGGACAACGCCGGCTCCCAAGCCGGTGCGCATCTTGGAGCCGTCAAAATGCATCCGCCAATGGGTGGAGTCGGGCGCTGGAGGTAGGTACTGGGTCTCGGCCCAGTCGACGAGAAAGTCGGCCAGTGCTTGTGACTTGATGGCGGTGCGGGGCTGGTAGTGGATGGTGTAGGGAGCCATCTCTATTGCCCACTTGGCCACTCGGCCAGAAGCATCTCGGCTTCCGATGATCTCGGCAAGTGGGGCCGTGCAGACCACAGTGATTGGATGCTCTTGAAAGTAAGGCTTCAATTTCTTGGCGGTAAAGTGCACGCCATAGCACATCTTCTGGTAGTGGGGGTAGTTCTGCTTCGAGGCCGACAGTACTTCGCTCAGGTAATATACCAGTCTCTGGACAGGTAGTGCCTTGCCTTCCTCCTTGCGTTCCACTACAATGACCGTGCTGACTACCCGGCTGGTGGCGGCGATGTACAGGAGCATAGCTTCCTTAGGAGTCGGAGCCGCCAGAATGGGTGGAGTAGTCAGCATCTTCTTCAACTGGAGAAAAGCTTCGTCCACCTTGTTCTTCCACTCGAAAAAAGGGGTCTTCTTCATGAGTTGGTATAAGGGGAGAGCTTTCTCGCCCAGCCGACTGATGAATCGGCTGATGGACGCCAAGCAACCGGTGAACTTTTGCACGTCCAGCAGTCGGCTGGGTACCTCCATCCTCTCAATGGCCTTGATCTTTACAGGGTTGCATTCTGTGCCGCGTTCAGATACCAGGAAACCAAGGAGTTGGCTGGCTGGTACTCCGAAGACGCACTTCTCGGGGTTGAGCTTGATCTGGAATCGGCGCAGGTTCTCAAAGGTCTCCTTGAGGTCTTCCAGCAGTGTTCCACGCTTTTCCGTCTTCACCACCACATCTTCTACGTAGACATGGGAGTTTCTCCCGAGTTGCTTGAGGAGGCACTTCTGCATGCAACGCTGAAAGGTGGCGCCGGCATTCCTCAAGCCGAACGTCATGGTGAGGTAGCAGAAGGCTCCAAACGGCGTGATGAAGGCGGTCTTCAGTCTGTCAGCCGGGTTCAGCTTGATCTGGTGATATCCTGAATATGCATCCAAAAAGCTCAACAGCTCGCATCCGGCGGTGGAGTCTATCACCTGATCAATTCTTGGTAGAGCAAACGGGTCCTTGGGGCAGGCCTTGTTAAGGCTCGTGTAGTCAATACACATTCGCCACTGCTTGTTCTTCTTCAGTACCAGGACCGGATTGGCTAGCCACTCTGGAAAGAATACTTCCATAATGAAGCCGGCTGCTAGGGGTCAGGCTATCTCTTCTCCGACAACTCTTCTCTTCTCTTCTGATAGGCGGCGGAGGGGCTGCCTGACCGGCTTTGCATGAGATCGGACATGTAACTTGTGCTCGGCGAATTCCGTCGGTACACCTGGCATGTCTTTGGGGGACCATGCGAAGATGTCCCGATTCTCACGGAGGAAATCGACAAGCTCGCCTTCCTATTTGCTGTCGAGGTTTGCGCCTACGACAGCGTACCTCTCTGGGTGCTCTGGATCCAAAGGTATCTTCTTTGTCTCCTTGGCCGGCTTGAACAAACCCTCAGCCTCCGACTCCTTTGGGCTAGGCGACACCTCTAGCTGCTTGCCGGCCATCGCCATAACCCGGTCAAGGAGCCGCTTCTCGGCTGCGATCACCAGGGACTCGGCTAGCCGACTACTCTCAGCCGCACAGGCAAACGACTTCTGGTAGTCGCCGGCTACGGTCAGAATTCCCCTGGAACTAGGCATCTTCATTTTGAGGTAGGCATAGTGGGGGACCGCCATGAACTTGGCCAGGGCGGGTTGGCCAAGTAGTGCATGGTATGGGCTCTCGAGGTCCACCACCTCAAACCAAACTAACTCTCGGCGGAAGTGATCTTTGTCTCCAAAGAGGACGTCCATCAGGATCTTGCCGATTGGTCAGCAGGAAAGCCTAAGAACAATGCCGTGGAACACTGTCCGGCTGCTCTGAAGCTGTCTTTGCTTGATCCCCAATTTCTCCATGGTGTCCTTGTACAGGATGTTGATGCTGCTGCCTCCGTCTATCAGAACTCGCGAGAAATGAGCGGCTCGTCTAGCCGTGGCAAAGGTGGTATCCAAGACCAAGGCATAAGAGCCCGGACTCAGCATCACCTCTGGGTGATCAGCCCTGCTCCAACTGATAGGCTTCTCGGACCAGTGCATGAACTCTGGCATCTCTGATGCTACTGCATTCACCTCTTGTCGCTGCAGCCGCCTGCTGTGTCGATCATCAGCCATGCTGCTAAATACCACATAGGCTCCATGTTCTCTGGGGTATTCGTCTTGTACTGCGCCGACTGGCCTGACAGCCGGCTGCTAGGGCGGAGGCGGGGGCGGCTGCCCAGCAAGCGGGGGAGGTAGAAGGCCATCTCCTTTGGCGATCCTGGTGAGCCAGTGTTACTTCCGGGTGGTGTGATTCGACGGCTTTGCGCCGCTATGGAACTTGCAAGGACCATCCAGGGTCTGCTCGTATGAGAAGGCCGGCAACTAGTTGGGCTTGCTACCTTTCTGTCGCTTGGGTGGAGGCTGCCCATCCGGCTGCTGGGCTTCAACTGTCGTGACCTGCCGGCTGCTGGAAGCCAGCTGCGGGGCCTTGCGCTTGTGGTCGCTCTGCTGTTGCCGCCGACTGGCGTCTCCCGCCGGAGTTCTTGGAGCCTGAGGGGCCACTTTGCCAGTTGCGCTAACTTGAATCTCCGCCTTCATGGAGGAGTCGGCCGTGGCGTACTTGTTTGCTATGAACAGCAGCTCGTCGAGGGTTTCTGGCTCGTCGCAAAGGAGCTTTTGCTTGAGGAGGGTGCCTTCTCTGCACCCGGCGGTGAAGTACTCGATGGCCTGCACCTCGTGCACGCCCTCGCAGGAGTTCCGAAGCTCGGCCCAACGCGTGAGGTAGTCGCGAGTCGACTCGTTGGGACCTTGCATGCACAAGGAAAACTGACGAGGCTTGGGAGGACGCTTGTACGTGCTGGTGAAGTTGCGGAAGAATGCTTCGCTGAAGTCGACCTAGCTATTGATGCTGCGAGGCTTCAGGCTATTCAGCCATGTCCGGGCCGTGCCCTGGAGCATGAGCGGAACGTATTTTACGACGACACGCTTGTTGCCGTTCGCTATGCTGATAGCCGTGGAGTAGTCGACCAGCTAGTCTTCCAGCTTCACGGAGCTGGCGTATTTGGGCGTGTCTCTTGGGAGCGTGAACCCTTTGGGAAAGGGCTCGTCTCGAATGCGGGGCCCGAAACAAGGCGGACCCAACTCGTCTTCTTCTTCCAGCGCCAGGGATCGGTGAAGTCGGTCGATCCGGTGGCGGGCGTCATTTTCCCCGACTCCCTCTTGGCGGCCAAGGCGGTCTCCGAGGGTCAGATGATCAACATGCGGTGGGGAGACTCGCCTTTCCTTGTGAGGAGGAGGCGGACAGTCGTCCTGTCATTCTACTGCTCTCGGGCGGCCGTCTCGGTCACGCTCTATGGTAATGTGAGTCCGACTGTGGCTGACAGTCGGATCCTTGTCTCTTCTTCCTTGGGCGCCGCCAATCGGCGTCCAAGACGCCGTGCCTTGATCTCGGCGAAGGTCGTCGTTTTGCCGCTGCGGCGCCTCCGTGCGGCAGCCGCATCGAGGAGTCGCTGGACTCGCTCCATCATCAGGCGGCGCTCTTCGCCCTCGAAATTGTCCAGCTCGTCCGCCGCCGCCTGGGCGGCTCGAATGTTCTCCGCAGGTGTAGCGTACATAGGGAGACTTGCCCCGAACAGGTTGGCGATGGCTACGCCGCGCTGCTGGACCGCGCCATGGCGGCTGGGCCCAGCTGGGGCTGGCGAGCCACCAACAGCGTGATCCATCTCTCGCTGGTAGGCTTCTGACAAGCGTCTCATGCTAGCCAGCTTCTTCGCACCTTCGACGAGCTGAAGGCGGCGCGCCTCCAACGTCTCCGCGTCAGCATCTTCCGGAATGGGCACAGCCAGGTCTTGTAGTGCCGCGCCGAGTGGGTCATGCGCTCCTCCGCCGGGAGGCTCGTCATGACTGATGACGAGCACCTCCGTGACGGTGCTTCTGTCGCTCTCCGCACGAGGGAGAGGCTCGTCGTAGACCACCACATTAGTGGGGAACGCATCGAGCGACGCGGTGTCGGAGTCGACCAGCATTGGCTCGGTGGAACTTACAGACACCAAGTCCACGGCAGGCTCGCCGGCGACATGGAGTTGGTCGAGGAGGCCCGCGAGGAGGCTCTCGGAGCCGCCCGTGCCTGCGTTGGATGCAAGTTCGTCGGAGAGGCGAACCTCGCCGACAAGTTCGGCGAGGCAGCTGGCTACACAGGCGATCTCAACGCCGTGCAGCGCGTCAGCGCAAACTCCGTGTGGCGTGCCTGGCTGGCTGCGCTCGCCAGGGAGGAAAAGGGTTCCCGTCCAGAGCAGGTCTTTGGACGACGATGCACCAAGCCCCATGGTGGGCGCCAAATATCGGGGGTTGGGTGCGACATATGCCAAAGGATGGCTTATCATGGTGGGGGCGAGTAGAACGTCGCCGGTGCCTGGAAACGGGATGAGGCGAAGACATGCACGCCGGCAAATCTTACCCAGCTTCAGGGCTCTCCGGGGAGATAATACCCCTACTGCTGCTCTACAGGGTCTCCGCATGATCACTATGGCAAAGTGTTTACACGATTGCTCCTTGAGCTGTTTCCTAGAGGTAGGAGAAGGCAAGGATAGCTCTCTCCTTTCTATATGATCTGGTCTAGTGCTAATGGATTCCAACCCTTTGCATGGGTGCCCTGGGGGGTTTATATAGGCCTACCCCCCAGGGGTACAATGGTAATCCGGCTAGACGCGGGCCCAGCCATCAGTGCCTCTGGCCTTCGTCTTCTCCGCCGACTGCTGGGGCCCGCCGACTGGTGAGCCTCGCCGACCGGCTCGGTACGGAGCCGACAGGCCGCGTCCGCCGCGGGCGGGTCTTGCCGGCTGCTGATTACTGTAGCTGTGCTTCTAATGATGCAGGCTTGGTCATGGAGTCGTGGCAACAGCCCCGCCGCCTGGCGGGCGATCACTATTGCCACTCTCCGTCACATCTGGTTAATGGCGCGTGGGCCCCGGGGCAGGAGCTGGCCGACTCTTGGGGGCTGACTCCCAACGGGTCCGACTAGTGGCGCACTTGTCGTCTTCTGGGGTCCCACTGGCTGGTGGAACCCGCCGCCCCAAGGTCGTACAGACAAGCCGTCGTGGGCGCAGGATTCAGTCCACTGGTGCTGATATCAGGGCCGGCATGGCAACAGTGCCACGCCGCACGGAGATCTCCATGGGTACGGTGTACTGTGGCCATGCCTGCCCCTGGAAAGGGGCGGGAGCAGGCTTCACTGTAGCCACTCCCCTGTCTTGTCCCTCTTGTTGAGGACATGGGGTTTCTTGGAGTCGCGGTCCGACTCCCCAAGGTCGGCTTCTCGGGAAGTCGTCAGTCAGGAGTCGGCTTATCCTGAAGTCATTCCTGGGACTCGGCCGCGAGTGGCTAGTCGGTTGCCTTGCTGCCGACTTCTCAAAAGGCGGCTCTGTGTCCTGGGGTCTTGAGGGGCGCAGCCTGCCCCGATGTCTTGAAAGGTTCTGGGGCTCGGGTTAGCCTACCCGTGGCCCATTACTCCGACATGCATTAAGTAAGATGACATGATGTAGAGGAATAAACTCAAGCAATATGATGTAAACCCCATCTTTTTATCCTCGATGGCAATAATACAATATGTGCCTTGCTGCCCCTACTGTCACTAGGAAAGGACAACGCAAGATTGAACCCAAATCTAAGCACTTCTCCCTATGCAAGAAAAACCAATATAGTTGGCCAAACTAAACCTATAGTTCGAAGAGAATTAAAAGATAACAAATCATGCATAAAAGAATTTAGAGAATATTCAAATAATATTCATATATAAGCTGATCATAAATCACAATTCATTGCATCTCGACAAACACATTGTAAAAGAAGATTACATCAGATAGATCTCCAAGAACATCGAGGAGAACATGGTATTGAGAATCAAAGAGAGAGAAGAAGTCATCTAGCTACTAGCTGTGGACCCGTAGGTCTGAGGTAAACTACTCACACTTCATCGGAAGGGCAATATAGTTGATGTAGAAGCTCTCCATGATCGAATCCCCCTCCGGCAGGGTGCCGGAAAAGGTCCCTAGATGGGATCTCACGGGAACAGAAGGTTGCGGTGGTGGAAAAGTGTTTTTGTGGATGCTTCTGGTAGTTTGGGAATATATGTGAATATATAGGAGGAAGATCTAGGTCACGGGGTCACCGACGGGCCCACAAGGCAGGGGAGCACGCCCTCCACCCTTGTGGCCGCCTCGTGGCTCTTCTGACTTGCACTCCAAGTCTCTTGGGTGATTTCTGTTCCAAGAAAAATGATCACGAAGGGTTTTTTCTGTTTGGACTCCGTTTGGTATTCCTTTTCCGCGAATCTCAAAAACAAGGAAAAAACAGAAACTGGCACTGGGCTCTAGGTTCATAGGTTAGTCCCAAAAATAATATAAAATAGCATATTAATGCATATAAAACATCCAAAACAGATAATATAATAGCATTGAACAATCAAAAATTATAGATACGTTGGAGACGTATCAAGCATCCCCAAGCTTAAATCATGCTCGCCCTCGAGTAGGTAAATGATAAAAACAGAATTTTTGATGTGGAATGCAACCTAACATATTTATCCATGTAATTTTTCTTTATTGTGGCATGAATGTTCAAATCCATAAGATTCAAAACAAAAGTTTAACATTGACATAAAAACAATAATACTTCAAGCATAATACTAACAAGGCAATTATGTCTTCTCAAAATAACATGTCCAAAGAAAGCTTATCCCTACAAAATCATATAGTCTGGCTATGCTCCATCTTCATCACACAAAATATTCAAATCATGCACAACCTCGATGACAAGCCAAGCAATTGTGATGTTCTCAAACTTTTTCAACTTTCACGCAATACATGAGCGTGAGCCATGGACATAGCACTATAGGTGGAATAGAATATGGTGGTTGTGGAGAAGACAAAAAGAAGGAGATAGTATCACATCAACTAGGCGTATCAACGTGCTATGGAGATGCCCATCAATAGATATCAAAGTGAGTGAGTAGGGATTGTCATGCAACGGATGCACTAGAGCTATAAGGTTATGAAATCTCAAAAGAAAACTAAGTGGGTGTGCATCCAACTTGCTTTCCCATGAAGACGTAGGGCAATTTGAGGAAGCCCATCGTTGGAATATACAAGCCAAGTTCTACAATGAAAAATTCCCACTAGTATATGAAAGTGACAACATAGGAGACTCTCTATCATGAAGATCATGGTGCTACTTTGAAGCACAAGTGTGGAAAAAGGATAGTAACATTGCCCCTTCTCTCATTTTCTCTCTTTTTTATTTGGCTTCTTTGGCCTCCCTTTTATTTTTTTCCTCACATGCGACAATGCTCTAATAATGAAGATCATGACACTTTTATTTACTTACAACTCAAGAATTACAACTCGATACTTAGAACAAAATATGACTCTATATGAATACCTCCGGCGGTGTACCGAGATGTGCAATGACTCAAGAGTGACTTGTATAAAAAAATGATGGAAGGTTGCTTTGCCACAAATACGATGTCAACTACATGATCATGCAAAGCAATATGACAATGGTGGAACATGTCATAATAAAACGGAATGGTGGAAAGTTGCATGTCAATATATCTCGGAATGTCTATGGAAATGCCATAATAGGTAGGTATGATGGCTGTTTTGAGGAAGGTATATGGTGGGTGTATGGTACCGGTGAAATTTGTGCGGTACTAGAGAGGCTAGCAATGGTGGAAGGGTGAGAGTGCGCATAATCCATGGAATCAACATTAGTCATAAAGAACTCACATACTTATTGCAAAAATCTTTTAGTCATCGAAACAAAGTACTATGCGCATGCTCCTAGGGGGATAGATTGGTAGGAAAAGACCATCGCTCGTCCCCGACCGCCACTCATAAGGAAGACAACCAAAAAATATCTAATGCACCAACTTCGTTACATAACGGTTTGCCATACATGCATGCTAGGAGACTCACAAACCTTAACACAAGTATTTCTCAAATTCTCAATTACTCACTAGCATGACTCTAATATCACCATCTTTATATCTCAAAACAATCATAAGGAATCAAACTTCTCATAGTATTCAATGCACTTTATATGAAAGTTTTTATTATATCCCTCTTGGATGTCTATAATATTAGGACTAAATTCATAACCAGAGAAAATTACCATGCTGTTTAGAGGCTCTCAAAAAAATATAAGTGAAGCATGAGATTTCAATAATTTCTACAAAATAAAGCCACCGCCATGCTCTAAAAGATATAAGTGAAGCACTAGAGAAAAATTGGCTAGCTCAAAAGATATAAGTGAAGCATATAGAGTATTCTAATAAATCACGTTCATGCGTGTCTGTCTCAAAAGTTGTGTACAGCAAGGATGATTGTGGCAAACAAAAAAGCAAAGACTCAAATCATACAAGATGCTCCAAGCAAAACACATATCATGTGGTGAATAAAAAAATAGCCTCGAGTAAAGTTACCGATAGACAAAGACGAAAGAGGGGATGCCTTCTGGGGCATCCACAAGCTTAGGCTCTTGGTTGTCCTTGAATATTACCTTGGGGTTCCTTGGGCTTCCCCAAGCTTAGGCTCTTGCCACTCCTTATTCCGTAGTCCATCAAATCCTTACCCAAAACTTGAAAACTTCACAACACAAAGCTCAACAGAAAATCTCATAAGCTCCGTTAGTATAAGAAAATAAATCACCACTTTTGGTACTGCTGTGAACTCATTATTTATTTATATTGGTGTAATATCTACTGTATTCCAACTTTTACATGGTTCATACCCCGTGATACTAACCATAGATTCATCAAAATAAGCAAACAAAACGCGAAAAATAGAATCTGTCAAAAACAGAACAGTCTGTAGTAATATGTAACTCTCGAATACTTCTATAACTCCAAAATTCTGAAAAATTAGGAAACCCTGGGAAATTTGTTTACTAATCTTATTCAAAAAGAATCAGTATTTTACTGCAGTTCTATTAAAAATGATAATTGTTTTCCTGGGCGCAAAAGTTTTTGTTTTTCAGCAAGATCAAATCAACTATCACAGCAAGCCATCCCAAAGGTCTTGCTTGGCACAAACACTAATTAAAATACAAAACCACATATAACCAGAGGCTAGATGAATTATTTATTACAAAACAGGAACAAAAAGCAAAGAACAAAAATAAAATTGGGTTGCCTCCCAACAAACGCTATTGTTTAACGCCCTTAGCTACGCATAAAAACACAAATAGATCTAGGTATTTTCATATTTGATATGCAATCCATAAGTAGCTCTCATAATAGATTCATATGGCTACTTAATTTTATTTCTAGGAAAGTGTTCCATGCCCTTCCTTAACGGAAATTGAAATCTAATGTTTCCTTCTTTCATATCAATAATTGCACCAATCGTTCTAAGCAAAGGTCTACCAAGAATAACAGGACATGCAGGATTGCAATCTATATCAAGAATGATGAAATCTACGGGCACATAATTCCTATTTGCAACAATAAGAACATCATTAATCCTTCGCATAGGTTTCTTAATAGTGGAATCCGCAAGATGTAAATTTAAAGAACAATCATCAATTTCACGGAACCTAACACATCACATAAAGTTTTTGGAATGGTGGAAACGCTAGCACCCAAATCACACAAAGCATGGCACTCATAATCTTTAATATCAATCTTAATAGTAGGTTCCCACTCATCATAAAGTTTTCTAGGGATAGAAACTTCCAATTCAAGCTTTTCTTTAAAAGATTGCATCATAGCATCAACAATATGTTTAGTAAAAGCCTTATTTTGATTATAAGCATGAGGAGAATTCAACATGGATTGCAACTAGGAAATACAATCTACTAAAGAACAATTATCATAATTAAATTCCTTGAAATCCAAAAGAGTGGTTCATTGCTACTTAAAGTTTTGACATCTCCAATCCCACTTTAACTAAGGTTGACTCATCTCTAGTCCCATTTTTATCAAGATTTATTTTGGAAAACAAAGATTCAATAGGAGTCACATCAATCACTTTAAGATCTTCCTCATTATTTTCACGAAAACTAGAAGAACAAGTTTTTACAAACCAATCTCGCTTAGCACGCATCTTAGCGGTTCTTTCTTTGCACTCATCAATGGAGATTATCATAGCCTTTAGGGATCCATTGATATCATGCTTGGGTGGAATAGATCTAAGTTTCAAAGAATCAACATCAAGAGAAATTATATCCACGTTCCTAGCCAAATCATCAATCTTAAGCAATTTTTCTTCAACCAAAGCATTGAAATTCTTTTACGAACTCATAAATTCTTTAACACTATTCTCAAAATCAGAGGGCATATTATTATAATTTCCATAAGAATTGTTGTAGGAATTACCATAATTGTTAGAGGAATTACTAGGAAACAGCCTAGGATTAAAATTACCTCTATACGCGTTATTACCAAAATTGTTCCTACCAACAAAATTCACATCCATAGATTCATTATTATTTCAATCAAAGTAGACAAATGCATATCATTAGGATCAATAGAAGCACTCTTGCTAGCAAATAATTTCATAAGTTCATCCATCTTTCCACTCAAAACATTAATCTCTTCAATCGCATGCACCTTTTTACTAGTGGAAGATCTTTCGGTATGCCATTGAGAATAATTAACCATAATACTATCTAGGAGTTTAGTAGCCTCTCATGAAGTAATTTCCATAAAAGTGCCTCTCACGGCCGAATCTAAAGATTTCTAGAAGCAAAATTCAATCCGGCATAAATTTTTTGTATAATCATCCACAAATTCAAACCATGAGTGGGGCAGTTTCATATCATCAATTTCATCCTCTCCCAAGATTGTGAAACATGTTCATGATCAAGTTTCTTAAAGTTCATAATATCATTCCTAAGGGAGATGATCTTAGCGGGAGGAAAATACTTGGAAATAAAAGCATCTTTACACTTATTCCATGAATCAATACAATTTCTGGGCAAAGATGAAATCTAAATTTTAGCACGATCTTGAAGTGAGAACGGAAATAGATTCAATTTAACAATATCCTTATCCACATCCTTTTTCTTTTGCATATCACACAACCTAATGAAATTATTAAGATGGGATGCGGCATCTTCATTAGGAAGGCTGGTTTGATCTTTCATAACAAGATTCGGCAAAGCGGCATTAATTTCATAAGATTCCACACTAGTGGTAGGAGCAATCAGAGTACTAATAAAATCATTGTTATTTGTACTGGAAAAGTCACACAATTTTGTATTCTCTTGAGCCATCGTAACAAAGTAAGCAATCCAACACATGAGCACACAAAAAGAAAATGAAGAAGACGAATGGAAGAGGGGCGAAGCCAAAGGCCAATCTTTTCGAAAATCGTTTTAAAAGTGGGGAGAGGAAAATGAGAGGCAAATGGCAGATAATGTAATGCAAAAGATAAGAGTTTACGATGGGTACTTGGTATGTATTAACTTGGCATAGATCTCCCCGGCAACGGCGCTAGAAATTCTTCCTGTTACTTCTTGAGCTTGTGTTGGTTTTTACCTTGAAGAGGAAAGGGTGATGCAGCAAAGTAAAGATAAGTATTTCCCTCAGTTAGAGAACCAAGGTATCAATTCAGTAGGAGACAACGCACAAATGACTGATACCTGCACAAACAATCAAACAAACTTGCACCCAACGCGATAAAGGGGTTGTCAATCCCTTCACAGTCACTTGCAAAAGTGAGATCTGATAGAGATAGATAAAACTAAACAAAAGATAAATTAAATATTTTTGGGTTTTTTGGTTTATAGATCGGAAAGTAAAGATTGCAAAATAGTAGATCGGAAACTAATATGATGGAAAATAATAGATCAGAAACTTATATGGTGGAAAATAGAAGATCGCAAACTTATATGATAGAAAATAGACCCGGGGGCCATAGGTTTCACTAGAGGATTCTCTCAAGATAGCAAATAATACGGTGGGTGAACAAATTACTGTCAAGCAATTGATAGATAAGTGCAAAGTTATGACGATATCTATGGCAATGATTATGAAATATAGGCATCACGTCCGTGTCAATTAGACCAAAACGATTCTGCATCTACTACTATTACTCCACACATCGACTGACTCCTGCCTGCATCTAGAGTATTAACTTCATGAAGAACGGAGTAACGCATTAAGTAAGATGACATGATATAGAGGAATAAACTCAAGCAATATGATGTAAACCCCATCTTTTTATCCTCGATGGCAACAATTCAATATGTGCCTTGCTGCCCCTACTGTCATTGGGAAAGGACACCACAAGATTGAACCCAAAGCTAAGCACTTCTCCCATTGCAAGAAAAACCAATCGAGTTGGCCAAACTAAACCGATAGTTCTAAGAGAATTACAAAGATATCAAATCATGCATAAAAGAGTTCAGAGAAGATTCAAATAATATTCATAGATAAGTTGATCATAAATCCACAATTCAACGGATCTCGACAAACACACTGCAAAAGAAGATTACATCGGATAGATCTCCAAGAACATCGAGGAGAACATGGTGTTGAGAATCAAAGAGAGAGAAGAAGCCATCTAGCTACTAGCTATGGACCCGTAGGTCTAAGGTAAACTAATCATGCTTCATCAGAAGGGCAATAGAGTTGATGTAGAAGCCGTTCGTGATCGAATCCCCCTCCGGCAGGGTGCCAGAAAAGGTCCCTAGATGGGATCGCACGGGAACAGAAGGTTGCGGCGGTGGAGAAGTGTTTTTGTGGATGCTTCTGGTGGTGTGGGAATATATGTGAATATATAGGAGGAAGAACTAGATCAGGGGGTCACCGAGGGGCCCACAGAGCAGGGGGCGCGCCCTCCACCCTTGGGGCCGCCTCATCGCTCTTCTGACTTGCACTCCAAGTCTCCTGGGTGTCTTCTTCTCCAAGAAAAATCATCGTGAAGGTTTTATTCCATTTGTATTCCTTTTATGCAAAGCTCAAAAACAAGGAAAAACAGACACTGGCGATGGGCTCTAGGTTAATAGGTTAGTCCCAAAAATAATATAAAATAGCTTATTAACGCATATAAAACATCCAAAACATATAATATAATAGCATGGAACAATAAAAAATTATAGATATGTTGGAGACGTATCACTCAACCATAGCCAATGCGCCCGTAGGGCCACATTGAGCCGGCGAAAGTCCGGTAAACCCAAGCTGCCAATCCATTTTGGAGTGTAGAGCTCCTTCCAATTCACAACACACTAAGAACCTCGTGTCTCAACCAAGCTAGCCCAGAAAAGGCTCTGACAGACCCTGGCAATGCTGGGAAGTACTTTCGGAGGTACATCCAGTGCCAGCATCACGTGAATTGGCATAGCAGATAGTACAGATTGCGTCAGAGTAAGCTACCCCGCCTTGTCCATGCCAGCGGCGCACCAAGTGGGTAATTTACTTACCACTCCATCCATAGTTTCTTGGAACCGAGCTTCCAATTGTTTGCGCGGGAGAGTGGCAAGGCGGGGTACATGATGGGGAATACACTGATGGGGTAGGCTGTTGGGAAACGTAGTAGAAAAAATCACAGGTTGGGATCATGATCATTATCGTCACTGAGTTGCAGCCGGAGAAGAACATGTCAGTGTAGATCATACTTGGAGTCCCTCATACCGCCCATGAATGATCCCTTGAACCGAAGACCGAAAGCACGGCCACTCTACTTGGTTGCAAGCGTGCAGCCTTCACGACCTGGCAGCACTTCACCATCTAGAGCTAATCGTTGCCAGAGAATTAGATGGGGGATATTAGAACCACAATGGGGCTTCTAATTATGAGGACAAGAGGATTAGCCAAGCTCTAATTAGTCAACTAGGACTGACTAGAGCAAGAACTAGAGGAGGCTCCAAAAACTATGTATCCAATAGAGCAAAAAAACTAGTATATATAGGTCGGAGGGGGGAGAGCAACCACCAAGGAGGAAAAGTCACTCCTTGGGGCGCCGGCCAAGGGTCCCCTAGTCCAGTCCCCCCCCCTTATATGTAAGGGGGCGCCACTTCCTTATGGGCCCTTGTGGCCCGTAACTCCTTCCACCTGATGGCATTTTAAGGCCCGTTGATATTTAAATTAAATATAAAATATTCTAAATACCTCTAGAGTATTATATATATATATATATATTAACATCTCCATAAACATTTTCCACATATATATAATGTATCAGTAATACCCGGTATTACCTGATACTCACTAAAACCCTTCCGGTGACCCCGAAACACTTCCGGATCCTCTCGGAACTATTCCAAATATTCATGAAATAATTCCACAAATATATTCTCATGACTCCTATCCTACTAGCACTCAGAAAATCATGATTGCCTTAAGCTTGTGACCCCGTAGGTTCGGTAACTCACAAACATGGGTGAAACCATTCATAGAATGACCGACAACGGGGTCGTGGACGTCCGTATCGATCCCTGTGAGTACACGAATGATATTCGAGTGAACCTTTGGTTATAATGTGATATTACCTATGCTTTGTGATACTTTACAAAACCCGAGATGCATCAGTATCCTCCCGATTGATCACCATGCTCACTATACCGAAATCATCGTTACCGATTTAGTTCTTCTTTCTCGTTATAGTGTTCCGGCATCCCCGTGACTAAGTCACATGTGTCTGGCCATACGATGATTGATGCCATCACACCAAGAGGGCCCTAATAATATTGCTCCATCATCGAAGGAGCAAATCCCACTCTCGAGCTATCCGGACACTTGTCAAACTTTTTGATGAACCTATAAGTTGTCGTTATGATCACTGTCGTGGGATTGTCACGACAGATGTCCTAGTGTGGGGACTTAGTCATGGAGCCATCACAGCGAGATTAACTTAAAGGGGTTAACACGGAACAAAGAACACAGGGAGTTTATATTGGTTCGGCCCCTTGCGGTGAAGGTAAAGGCCTAATCCAGTTGAGGTGGTATTACTTATGTCTCGATTACCAGGGAGTGAATACGCTTGACCTAGCTTTTGATCTCTTCTTTCTTGCCCCTAACTCGCCGCCGGGTCGTCCCTTTATATTACTGAGGTTGACGCCCGGTGGCTTACAGAGTCCTGGCCAGCTCATAAACATGTCCGGCCTGGTGACTTAACTACAATTGCCTTATCATACAAGTTATACACATATGGCGGTTTACACCTACGGGCCTTAAGCCGCCTTTGGGCCTTGGGCCCTTCATAAATTATACTCATCAACCACCATCTTCAATTCCTTCCTGGGTTGTCTTTTATGAGTCGCCATGAATATAACCCGTCCCCTCTTGGGCGGGTTAACTCAATAACCATATCCCCAACATTAGGCCCCAGGTTGATTTGAACCTGTTCACATCAATCTTCAACACTTCGAAAAATCCCTCCTTCATTACCTTCGCAAAACTTGTAACTCATCATGACGTCATCCTATGGGATCATGATAACCAGCCGTGACGTCACCTATCATTAATTTTACACAAGGCCAAATCTTTAATATATCTCCTTATTTTTAATGAATCTCCGAAAATCGAGGCATCTGCATTGTTACAGATCCGTTTTTTGACCTCCTCCATTCTCGTGCTTGCCACTTATCCATTCACCTTATAAATAG
The DNA here is from genome assembly GCF_056163025.1 of Triticum urartu. Taxonomy (NCBI): domain Eukaryota; kingdom Viridiplantae; phylum Streptophyta; class Magnoliopsida; order Poales; family Poaceae; genus Triticum; species Triticum urartu. The sequence continues at coordinate 384,379,064 of NC_141873.1, forward strand.
GGCCGGGGTCTCTTTCACTTCCCCCTCGGCCTCTTCGTCTTGACTTCTTCCTCACGACGCCCTAGCACTCGTGCTCCGCCGCCGCCATCGACCCTCGCCTCTGCTTTATCAACGGCCGCTACATCAACCTGTTCGGACTAGATTCTACTCGCACGCCTCTGCCGCTCAACAGCCTTGGTAAATTCTTCCTCTCCCCCCTCCGTAGATCTCATTAGGGTTTATATGAGTCCATGGAAGCTCATCGCCGTTCTTCACTGTTCTTCGCTATAGCACGGATATTCAACTCAAGGTTGATACCTTTCTTGTGCGGCAATAGCCATAGTTCCTTTTTTCATCATCAGAGCATCTCCTTTTGCATAGAAAATTCAATCTGGATCTTGTGAACTGCTCAAGCTCCCATATTTAGGTCTAGATATATTTTTATTTCCTGGCGCGCATTAGATCCAAAATTGTAACATCGATCTGCAAACATGTTTTTCATCACTTAGCAATTTCCATCTATAGATATGTTCCTCCAATAGTGGTATGGACGGCTTAGTTTAAAAATAATAACCCACCAGGTATCATTAGTCCCCTTTTAAGCCGCCAATATCTTTTAGTAATCTTGTAATATCATGTTCCGACTTAATATCTAATTGTGCTTCATTATTGTTTGTCCTTGAATCATAAGCCGGCTTAACCATGTGATCTTAAACCAGCGTAATCTTTTTCCAGAAATGGCTAAGACATATACTTCCTGCAATTGGGTTAAATCCCGGATTACTAAATAAGATCTGAACAATCATGTTGCCACTGGCGCCTTAGCCAAAAAGGAAGATATCCACTGGACAGCTCCTGGTGATGACGTCCTTCCTCGACCCAAAAATGGGGAAGTAGTCGTTTTTAATGATCACTTGGATCGAAGGTTCAGCCCTCCCGGCTCAAAAAAATTTCATGACGCACTTCATTTCCTCCAAATGCACCCTCAAGACATCAGACCCAACTCCGTGTCTAACCTTTGCAATTTTCAAGTATTCTGTGAAGCATATCTTCAAGAGGAACCACAGTCGACTTATTCAAGGAATTCTATTATTTAAATCGTTAGACTAAATTTGTTGACGAACCATGCCAAGAACTTGGTGGAGTCATCATTCAGAAGAGAAAAGACGTCAGTTTTCCTCATGCCAAACTTCACAACCATCCCTAAGACTAGAACCAAACATGGTTCTATGTTAGGGACACTTCTGATATGCCTCCAACGTATCTATAATTTTTGATTGCTCCATGCTATATTATCTACTATTTTGGACATTATTGGGCTTTATTATCCACTTTTATATTATTTTAGGGACAAACCTATTAACCGGAGGCCCAGCCTAGAATTGCTGTTTTTTGCCTATTTTAGGGTTTCGAGAGTAATAGTAGTAGATGCAGGCAGGAGTCGGTCTACTTGTCTCAGACGTGATCCCTATATACATGATCATACCTAGATATTCTCATAACTATGCTCAATTCTGTCAATTGCTCAACAGTAATTCTTTCACCCACCGTAAAATACTTATGCTCTTGAGAGAAGCCACTAGTGAAATCTATGGCCCCCGGGTCTATCTTCATCATATTAATCTTCCAATACGTAGTTATTTCCTTTGCTTTTATTTTACTTTGCATCTTTATCACAAAAATACCAAAAATATTATCTTCTCACATCTATCAGATCTCACTCTCGTAAGTGACCGTGAAGGGATTGACAACCCCTTATCGCGTTGGTTGCGAGGAGTTATTTGTTTTGTGCAGGTACTAGGGACGCGCGCGTAGCCTCCTACTGGATTGATACCTTGGTTCTCAAAAACTGAGGGACATACTTACGCTACTTTGATGCATCATCCTTTCCTCTTCAAGGAAATCCAACGCAGTGCTCAGGAGGTAGCAAGAAGAATTTCTGGCGCCGTTGCCGGGGAGGTTCGCGCAAGTCAAAATTTGATTCCCGACGACGAGCCATTTCTGGCGCCGTTGCTGGGGAGTCTACGCAGAAGTCAACATACCAAGTACCCATCACAACCCTTATCTCCCGCATTACATTATTTGCCATTTGCCTCTCGTTTTCCTCTCCCCCACTTCACCCTTGCCGTTTTATTCGCCCTCTCTCTCTCTCTCTCTATCCTCCCTCTCTTTCTCTATTTGCCTCTTTTTGCCTTTTGCACTTTTTGCCGTCATGTCTGAAATTGGGGAAATTATTGTCGATATGGACAATAATAATATCATGAAAAATTCTGATGCTCCTGTTGAAGAACCCCCTATCTTACATAAAAAAAACTCCGTGTTGGTAGTGGTAATATTATTGGAAAAGGAGTTATTCAAGATTTCTTTACTTGTGTTGGGGCTTTACCTTCTATAGGTAGTTATATCCTTCATAGAACTAGTATTCTTGCGGACGCTATTGCCATGCTTGTAGTTGAACTTGAAAGACAATGCATGCACATGCATCCTTGCATACAAAGGATTTTTCTAGAATTTTCTAATATTGAGCATTCCTCTGTTAAGCGTGCCGCTACTATCTTTTTGGCTCATGAGTTTAGATTCATAATAAAAGAGGCCAAAGAAATCTTTGCACATTATAGGGTGGACACTTTCCGTCCTCCCATAGAGGCTATCCTTTTTGATCAAGAAGAAATAATGCATTTTCAATCTCTAGACTATGTTGCTTTCAATGAAAATCTTAGAAAAAGGGTTCCTACCAATGTTTTAGTTGATAGAATTTCTGAACTTAATGATGATTTGGCCATTCGAAATAATGAACTAGGATATTCTCTTGAATATAGGCTCACAAAGTTCTATAAAAAGAATGCTTATAATGATGAATTGGTTGTGCAATACGAAGGGCCGAAGGAGGAACCTATACCTCCTAAAGTTGATCTTGGGGACTATTGTCCCATTAAATTTAGCCCTTTTGATTATTTTTGCTTGCCTCAAAGAAAAATTGTTGCCAAACATAGAGAATATGAAATGAGTTTTAATGATCTATCTTACTATTATGGCAATACCTAGATCTATCCTTACTTTTTATGCCTAGCTAGGGGCGTTAAACGATAGCGCTTGTTGGGAGGAAACCCAATTTTATTTTCATTCCTTGCTTTTTTCTCCTGTTTAGTAATAAATAATTTACCTAGCCTCTGTTTTGTTTGTGTTTTTTGTGTTTAATTAGTGTTTGTGCCAAGTAGAACCGTTGGGAAGACTTGGGGAAAGTCTTGATATCTTGCTGTAAAAAACAGAAACTTTAGCACTCACGAGAACTGCTGCAATTTTTATTTGGAAAGTGATATTTAGTTAATTATTTTTGAAGATGATTAATAGATAAATTCATCAAGTCCAGAAATGTATTTTATAATTTTTCGGGTTCCAGATCTTGCGCTAGCTACAGATTACTACAGACTGTTCTGTTTTTGACAGATTCTGTTTTTCGTGTGTTGTTTGCTTATTTTGATGAATCTATGGCTAGTAAAATAGTTTATAAACCATAGAGAAGTTGGAATAAAGCAGTTTAACACCAATATAAATAAAGAATGAGTTCATTACAGTACCTTGAAGTGGTCTTTTGTTTTCTTTCGCTAACGGAGCTCATGAGATTTTCTACTTTAAGTTTTGTGTTGTGAAGTTTTCAAGTTTTGGGTAAAGATTTGATAGATTATGGAACAAGGAGCTGCAAGAGCCTAAGCTTGGGGATGTCCATGGCACCCCAAAGATAATCTAAGGACACCTAAAAGCCAAAGCTTGGGGATGCCCCGGAAGGCATCCCCTCTTTCGTCTACTTCTATCGGTAACTTTACTTGGAGCTATATTTTTATTCACCACATGATATGTGTTTTGCTTGGAGCGTATTATATGATTTGAGTCTTTATTTGTTAGTTTACCACAATCATCCTTTCTGTACAAACCTTTTGAGAGAGCCATACATGATTTGGAAATTTTTAGAATACTCTATGTGCTTCGCTTATATCATTTGAGTTATATAGTTTTGCTCTAGTACTTCACTTATATCTTTTAGAGCACGGTGGTGGATTTGTTTTATAGAAACTATTGATCTCTCATGCTTAACTTAGATTATTTTGAGAGTCTTAAATAGCATGTTAATTTGCTTAAAAATCCTTATATGCTAGGTATACAAGATTAATAATAAAATTCTCTTATGAGTGTGTTGAATGCTATGAGAAGTTTGATGCTTGATAATTGTTTTGAGATATGAAGATGGTGATATTAAAGTTGTGCTAGTTGAGTAGTTGTGAATTTGAGAAACACTTGTGTTAAAGTTTGTGATTCTCGTAGCATGCACGTATGGTGAACCGTTATGTGATGAAGTCGGATCATGATTTATTTATTGATTATCTTCCTTATGAGTGGCGGTCGGGGACGAGCGATGGTATTTTCCTACCAATCTATCCCCTAGGAGCATGCGCGTAATACTTTCCTTTGATAACTTGTAGATTTTTGCAATAAGTATATGAGTTCTTTATGACTAATGTTGAGTCCATGGATTATACGCACTTCTCTTCCTTCCACCATTCCTAGCCTCCCTAATACCGCGCACCTTTCGCCGGTATCATACACCCACCATATACCTTCCTCAGAACAGCCACCATACCTACCTATTATGGCATTTCCATAGCCATTCCGAGATATATTGCCATGCAACTTTCCACCGTTCCGCTTATTATGACACACTCCATCATTGTCATATTGCTTTGCATGATCATATAGTTGACATTGTATTTGTGGCAAAGCCACCATTCATAATTCTTTCATACATGTCATTCATGAGTCATTGCATATCCCGGTACACCGCCGGAGGCATTCATATAGAGTCATATATTGTTCTAAGTATTGAGTTGTAATTGTTGAGTTGTAAGAAAAATAAAAGTGTGATGATCATCATTATTAGAGCATTGTCCCAGTGAGGAAAGGATGATGGAGACCATGATTCCCCCACAAGTCGGGATGAGACTCCGGACGAAAAAAAAGAAAATAGGCCATAAAAAATGAGAAAGGCCCAAATAAAAAAATGAGAGAAAAAGAGAGAAGGGGCAATGCTACTATCCTTTTACCACACTTGTGCTTCAAAGTAGCACCATGATCTTCATAGTAGAGAGTCTCTCATTTCGTCACTTTCATATACTAGTGGGAATTTTCCATTATAGAACTTGGCTTGTATATTCCAATGATGGGCTTCCTCAAATTGCCCTAGGTCTTCGTGAGCAAGCGAGTTGGATGCACACCCACTTAGTTTCTTTTGTTGAGCTTTCATGTACTTATAGCTCTAGTGCATCCGTTGCATGGCAATCCCTACTCACTCACATTGATATCTATTGATGGGCATCTCCATAGCCCGTTGATACGCCTAGTTGATGTTAGACTATCTTCTCACTTTTTGTCTTCTCCACAACCACCATTCTATTCCACCTATAGTGTTATATCCATGCTCACGCTCATGTATTGCGTGAAGATTGAAAATGTTTTGAGAATGTCAAAAGTATGAAACAATTGCTTGGCTTGTCATCGGGGTTGTGCATGATTTAAATACTTTGTGTGGTGAAGATAGAGCATAGCCAGACTATATGATTTTGTAGGGATAACTTTCTTCGGCCATGTTATTTTGAGAAGACATAATTGTTTTGTTAGTATGCTTGAAGTATTATTATTATTTTTATGTCAATATTAAACTTTTATCTTGAATCTTTCGGATCTGAATATTCATACCACAATTAAGAAGAATTACACTAAAATTATGCCAAGTAGCATTCCACATCAAAAATTCTGTTTTTATCATTTACCTACTCGAGGACGAGCAGGAATTAAGCTTGGGGATGCTTGATACGTCTCCAACGTAGCTATAATTTTTGATTGCTCCATACTATATTATCTACTGTTTTGGACATCATTGGGCTTTATTATCCACTTTTATATTATTTTTGGGACTAACCTATTAACCGGAGGCCCAGCCCAGAATTGCTGTTTTTTGCCTATTTTAGGGTTTCGAAGAAAAGGAATATCAAACGGAGTCCAAACGGAATGAAACCTTCAGGAACGTGATTTTCTCACTGAACATGATCCAGGAGAGTTGGAACCTACGTCAAGAAACAAAGGAGGAGGCCACGAGGTAGGGGGCGCGCCTACCCCCCCCCCCCCCCCAGGCGCACCCTCCACCCTCGTGGGCCCCCTGTTGCTCCACCGACGTACTCCTTCCTCATATATATACCTACGTACCCCCAAACGATCAGATACGGAGCAAAAACCCTAATTCCACCGCCGTAACTTCCTGTATCCACGAGATCCCATCTTGGGGCCTGTTCCGGAGCTCCGCCGGAGGGGGCATCCATCACAGAGGGCTTCTACATCAACACCATAGCCTCTCCGATGAAGTGTGAGTAGTTTACCTCAGACCTTCGGGTCCATAGTTATTAGCTAGATGGCTTCTTCTCTCTTTTTGGATCTCAATACAATGTTCTCCCCCTCTCTTATGGAGATCTATTCGATGTAATCTTCTTTTTGCGTTGTGTTTGTTGAGACCGATGAATTGTGGGTTTATGATCAAGATTATCTATGAACAATATTTGAATCTTCTCTGAATTCTTTTATGTATGATTGGTTATCTTTGCATTCGAATTATCAGTTTGGTTTGGCCTACTAGATTGATCTTTCTTGCAATGGGAGAAGTGCTTAGCTTTGGGTTCAATCTTGCGGTGTCCTTTCCCAGTGATAGTAGGGGCAGCAAGGCACGTATTGTATTGTTGCCATCGAGGATAACAAGATGGGATTTTTTATCATATTGCATGAATTTATCCCTCTACATCATGTCATCTTGCTTAAGGTGTTACTCTATTTTCATGAACTTAATACTCTAGATGCATGATGGATAGCGGTCGATGAGTGGAGTAATAGTAGTAGATGCAGGCAGGAGTCGGTCTACTTGTCTCGGACGTGATGCCAATATACATGATCATACCTAGATATTCTCATAACTATGCTCAATTCTGTCAATTGCTCAACAATAATTCGTTCACCCACCATAAAATACCTATGCTCTTGAGAGAAGCCACTAGTGAAACCTATGGCCCCTGGGTATATCTTCATCATATTAATCTTCCAATACTTAGTTATTTCCTTTGCTTTTTACTTTGCATCTTTATCACAAAAATACCAAAAAAATTATCTTATCCTATCTATCAGATCACACTCTCGTAAGTGATCGTCAAGGGATTGACAACCCCTTATCGTGTTGGCTGCGAGGTGTTATTTGTTTTGTGCAGGTACTAGGGACTCGCGTGCAGCCTCCTACTGGATTGATACCTTGGTTCTCAAAAACTGAGGGAAATACTTACGCTACTTTGCTGCATCATTTCCTCTTCAAGGAAATCCAACGCAGTGCTCAAGAGGTAGCAACTTCCCCAGTAGGTGAGAATCCGCTGTCAGGTTACCGTGAGCACCGGCCTAACAACAACCATCCACTGCCCCAACGTCTTGATGCCAAGGAGAGGGCCAAGTATGCGCCTGCCTTCTCAAAACTCAGAGCCTTTATGGCTAACTGTTTAACAGGCGTCGATTTTTTCTAGTGTTGGCTGTCTTGGAGTATTTTGCCATTAAGTCGCCGCTCCGGCTTAATGTGCGAATATATCGATGATGTCAAAGATCCTTGGCGTCATTATGACATTCAGCTATCTGAGGCAGAAGTTACTGAAGCGACTGAAAAACTATTGAATGAACATGTAAAAGAGTGGAACAAAACTGGACTCAGTCCTTTCTGTACCATCAACAAGCCACCAACCATAAGAATTTCTCAACTCCTACTTAATCCTCCTTCTCAATATTCTCTTATGATCTTTCCAATCTTAACAGGCTGACGACCCATTTCGGAAGAGGAAACCGCAGGATAAGCCGGCCAAAGCACCTCGTGTCAAGCACAGGGTCAACAAGAAACCCACCAAAAAGAAAATGGAAGTGCTAGTGATCGACTAGAGGGGGGTGAATAGGCGATTTTTATGAAAGTCTTCAAAATATGGAAGTTTTGAAGACAATAGATAGAAATGAACCTATCAAAATGCAGCGGAAGGTAGACTACACTAGGAAAGCCATAGTCAAGTATTCAATGAAGTGAAATAACAAAGGCTAATAACAGCTAGGCAGTATGGATCAGGATGGAAGACAGTATGAAGCCAATAAGAACAAGCAGTCACATAGTGAAGATAAATAGATAATGCAAATAGGCAATGACTTCACAAGGACCAAATGTAAATAAAGAGATGGGAAGGATGGAACCAGTTGCTCATTGAAGACAATGATTTGTTGGACCAGTTCCAGTTGCTATGACAACTGTACGTCTGGTTAGGGAGGCTGAGATTTAACTTAGAAGACCATGTCTTCACCTTATTCCCCTTGAGCTAAGGACACCCAGTCCTCGCCCAATCACTCAGGTAAGTCTTCAAGGTAGACTTCCAAACCTTCACAGACTTCGTTCATCGGCGATCCACAATGACTCTTGGATGCTCAGAACACGACGCCTAATTAACCGGCTGGAGGATTCATAGTCCTCAAGTGTAAAAAGTCTTCAGATCACACAGACAGGAAGACTTCAGTGATGCCTAACACTCTTTGGCTCTGGGTGTTTAGGGTTCTGTCCTCGCAAGGATTTCTCTCTCAAAGGCTTCGAGGTGGGTTGCTCTCAAATGACAAAAGTCGTGCACTAACTCTGAGCGGCCAACCAATTTATGGTGTAGGGGGTGGGCTATTTATAGCCACTAGGCAACCCGACCTGATTTGTCCGAAATGACCTTGGGTCACTAAGGAACTGACACGTGTTCCAACGGTCAGATTTCAAACACACGCGGCAACTTTACTTGGGCTACAAGTAAAGCTAACTTATCCGGCTCTGGATAAGATTTGCTCTCACTGTCTTTGCTCGAAGAGATAGGATTGTGGTTAAGCATCACTTCAGTCACTCTGACTTTGTTCACTGGGACCCCACTTAACAGTACGATGGTTCCTATGACTCAACAAAGAAGAAAAGGAAACAACAAAACAACTATGTCTTTGTGCTCCATAGTCTTCACGTGATGTCTTCTCTTGTCATAGTCTTTAATGTGAATATCTTCACATACCACCTTTGTCTTCAATGTCTTTATACATTTTTAGGGGTCATCTCCGGTAGGAAAACCAAATCAATGAGGGACTACTACCTGGGTTATCCTGCAATTCTCACAAACACATTAGTCCCTCAACCAGGTTTGTCGTCAATACTCCAAAACCAACTAGGGGTGGCACTAGATGCACTTACAATCTCCCCCTTTTGGTGATTGATGACAAACTGGTTGAAGTTTTCAACGGGGATAAAAGTATGTGAAATTGTAAAGGATTTAGGTATTGTCTTCGTAAGTAGCATAAAGGCTCCCCCTGAAGATGTGCATATAAGTATTTTTCTTTTGAATGCAAATGCACATGGCAGGTTGTACTTGCGGAGCTCCTCTTCTACTTATGAAGACAATTCATCATGCATGAAAGGATATAACGAAGATAATGACATGCATAATGAAAATGGACGTCTGCAAAATGACTTCGTGTGGAATTTATCGTCGCACATGCGGAATTTATCATCGCATCACATAGTGTCGAAAAGGTAGCAGACGACCATCAGGTTTAAGTGTTACAACTCAAAACGAACCAAATGTATCAAAAGCAAGAGTTGTAAGCACTTGGCAAATGTAGCAAAAGTATAGCAACCACCCATATTGACCCGCTTGAAGACTATCAACTTATATGCTTCTCCCCCTTTTGTCAGTAATGACCAAAAAGGTTTGAAGACATAGAGCTTCTACTCGTTCCCATGAGTTGTAGGCGATGAAGCAGGGTCATCGTTGAGGTTTGGTGGTGCAGACGAACTTGGTGCGGTGTCGATACGCGCTAAAGTTGGAGGTGGTGAGGTAGCATCATCTTGATCATCTATGACTCCGGCATTGACTGTTGCAAGTGAGGAAGAATAATCAGAGTCTTCAGGTGAGGGAGTCCGACGCAAGTGAGCATTCCTTGGAGGAGTTGAGTCAAACTTGAATCTCTCTGTGAAGCCATCGTCTTGCAGATCAGCTTCAGCACTGAGCAATGTCAAACTCTTCCAAGACCTCCGACAGGTTTCATGTGTCACAAAGGCATTCTTGGTGGCAAGATTTCGAATGCGATTGACGTCCACCAAGAGGCTTTGCATCTGACGCTTAATCCAGTCATGATGCTTGTCATTTTTCTGATGTAGAGCAACGAGAAGCTCTTGGTCATTGAGAACACGAGATCGCTTCCGAGGCCTTTGGGCAATGGTACTTGCAGTGGCTTCAGTTTGGGTGCGAGGGGCACGTGTATTGCTAGCCAAGGGGTAAACATGAGAAACGGCCTGAACTCCTTCAATGGGCTGGGTGAAGCTTTGATGATCGACATTGTGAAGATAAATTGGCTCCTTTGCAAGCTCTGGGTAAATGGCTTCGACAGACAGATCAACCTCTGGCAAGAATATAAGGTGATTGCGCGCAGACGGCTGATAGTTGATAGCAGAGTGAAGCTTGATGAGGCGCATTACCCATGGAGCATAGAACTTCAGACCAAAGATGTCGGAGCCAGAAGCAGCCAACTGCCAGATGAAAAAGTCTTGAGCATTGAAGCTGATGCCATTCAAGATATAGAAAACCAAAGTCTTCATTGCTCCTTCAAGCTTCGCTGCAGATGAATGTCCTTTGACATGCCATAGAGTTCGCCTGATGATATGATAGATGGTGCGGGGCAGATACTCTAGGTCTTCAACAAAGAATTCCGTTGGGTAGTCAGCGTCGCGTGGCAGAGGCTTCATCATGCTCAGCATTTTGCTCATGTTAGGCTCTGGCTTCTGAAAAATGCTCTCCAAAGCATTCTGGTGTTGCTGACAACCTGGTTCATAATATTCACCAGGAGTGGGCAGGGCTGTGAGCTCAATGATGTCTTGGGCTTTAGCTTCATGATGGACATCGCCCGTCATCCACTCAAGGATCCAAGTCTTCGGATCCCTGTTGTGTCCACGAATGTTGAGGGTAGCATAAAATTGAAGCAGAAGTTCTTCATTCCAATGTTCCTTGGCAGTCACAAAGTTGAGCAGACCCGCATCACAGAAGCAGTCAAGAGCTTCTTCAAGGCATGGCAATCCAGCAATGGCTTCACAGTCTAGACGCATATGAGGGAAAATGTGCCCCTGATTGTATAAGATGCAAGAATAGTAGCTGCGTTGCTGATAACTCCAGAATCGATCTGAGGAGATTCTTGGCCTTCTGTAGGGGTTCTTGTCACTATCAAAGAACGTGTTGTGTGCTATGAAGCCATTGGTATTGAAAGATCCTGGTGAAGTTGCAGTACCTGGAAACCTTGGTAGCCTTGGCTTTGGCTTCTGGACCTGAGGCCTGTGCTCCACAGGATAGTCAAATTGAGGTCCGGGAGCAGGCGGAGGAACCAGAATTGGCCAGCGGACGGTAACAAGCTGACCAGGATCATATGCTTGCTCGATGGTATGTGGCCTTGGAGGTGGTACAGGAGCAGAGTCATTGGCTTCAGGCAGCGGATTTTCTTTGGGTGCTGCATTGGCTTCAGGTGCATTCACTTCTGGCACCACATTAGCTTCAGGCGCCACAGTAGCTTCAGCCATGACAACATCATTAGCTTCAGTGTTGAGGTTGGTGGCCGCCTCAGTATTGGTAACCTCCACTTCAGGAGCTGGAGGGTCGGACACGTTCTCCTCGAGAACAACTTCAGGGTTGGACAGGGGTGTAGCAACACGTTCTTCTTCTCTTGGTTCTTCTTGGTCATCGACTGATGCAGCCAGAATATCTTCAACTGCTTTGGCTTCAGATTCAGGGATGTTCGCAGTAGGAGTGTAACATCCCAAATTTTCAATTTGGAATGTTATACACTAGATCATATGCATATCATATTTTCTTGCATTTGGTTGATCCTAGAAATTTCACGCAACTCAAGGACCCTCGGAGAGAGTTGGAGATTTCGTTATTTTCATATTTGAGAGTTTTCTCGAATTTTGAAAAATAGGATCATTTGATTTATTTATTTTATCTTCAATAAATTTTCCAGTGTCAAAATATATGAGAGAGGGAATAATATGACTTTCCCAAATTTAGGAAAATGAAGATATAATAAATAGATCAATTTTGCTTTCCGGTGTTTATTTGCATTTTATTTAGATAGGGAAAAATGCGCGTTTTCAAAAATTGCATTTTAGGTCTGGAGAAAAGTTCATTTTGTTCGGCTCATTTTTAGGAGTCGGGGAAAATTTACTTTAGATTTTTCGGAGTTCGTTTAGATCCCTTTTTATTTTTTTTTCTGCGCGCTGAACCGTTTATAAAAAAAAAAAACTGGACCAAGGCCGGCCAGGCCAAGGCCCAGCCGGGCCAAAGGCCACCGCCCCCAGGGAGCCGTGCGTGCGCTTGCCAGGCGCAAGGCCGCCGCCGCCTCGCCTCTTGCTCTAAACCAAATCCTAGGACTTTTGTCCTATTTCCGTATATTCCTTTTCTAGTTCTAGATCTTTTCCTACTCCTATTCTAATTCCTTGTCCTCTATCTCAAGTAAACCCCTTCCCTCCCCAATATAAATACACAAGCAACCCCCCCTCTAAACACATCAAATCAAAGCTCTCCTCCACACCACGCCTTGCACCGCCGCCGCGCCGCATCACACCGCGCCCTGCGTCGCCGCCGCCGCGCCGCATCACACCGCGCCCTGCGTCGCCGCCGCCGCGCCGCATCACACCGCGCCCTGCGTCACCGCCGCCGCGCCGCCTCACCCGCGCCGCCACCCCACACCCCGCGCCGCCACCCCACACCCGCCGCCACCGCCTTTAGCCGCCGCCGCCGCACCTAGCCGCCGCACCTTGCCCACGCCGCCGCCCTACGCCGACGCCGCCGGAGCCCCGTTCACCGGAGACCTCGCCAAGGTAGCCCCGCACTACATCTATTCTTTTCCTCGGATCGTTCTCTTCTAATCGTTCCGATTCTTTTCTTCTCTAAACCGTTCCGGTTTTCTAGATCAGTTTTTCGATCGGTTTTTCTTCTTCGAAACCCTAGATCGGATTCGTTTTCTTCTCCGATTTAGTTGCCTTTGGACCGTTCGCCGGACCGTTCGTCCTAACGAACGTGATCACTGGATTTTTTCTAGGTTAAGGACGTCCGTTCGTTTAACCGTTCTTCTTTTTCTTTTCGTCGGATTTATTCCGCGATCGCGATCTCAGATCCGATCTTCTTTCTAGTCTTTCTTTTCGCTCGTTTATCGGAATCAGGTGATTCAAGCGCCTGGAGTTTCGTCTCGAAACCGCCGTTCCGTCTAATCAACTTGAACAAGTTTTTGCTACAGTAAAATTTTGACCTAGTTTCAACTTGCTAGAACCGAGTTGTTTTCTTCCGCCGTTTGTTTTTCGTTCTTTCTTGCAACCGGAGTTCTTAAGTTGAACTACCTGGTTCGATCTCTTGTTCGAGTTTTACCTGTGCATTAGATGAGTACTTATTGTATGCTTGTTGTTTGTCTGCGATAGATTACCCGGATTGCGCCGCTTGTTACTTCGAAACCCTAGGACTCGCGGATCATCAGCAAGGCAGGTAACACTTTGATCATACCTTTTCTACAACCCAGTTTTATTGCATTAGATCAATCCTCTCACACTGCATGATTAGGATCTAATTAAATTGTGGGATGGGAAGTAGATGAGGTAGTACCTATTACCTGTATTATTATCAAACCCTTGGGAGTTACTTCTACGTTGCTTATTATGCCATGCTATGCTAGTAGACGTGGATTGGGTGAGTGATATACATGACAGATGTGAGTTTATTAATTTTAATGGTTTATTTAAGGTGGCAACTTAAACACACATCTGGGTGGATTGAGGCACCTGATGTCTATCAGGACTTGCCTGTTTTTTTTTGGACCGCCACCCAGGCTCAAAGGGATCATAAGATCTTTCATGCTAGAAACTTCCGTGTGCAGCCACATGCTACTATGGGCTCTGGCATAGTTGACTAAGTTGTGCGAACTCTTACGGGGTGGACTAGCAGATGTAGGGGATGTAGGTGTACCGGTCTACCCCACATGTAAGGTGCTAGTGCTTCTGAAAGACTATGTCTCGGTCATCCGTCTTCTCAAACACCATGTAGTGCAAGAAACCAAACGGAGGCGATCGAGTCATGTGGGGAAAAGTGCGCAAACCTCTGCAGAGTAACAAACTAATCATGATTAGCCGTGTCCCCGGTTATGGACAACTTGAGTATCTAGTACTTGAATATCATTGTGAATCTCAACATGTTACTTCTAATCAATGTTGTTGGGTTTTAATTACTTTTAATTGGGATTGAGAATGTTGTCAACCATTCTCAATGTTTCACAACCACCATGATAGTTAAATAAATTTATTCCTTTGCAGTAGGGAAAAATTGGCTTTACGCAAAACTGTAACCATAGAGCTTTCCACCAGCCATATATGCATGTAGTATAGCTGTTTCATTCCATTACTCTCTATGTGTTACTTTGCCAGCATATTCCATGTGCTGACCCGTTTTCGGGCTGCAACGTTAATGTTGCAGACTTTTCAGACGACGATTGAGGTGCGTTTAGGTCGTGGTTCTATACTTAGTGATGCCGCTGGAGTTGATGGACCCATTTATCTTCCGAGTCTTCCGCTGTTATCTTTAAAATATGGCCTTAAGTCATATTTATTGTAATAAGTTCTTTTTGAGCCATCGATGTAATAAGTGTGTGATTGCAACTCTGCTATAAAACCTCGATGTACTGTGTGGTGTCAGCATTACTGATCCAGGGATGACACCGTAGCACAGTAGACGTGATCCATTCGGGTCAGGTCGCTACAAGGAGAGGCTTCAGGAAAGACTTCGCGGGAAACGGATTGGCGCTCTTCTCCTTCTGGAACACTTGACAAAGTGACCTCTGTTCTTGATCCTCTGCGAAGCCTGCGAAACGCTGGCGACGCCTGTGGAGATGGAGTTGGTTGGGCCTCAAGGTCTTCATCGTCAATCACCGGAGTGGTGACCTGGGTTGGGGGAGTAACTGGTGTTTCTTCATCACGGGGGGATTCTTGAGGGTGATCAGCCCATGAGTCATCCTGAGCAATTGGCGTCAATGGACAACCAATGCTGATGAGTTCGTTGTTCGTGAGAACAGGCGATGATACCACATTGTGTTCGATCTGAGGAAGGACTTCATCATCTTCAACATTGTCTTGATGACCAATGTCTTCAGCTGCAGTGGGGTCAACAGCTGGAATGTCTTCAACTACTGGAGCCTCTGTGGAAGAAGGCTCATGAACGATCAATTGGCGCTCACGATGTTCAGACGCAGGACGAGCCACTGGGATTGGCTCGACAACAAGGGGTTCTGTAGGAGCAGCCCGGTCTCTCTTCTTTGTCTATCTCTTCTTGGTTGGCGGAGCGTCGTCAGTGGTGTGCTTGGTCTTGCGCTTGCGGGCTTCGGCTTCAGCTGCCCTTGTTTTCTTGAGTTCCGAAGCCACTGTGGGGACCTTAGGCTTCGAGCCTGGCATACTGGCCGGGAAGACAATGTGAGGTTCTTCCTGCCTTGATGCTTCTGGTTGGGCCACAGTAGGCTTCTTCTTCTTCTTGGCAGCCATTCTGGGGTCGATGCCTGGTCGCCCCAAAGCCTTGCGCTTTTCAGCTTCATTGTAGCCTTGAACACATCTGGTAGCAAGATTCTTCATGCACTCACGAGAACCTTTTGCTTCTTCTCATTTCTTGTGGAACGCCTCCTTGAGCTCATGCATCATGACCTTGAAGTTTTGAATGTCTTCAACATTGAGCTTGGCCATGTGCTTCTTGAACTAAGCCTTTTCATAATCAATCTTGTGCTTCAGCTCAACAATCTTCTATGCAAGAGCCAGCTCAGGAGCAATGGCTCCATAGAAAGAGACGCTGAGGCCAATTGGGAGTTGAAGATCATCAAAACTGAGGTCTGGGCTGTCAAACCACTCATCAATAAACTTGTACAGGATCTCCACATCAAAGAGGGGAAGATCATTGAAGATTTCCGTCTCTTGCTTGCTCTTTATCAACTGCTCAAGAGCATCATCGCTAAGATCGTCGTCGCTAGACATATCACTGGCGCCATTCTCGTTTCTCAAAACAGCAGCAGGGGTCAATGCTTGACCAGTTGGTTGCATGGGCTTCTTCAACTTGTCAGACTTGGAGATGCGAGAGAGATCTTCAGAATGCACACTGGCTTCAGGAGGTGCAGTGGCCAGAGGCTTCGCCCGCGAGACCTTTGGTGCGAAGGAGGGCTTTGAAGCCTTTGGTTTCTTTTGCTTCACACGCTTTGGTGGTGCAGGCGCTTTGTCAGAATCAGCGTCATCTGCAGAGTGATCCAAGGCTGCCCCTTGAACCTGAATGTGAGTGATGAGTCCTTCTAAGTTGTAGAAGGGCCCAACTATATTGGGTTCAGCATCGCGTGTGCCATCGGCACGAGGAGCAGAGGGACCGGGGTTGAAGTCTAACCCTAGTGACTTCTTGTTCTCTTTGGCAAACTAGAAGTTGCGCTTAAAGAGATTATCTTCACGACACCATAACACAGAGGATGGGTCGGCATTAGCAGGCTGAGGTCCATGAATCATGCAGGGGTAGAAGCCTTGAGCAATAGCTTCAGACTTCGACTTGGGCTGAAGACCTTTGTATATAATATCTCACAGGGGCCCTTGATGGCATTCTTTTCAACATATTCGTCGGTGACAAATCTGTACTTGAACCATTCCTCTGCCCAATGTCTTCGAATCCATTGGATTCGGTTCTTGCGTTCTCCATGGGTCTCTTCTGGATCTGACTTGTATAACTCATAGAGATCCGGTGGCAGGTCCTTAGCAGTGTTTTCCCAGCGCTGTCTGCCGCCCTTCCTGACTGATTTTTCTGTTGCCATGAAGTTCAGACTGAAAGGCTTCAACACTGTCAAAGTCTTCTGTCTGCTGGTCAGACAGGAACTGGCTTCAGGAGAATTTATGTGATGTTGTAAGAACTCTGCAAATGAATGCAGACTATGAGAACCAAGGGATTCTCCCACGGACATGTACCTGTGACAGCATTAGAGATGCGAGGGAAGGGGAAGAGGTCATATGCATTCTTAGAAGATTTTGAATATAAATCAGTTTAGAAGACATTAACCTCATAGTGCGAATACATTCACTCATATGTAGAGAGTTGGTTCCAGATTTGTACGAATCCATGAATAAGTACAACTGAGGAATCAAACTACTTTGTGAAGCATAAGTGAACATACTAGGCATGTTATGAGATGCAGAACAGGATAGATCCAACTTTGTAGGAACAGAAACCATTTGTGGTTGAAAAGGATGAATCTATCAGATCAAAAAGGACTGTAAAAAGAGTTTTTATTTACCACTCGAGGAACTGCTAGACGGAGTAGGAGATGAGGCCGAGCAGTTCGATCTTTGATGCCCTAACTTGGCGACAGAGGACACCTACGGCGACGGCGGAGAAGACGATGTCCGCGGCCGGCGTCGGTGAGGTCGCGGCAGCTAAGCGCTTCATCGCCGGCGTCGTCGAGGGCTAGCGGTGGCGCTAGGGTTTGTGCGAGAAAGAGAAGTGGAAGAAGAGATAATGACTGGGGTGTGGCGTGTATTTATAAGGACAGGGACGGCGTAGCGTTATTACGCAGGTGCCCCTGGTGGTTCACATCTGAAGGACACGTGGCGATCATGCAACTCATTGGAGGTTGTTCCACGTTCCCACGTACGCCTGGATTGTCGGGTGGTCGTTCCCGCTTCTCCGGGTTTCAGGCAAAAAGGATTGAGCATTTAAAACAGATTTGATGTTTGTCTCTGTATCTTCTGCTGACAAGGACGCGGCGAAGACATTCGATAGTTTCAATAGAATGCATATGATTTGGATAGATAGATTTGAGACGGGAGCATAGAAAGGTTAGGGTCCGATCACATTCACTTAGTTCAAAAGATCCAACGAGAAGACATAGCTATAAGTGAATGCTGTAGAGGACAGAGCACAAATATATGAATATATCCGAATAAGACCAAATCAATATAGTGAAGATAAACATGAAGCCATGTTAATATTGAATACAAACCAAATGCAAAGATTTTGCAAATATAACGCCAACAGAAAATGCTCCAAACAAAAGTTTGGTGGTGGCGTTACCCACCGTATAAGAAGTATTAGACCTAGACATGACGCACAATTATCGTGGCGCTCTGAAGTCAAATTCCGTGTTAATGTATTCACACTTGGAGTGTATGTCTTCATTAGTTGAAGATATACGTTACTTCGTGTGTTGCACATCTAAGTCATCAACATGCATAAGTGTTAGGATGTGTGCATGATCACAGGACATTTGAGGATTCCAAGATATTTAGCTCACACCGCAACTTGCAAAACCTTTTCTCATCCAAGGACTTTGTGAAGATATCTGCTAGTTTCTCTTCAGTGTTGACGTGAATGATATCAATATCTTCCTTCATGACATGATCTCTGAGAAAGTGATGACGGATCTGAATGTGCTTTGTCTTCGAGTGCTGAACTAGGTTGTTGGCAATCTTGATGGCGCTTTCATTGTCGCAGTAGAGTGGCACTTGCTTCAGATGAATGCCATAGTCTTTGAGTGTTTGCTTCATCCAGAGAAGCTGAGCGCAGCAAGATCCAGCAGCAATGTATTCAGATTCAGCAGTGGAGAGAGATACACAGTTCTGCTTCTTTGAAGACCAACACACAAGTGATCGTCCCAGAAAGTGACATGTGCCTGATGTAGACTTGCGATCCACCTTGTCACCGGCATAATCAGCATCCGAGAATCCAACTAGATCAAACTCTGAGCCCTTTGGATACCATAATCCTAGTGTTGGGGTGTAAGCCAAATATCGAAGAATTCGCCTGACAGCTAAGTGATGCGATTCCTTTGGTGCCGCTTGGAATCGAGCACACATGCAAACACTAAGCATGATATCTGGCCTAGATGCACATAAATAAAGCAAAGAACCAATCATGGAGCGGTATACCTTTTGATCAAACTCTTTACCATTGGCGTCAGTATCCAGATGACTCTTGGTAGGCATTGGCGTCGTATAACCTTTGCAGTCTTGCTATCACACCCTAGCTAGTTCATGCATTAGAGTGTTGCATCATGTCTACTTTTCCAGAAAATTGAAATGGGGATGACAGAACCCCCATCACCCCCTGGAAATAACTAGGGTTTACTAAAATCTTTTTCAATGAATCTGAAATGCCCTTCTAAAAAGTCCACCCTTTTTGTCTTGGGTTAGAACCTCTGACAAAATGGGTTCACATTTTTCTAGGACACATAAGTTCATTGGATTGAATCTTTATCTATTTGCATTTGGGCATTTAAATGCTATAAAATAATTTAAATGCCCAAATAATTCTGGAAATAAGTGTGGGCTGTTGGAAATAATTCAAACAGAGCCCCTGATTATTTTTAGGATTTTTGGAAGTGCCTAACTATTTTAAATAAAGCCACATAGTTACAGAAAAAATAGAAAACAGAAATTAAAAGAGAGGGAGGGAACTTACCTGGCCGCAGCCCACCAGTCGGCCCACCTGGCGGCCCAGCGTTGTGCTGGCCCATGCCAGCCAACTGCTTCGTCCTCGCCAGGCAGGCAGAGAGGTGACGCCGGCGAGCATGAGCTCGCCACGGCGCCACCTGCTTGCCGCCCGCGCCCCTGGACGCCTGGGCGAGCCCCACGTCACCGCCCTGACCCCGCAGACACCTCACTCGCCCCCCTGCCTCTCTCCCTCGCTCTCCCGCAGCATGGCCGACGCAGCCGCACCCGCGACACCGTGAAACTCGCGTCCGCTGTCATCCCCGTGCCGCGCTGCCATGTCCAACAGCTTCGCCGTCGTCGTCTCCGTCGAGCAGCTCGATCCTCGAGCGCTCACGCGCCCTGCTTCGTCCTCTTCGAGCTCGACTTCACCGAGCACCGTCGTAGATCCCCTCCGACGTCACCGCCGCAACAGTTCGTCCCCGGCCATGCCGTCTGCTCCTACGTGATCACCGTGAGCTCCTGCACCTCCCCATCATGTCCGTTCTCTCTCTCGAGCACCATAGCGACTGCACGAAGCATCACCGCATGCGCCGCCGCCGAGCTCGTCGCCGATGTGACTCCGGCCACCCACCGTGACCAACACTCTCACCGCATCGCGAGGAGTCTGTAGCGCCACTCCACGCGCCTCGCCGTGCCCCGTAGCCTCGGGTTCGACTTCACCCGACTCCGGCGACCGCCAAGGTCATCACCGGCGACGTTCCCGGCCACCCCGAGCTCCACCACTGCCACCAAATGATGTGGCACGCTCCCCGCGTCCCGTAGATGCCCTCCGTCGTCCATTTGGTCGCCGGAGCACGAAAGCCGCACTACCCCGTAGCGCCTGGCCTTGCCGGCAGCTAAATGCCGACGGGTTTGACCCCATTGACCATTGACTGGGTGGGCCCAGGTTGACTCCCCCCTGAGTCCATGACAGGTGGGGCCCGTCTGCTAATTAAGCTAGGTTTAGTGCTAACTAAAAATTAGTTAGGTTAGTTACACTGACACGGGGGTCCCACTGGTCAGGTTTGACCTGGACCGGCTCCGTTGACCGCTGACGTCACCATGACGCACTGCTGACGCAATAACTATTTTCTGGAATTACTTTTACATAGGAAATTCCAGAAAATACTACAAACTTCAAAAATTCATAACTTTTAATCTGTAACTCCAAATGCAAAGATTTATATATGAAATTTGATCAGAAAAAATCAATCTTTCCATCTGTAATGGTTTCATGCATGACAGAACACTTTAACCTTGTTGTTTAGGTGAAAAAAGCTAATGCACTTATATGACTTAATAACATAAGCTTCCATTTGAACCTTTGATTCAAATAGACTCAAACCAACATGTTTTACAATGCATTAGCCATGACACATCATATTGCCATGTCATAGAATGCATCATATTGTTGCATATTGCCATGTGATGATTGTGTTCTGTGGTGTCTTTCGTGGTAGGTTCTGCCTCCGAGGATACCTTCGATTATCCAATTGAAGGGCAGTACCCTACTACTACTCCATCAGGCAAGCAGCCCCATTGATCATATCGATACAATCCCATGTTCTCGCTCCTGCTCGCATTTACTGCATTAAGACAACAATGTTTCAAACTGCTGTGTGCTGCGGTAGTTGAACCCTTATCCTCTGCATGACCTGCCATTGCCATAGTAACTAGATAAAACCCACTAGCATGTGTAGGAGTTGATTGAGCCATGTATGTGTTTCCTACCTTGCTATGCCTGCTATTCTTAGAGTTGTGTCAGGTCTGGTTCATCTGGGTGATGGGCTAGAGTGAAATGACTAAGTCAGTAATGTGAGTGATGTATTGAACATGATTTGGTAAAGGTATCGATGAGAGGCCACGTAGGAGTACATGGTGGGTTGTTTCATTGAGGCCGTCCTTAAGAACTGAGATCTGTATGTGTGATTTAAGAACCAGTTATTAGCATGCATTGGGATCCTTAATTGACCCTCTCGGCTTCTTAACCACCCTAGTCCTCTGTCCAGGAGTTGCAACTAGTTTCTGGTGTTTATAGGTTATGTGTTGGTGGCCGTGCGTCGCGCTGATCCTAGGGGTGGGCTATGATGCAGTAGATACACCGTGGCCGGGTATGTCGGGCGCTCGTTTGGCATCTCGGGACCCTGTACACATCGTTCGGGGCCGTATGTGGAAACCTCGGCCGGACTCCCTGTGGATGGAACCTGGATAGGCGATAAACCTGGACTAGAGACTTGAGTGTTTAGGTAGGCCGTGGCCGACACCCTCGTTGGGCTTCCGCTTGAAGGTTGCCGAGTACATGTCGTGTAAACGACGATAAGTGGTGAGAGAGTGTATGAAGAAGTACACCCCTGCAGGGTTAACATCATCTATTCGAATAGTCGCGCCCACGGTAAAGGACTACTTGGTTGCCTATACAGTTCATAGACAAGTTAATGGTTACTACTAAAAGACTCAAGATAAGTGTGAGTACCGAGGATGGCCCTCTCGTAGGATGACGAGGAAGGATCCACGGTGGAGTATTGTGTTGGTGATTAGTGGACTGATGTGCGAAAACTATTTTACAAGTGGTGTCTCGTAGGATAGCTTAGCCAAGAGTCAAAGCTGGCTTGCTGCAATAACTCCACCACCTTCTTGAGAATGAGCATGTATAGTAGGATCTGTTGTAAGTCTTGTTGAGTACCTTTGTACTCATGTTGCTTTAATTACTGTTTTCAGACGACAACACCGCCCCTTCCGACGGGTTTTACGTAGACCTCGACGTTGATGAGTGACTTGCCACCCAGGTGGTGATTCCGAGCCATGGAGGGCCCTATGTAGATAGACAGGCTTCGTCAAGCCTTCTTTCTTTCTAGTGTCTGTACTCAGACTAGTTTGCTTCTGCATGTGCTTGTATGACTTGACTGTCAGGTCGTGTGCCCCCTACCTGTATGAACATGTTAAGTATGGCCCCTCGGGGCCTTTAAATAAAGTACTTGAGTTGTAGAGTTTTGTTGTGATGCCATGTTTTATTTACACATATCGAGCATATTGTGTGTATGATTGAAATGCTTGGTATGTGTGGGATCCGACAATATAGTTGTTTATCCTTGGCAGCCTCTCTTATGGGGAAATGTAGTCTAGTGCTTCATGAGCCATAGTAGTCCGCTACAGCCCGGTTCACCGGAGTCCTGCTAGCACAGCACTACTGCTCAATCACTTGACTGGCCGGCATGTGTTTCACTTCGTTCATGTGTCTATCCCTTCGGGGAAATGAAACGCGGTGACATCCGGAGTCCTGCCTAGCCTGCTACAGCCCGGGTTCCTGGAGACCTGTTAGCCCAGTGCTACAGCCCGGATTCACACGCTGCTGACCGACATGCTCTATGTGATTCATGTATGCCTGTCCCCATAGGTTAGTGCCGCTTTGGGTTCACGACTAGCCATGTCGGTCCGGGTTCTCTGTCATATGGATGCTAGCAACACTATCATATACGTGAGCCAAAAGGCGCAAATGGTCCCGGGCCATGGTAAGGCGACACTCGTGGGAATACCATGCGTGAGGCCGCAAAGTGATATGAGGTGTTATCGGCTAGATCGATGTGACTTGGAATCAGGGTCCTGACAGCGTTGGCATCAGAGCCGGACTGCCCGTAGGTTCGTTGAGCCAAACTGGTCGATGTCGAGTCTAGAAATGCTTTAGTTATATGTAGGGGGATTGATTGTGGGAGGGAACGTAAGGCTCTTTTACTCCTTTACCTTATGCCCTCTGATCTGAGTCATTCTCTTCTCTTTCTACGTGGGTTAAGGACTAGGCTCTCTTCTCTCTATCAGGTTCACGTGTTACTAATCTGTAGTAACTTATAGGATTGTTGGTTTCAAGCCTCAGTTCAGTTTCTACTACTTTTAGTATGTTGTCGGTTGAACCAAAACCTTGATATGATGTTGTTGAGTGATTTTGCCAACTGTTGTGAATGTCTCAAATCTTTTTCTGAGCATTTACAACCGTTATGTTGTCCGATTCCTCCTAGAAAATACTAATGCCTTTGCATTATTTCATGCTTTCAGATGGCCACCCGTTCACAGAATCAAGTGGTTCGTCTGACCCGGTGCCTCGATGTACCTGGTCACACGTCCATGCTGGTCCGGGTGATGGTCGAGATAGGCTATCGATGGTATCCTGAGTATACCGTCGAGGAGCAGTTTCGAGACTTCAATCAGAGCCAATAACTTTGTACCGTCAGGATATACCCCTCTTATCTTGGAGCTACTGAACCCCTCCACTGCTCTTATGGACTTGGGGTTACTATCGAGATGTCCGTGCAGGATGCAGCTTACTCAATGATAACTATCATTTGAGCCAGAACTGCCTTGCTTCGGAACACCGATTTCCGCTACATGCCAGCCTCACTCCCTGGGGCACAGGGGTACTATCAGGCTTTGTACTGTGACTCTACACATGAGGATTCACTACTCCGCACCACTGCCGAGATGCTCGAGGACAAGGACCGCGAAAATCATGCCTTGCGCATGGAGCTCTTCCACTCTCGTTCTGACCACTGGGCCACTTTAACACGGTTTGCACCTGCCGTGCAGGTTGGATACATGGACATGAGGGACCTGTACCCCGTGCGGTCTGGGTTGCCAGATTGTATGGACTGGCGTGATGTAGGAGGCATCACCCCTCCCCATGGACCCTGTCTGCCACCGTTTGTTGGACCAAGGCCACATCTGAGTCCCTATGGACCTCAAGCTCCACAGGACCAACTGTTTCCAGATGATCATGTTCAGCTCCCAGGACATGGTGGTGATCCCTATGAAGATTACTACAGAAATGTCTGAGTTGGTAGTAGCTTCACTAGTATTGTAATAGTTGTATCCTCCACGGTCCTGCGTGACCCGTGGAATACGACTTGGTGTGTATCACGTTTCGGAGGTGTAGAAAAATAATGTATAGGAGCTTGGAATGCCTCCGATGAGATGTAACGTCTTTCACCGTAGTTGTACTCTAGACTGGGCTTGTACTAAACTATGTACGATGTGTATGACTGATGGTATATATATGGCAGTTTCTATATTACCATGTCGTGCAATGAACATCTCAGCATTCCATGTTATCCATTACATTCCGCACTTCCTTGCCAAGTTTGTGACATCCTTGTCTAAAACGTTGTCTTGTTTTCCTAGGATGGTCAACAACCGCAGCAACCCTGCTGCCCCGGAGCAGGGTGAAGCCAGTGCAACTAGGGATGAGAATCTGCCTCACCTGCCTTCTCTGGCCGAAGTTATGCTGGAGGCAGAAAGAAACAAGCGTGAGACTAACCGCTTGCTGGAGCGGATTGAGCAGAACACTGCACATCATCAGAGGAACGACTTGGTGTCAATCAATGACTTTATCAAGTTGTACCCACCAAAGTTTAATCATTCCGTCGAGCCCCTTGATGCGGATGATTGGCTTCGCAGCATCACCCATAAGCTACGTTCTGCCAACGTAGCCGAAGTTGATAAGGTTACCTACGCTGCCTATCACCTCGAAGGCCCTGCTAGCCTTTGGTGGGAAAACTTTGAGGCTATGCGCCCGGCTGGCCAAATCACTACTTGGGCTGAATTCAGTGAGGCTTTCCGTGAGCATCACATTCCGGAGGGTCTCATGGATCGTAAGCGAGAAGAATTCTGTAATTTCACCCAAGGAAGACTGACCGTGGATGCATACAGTCGTGAGTTTGGAAATCTGGCACGTTATGCTCCTCAAGAGGTATCCACTGACGCCAAGAAGCAGGCAAGGTTCCTGTGACGCCCCCGATTTGACCATACACTAATCATACACGCAAATGTGTACGATCAAGATCAAGGACTCACGGGAAGATATCACAACACAACTCTAGACACAAATTAAAAATAATACAAGCTTTATATTACAAGCCAGGGGCCTCGAAGGCTCGAATACAAATGCTCGAAGGCACAAGAGTTAGCGGATGCAACAATATCTGAGTATAGACATAAGTTAAACAAGTTTGCCTTAAGAAGGCTAGCACAAACTGGGATATAGATCGAAAGAGACGCATGCCTCCTTCCTGGGATCCTCCTAAACTACTCCTGGTCGTCGTCAGTGGCCTGCACGTAGTAGTAGGCACCTCCAGTGTAGTAGGAGTCGTCGTCGACGGTGGTGTCTGGCTCCTGGACTCTATCGTCTGGTCGCAACAATCAGGTATAGAAAGGGGGGAAAAGGGGGAGCAAAGCAACCGTGAGTACTCATCCAAAGTACTCGCAAGCAAGGAGCTACACTACATATGTATGCATTGGTATCGAATGAAAAAGGGTAGCATATGTGGACTGAACTGCAGAATGCCGGAATAAGAGAGTGATAGCTAGTCCTATCGAAGTCTACGCTTCTGGCCACCTCCATCTTGCAGCACATAGAAGAGAGTAGATGGTAAGTTCACCAAGTAGCATTGCATAGCATAATCCTACCCGGCGATCCTCTCCTCGTCGCCATGTTAGAGAGCGATCACCGGGTTGTATCTGGCACTTGGAAGGGTGAATTTTATTAAGTATCTGGTTCTAGTTGTCATAAGGTCAAGGTATAACTCCAAGTCGTCCTGTTACCGAAGATCACGGCTATTCGAATAGATTAACTTCCCTGCAGGGGTGCACCACATTTCCCAACACGCTCGATCCCCTTTAGCCGAACACACTTTTCTGGGTCATGCCCGGCCTAGGAAGATCCACACGTCGCAGCCCTACCTAGGCACAATAGAGAGGTCAGCACGCCGGTCTAAATCCTATGGCACAGGGGTCTGGGCCCATCGCCCGTTGCACACCTGCACGTTGCGAACACAGCAGGTAAGTAGACCTAGCCTCCCTAATACAAGAGCAGACGTTCCAGTCCAATCCGGCGGGCGCCGCTCAGTCGCTGATGTCAAGAAGGCTTCGGCTGATACCACGACGTTGAGTGCCCATAACTGTTCCCGCGTAGTTGGTTAGTGCGTATAGGCCAGTGGCCAGACTCAGATCAAATACCCAGATCTCGTTAAGCGTGTTATTTTGAAATAACCACGGACGCCGACCAAGGCTAGGCCCACCTCTCTCCTAGGTGGTCTGAACCTGCCTTGTCTCTCTGCCACAAAGATCCACTCAGAGGGCCGTCGGGACAAACATCCTTTCGGACCCAATCTGTGAATCACTCACGGGTACTCCTACGAGCCGACCCGACTTTAGTCACCACAGGTATCATGTAAAGTATATAAGTATATACCTGTGATCACCTCCGGAGTGATCACGGCCCGATGGTATAGCAAGGCAGACGGACAAGAATGTGGGGCCACAGATGGAATACTAGCATCCTATACTAAGCATGTAGGATTGCATGTAAAGGTAACAACAGTAGTAGCAAGGACAGGCTATGCATCAGAATAGGATTAACGGATAACAGTAACATGCTACACTACTCTAATGCAAGCAGTAGAGAGTAGAATAGGCGATATCTGGTGATCAAAGGGTGGGGGGGCTTGCCTGGTTGCTCTGGCAAGAAGGGTTCATCGTCGATGTAGTCGATCACAGGGGTACCGGCAGCGGTCTCGGGGTCTACCGGAAAGAAGTAACGGAGGGGAACACAATAAATAACAGAGCAATCAAATCATCACAAAGCATAACATGGCAATACGCGGTGCTAGGGGTGACCTAACGCGGTACTTGGTGTTACCGATGAAGGGGGAAAACATCCGGGAAAGTATCCCCGATGTTTTGTGTTTTCGGCAGATGAACCGGAGGGGAAAAGTTGCGTGTTCGCTATGCTAGGGATGTGTGGCGGACAAACAGGCTGCGTAATCGGATTCGTCTTGTCGTTCTGAGCAACTTTCATGTACAAAGTAATTTCATCCGAGCTACGGATTATTTTATATTAATTTTCAAAGTTTTATTCATTTTCTGGAGTATATTAATTCGAATTAAATAAACAATAAATAATCTTGTCACTTAGTACTACTCTAGCATGTGTGTATGACAGTGGGGCCAGTGGGTTTGGGTTGACCCAGTCAAATGTTGACTAGTCAACATATGATTAGTCTAAGTGGGTCCCATGTGTCATTGTCTCTTCAATTAGATGATTTTAGTTGTTTTATTTAGGCAGCAGGTCCAACATCGCTGACTATTAGTAGTAGGATAGCACTAACAGCGATTAGCTTTTAATCTATTAGGCCCCCATATGGCGTAGCACTAGCTATCCATTGGGTGGCTGTACGCGAAGCTGACGCACAAGCACACACGAACGGCGCTGGTGGCCATGGCCAAGCACCATCAGCAGCAACTAACGGCTGTAGTAGAGCAGAAGTAGCATGGGTAGCAGCAGTAGTAATTAGCAGCAGTGGCAGCACAACATCAAGAAGCAGTAGCAGTTTCGAGCAGCACGCAGCAGCAGCACAGTAGGCAGAGCGGGCGAGAGGCCGGAGTTGGTCGTACGAACGACGGCCGGCGGCCGTGCACAGCGGCGGCGACGACGATCAAACGGGAGCCTCCGGCGGCCATTTGAGGCGTGGCTTGAGCCTACGGGTTCAGCTTGCAGCCGCGCATCTAATGGCGCAAGCGGCCGAGGCAGGGGATGGCTGGAGCGGTGCCTACGCACGAGCCCGACGGCGGCCGGAGCTCGGCCTTGCGGCGACGGCGCGAGGGACAGCCAAATCAAGCAAGTGGATAAGGGGAAACGGACGGCGGCAACTAGTAACAGCAGTAGCGCAGCAGTGGTAGCGGCGCAGGAGCAGCAGCTGCTGCAGGCGCGAGGCCGCTTGGCTGCGGCGACTACAAGTGGGGCGAGGCGCGCGGCGAGGGGATGCGTCGATCGCGGTGGACAGGGGGCAGGGTGGGTCGCGCGCGGAGGGCTGAGCAGGGCGGCCGTAGCGTGCGGGAGCGCGCCCATGAGCGCGTACGGTCGCGGTGAGCGCGAGCTCCAGTGAGCTCGGCCATGGCGGCGTACGTCATTAATCGGCGATGGGAGCAGAGGGTAACTAAGGGAGAAGCGGAGGGGGTCGACGGGGAGCTCACAGGGGTCTGTAGAGGTGCACCCGAGCTCGGGTAGGGCTCGACGGCGACGTTTTCCGGCGATGATGACGGCGATGCAGAGGAGGAAGACAACCCGATCCTAACACGGTGATGGCTCCCGGGTCGCATTCGTTGGCGTGGAGGACGTAGTTGAGCACTGCGGAGCGGCTGGATACCTCGGCGGGGCGCGAGGACAACGGAGAGCGCACGGGCGACGAAGGCTACGACGACGGCGGCTCGGGTCGTCGCAGGGGAAGAAAGAGGCGACGCGAGGAGGGAGATGTGAGGGGCTAGGGTTTGTCGATGGGGTAGGGGATGAACTTATCCCCCTTGGGGATGCACTGGATGCCCGACACGGCGACAACGGCGGCCGTTGAGGCGTGTATGGTCGCCACGATCTCCTGCTCCCACTGTAGGGAGACCTAGTAGGAGAGGTGGAGGTGGGCTGGGCCTCTTACAGTGCGCGCGGGGCTGCGGGGCACTGTGGCACAGTAGGTGTTGATCCTTTTCTTCTTCTTCCTTTTCTGTTCTTTTCTGTTTCTTTTATTTTTTTTCTTTATTTTAGTCTTACAAAATATAGGTTTGATTTCTAAATTATTATTATCATTTAAATCACTACCACAAAAGGTTTTACCCCAAAATTAAATATTTTAATATTTATAAGATACAAAAGGCATTTAATTAAATATTATAGCCACTGTTTTAATTAGTTTTGTGCATTTAATTATTTTATAAAAATGTGGTTTCTTCACTATTATTACTTATCAGTAATTTGTCACATCCAGAACATTTCAGTTTTAATTATTTGAAAACTTTTATAGTTTGATTTGATTTTGATTTTGAATATGAACGAGATTTGAATCATCGTGAAACTAACATTTGTAATCGTGGTGATGTGGCATCATTATTAGAGGGTTACTGTAGCTTAATTATCCGGGCGTTACAATTCTCCTCCACTACAAGAAATCTCGTCCCGAGATTTAAGAGGCGTAAGGTGGGGAGGTTCTGGTTATGAAATTCTAGAGAGTGTTCTCGGTCCTAGTTGCTCTCCTCGAGGTGGTCGATCCATAACGCTGATGTCTTCATACTTCATCCTGAGGTCATCATGATGAAGTCGACATCCTTTCTTCGGGAACTCCATCGTACTTACGAAAAGGATAAGGGGTAGCTTCGGAAGAACGGAACTCTACAAGGTGGCTATCTGGTTTATAACTCAGGGAATGTGGTAGAAAGTAACTCTCAAGTTGAAACTTAAGAAAATATCGAGAGCAAAGTAAGAAGGTACAATAAGAAGTTTCAAGCAGGAAGGCAATCGTTCGATGCCTGAAACAGGGCGAGAAAGGGGCTCAAAGCAACGAAAATAAGTATTGTGCCTGGTACCAGAATTGATGATCTCTCGGAAGGTGACTCGTGAATTACATATGAGGCTAGGCGTGAGGAATAACTTTGGCAACGGGGTGTACAGGAGAGTCAGGTTTTGATCCCGTGGAACTGTGGGTTATGGGCCCACCATGTGGGTTAAAAGTAGGGGGGTGACGTCTTGCATGATCACGTAAGCAAGGCATGTCAGAGGATAGACTATCGATTATGTCGGCAACAACCATTGGTACCAAGGGCGAGGGACGAAGAGAACAATTTTCCTGCTCGTTGAACGAGGCGGACCAATAGGCAAAGTTATCGTCCATCGGTGGTTACCCGAATGCTATCAACAAAAGCAACAGGGTCTTACTGACACTGTCGTACACCAAGGTGTTTACATAAGCAGAAGAATATTACTGCTTAGATCATATAGATCACCAAAAATGTTAAACAAAACAATGGAGAGGAAAAGGTGATCTTCATATTAAATAGAACAATGGAAAGGAAAATGTGTTTAAACACAAATTTCAGGGGTATATCCTTCCCAAGGACAAACAGAGCATGATATCCATGATAGTATATAACATAGAAAACCCTTTAGGTAAGAGAAGAGAAATTTCATGACATTACCCATACAAAGGTGTTTGGATAATTGATAAAGAAAATTTAGCATTGTGCTTCAAATATTCTTATTGAAATTCGGAGTACCACAGACATGCTTCGAGATAGCATTGACATGGTCTTCAAGCAAAGGTCGTACTTTGCATACACAAAGGATCCATCAGGAACAACTTATAAAATAAGTCTTACAATTTTTTCATGGAAGAATGGTTAACCTGCTAAACGGGAAGTGGTAACAATAGGTCCTCCGGCCAGGTGTGCTAGGTAAGACATCACCTTACCGGGTCATACGAGGACCAATGATATAACTCTTGAAAATATGTTCCAACCATCATATCTGACCGAGATTCAGATCTGATTGGTGTCAGGATAACTCAGACTCAGGATGCCTGAGAAGAAAGGTACACCACAAATTGTCGAGATGACATTGTAAGATTCTTAGGAATTGATCTATGGAAGCGAGTTCCGAAACAAGAGTTCATCATCAAACCAAGGAGAGGACGAGGAGGTGACTGAGGGACTCAGCGACAGTTCAGCAAGATTTCCAAAAAGATGGATTCGCACAATTAAGTGAACAAGGTGATAGCATTGGACACACCGAAGTATATAATGAGGTATGTTTGATGAGAACATCCACGATTAAATATTGACCAAAAATGCACCTGGAAATATGGACCAAGTAGGACGATCAAAGTTAGAATGGTGATTCGATAACGAAACTATCGGCCATTCACGTCGAAACAATAGGGTTGCTAGAGATATTAAATTCTCACAACAGAGTTCACTCAACACGGGGGGGGGGGCAAGAAAGAATGGTGATGGCGAGAAGTATCACTGCATCAAGAATTTTCAAGAGGTGGAGCAATCATTGCAACATCCTTGACAGAAAGGATAGTAATACTTCAAGGTAGAACATAATACAAACTGGATAGCAAGTTGCATCCATAACATGAACAAGTTTGTGATGAAAGGAAGTTAAATATGTTGTCGATGGTAACTCAAATTACCAAGGGACGAGGATGGTACTTATCATCATGAATTCGATCGATATCCTGGAAGGAGTCAAAATGTTGATGATGATCATGTCAAATTTTGTTGAGAGGCTCCATGAAGATGTAATAGATCGACGACGACATCAAGTCAAGGGAATGATGAAGCGAATGGCTATTGAAAACATGGGTACGACACAAACTTGAAATCAAGCTTCCTGTTCAAGACGAAATGATATGATGAGAAAGATCGACGTAAGCTTAGCTCATCATCGAAAGTTGTGCTCCGGGATTAAGGACCTGTTAGTATAGTCAAAATCGGCACGAGAATGATATAACCGAGAAGGCTAGGAATGATTTGAAGGATTATTAAACTCATAAGCAACAAAAATTACTTAGAGTTAATGAATCGGATTACGGACTTGATTCACTATCGGTGTCCGTGAGTGTCTAACAACTCAGAACCTAGGGAAAATTGGAATCGGTGAGAAATAATACTTGAAGAACTCGTAAGAAGTAATATGGTTCTGTGATATTATCGAGATACCACGGGGCAATACTCGAAGGTAGATCATAATAGAGGTTGGACGGGTGCATTGATCTGAAGTGGACAAGTGGTTTAACTTGTCCGAGAAAAGGAATCAAGGAGTATCAATATGGCCGGAACCATGATTGCAAAAGACCAAATCCTAGATATAATATGAATATACCGATGGCATAATTAATTTAAGAGAAGCTTTAATGATAAGGTCTATATCGTTTCCATGGGGATGAACACAAGTTCAAGGTCGACTCCCACTTCTCCAATGCATGACCATTCATTCACTGCTCTAAACAAAAATGATTTCAGTGTCAAAACCTACCTGGTGAATTACCAGAGGAGTATGACCCGTGAAACTTTTCGGGTTCGCACATTAAGGAAGGCATTGGTTCAACCCATCGGGGCATCTTAGAACATATACCATGAACTTTAGGATCAATTAACACATGCTTGAAGCAGAGCATGGTTGACAAATGCATAGGATATAACTTGCCAAAGGTAGAAGACACAATTTACCACAGGCATTATGTATCAGGGGAGAAACTCTCAAGGTTATTGGATATGAAAGACACTGTCGGATAAAAACCAAGCAATTGGTCTCGGGACCACAAGGAATATGATGTGAGTATCGGTACTCAATTACAAGGAAAAAGAATGCAAAGACATCAGATTATAAAAACAACTAACTAATTCAAAGCTCAAGTGCAAATGAATTATGATTTCCAAATCAAGGGATCAGAAGCAAACGCTCTGATTAAGAATGGATAAGTTGAATAGACTTAGGGGTACATTCGACGACAATTTAATTGGTTGAGAACCAGCTCATGTTTAAAATGACGTCTGAGCTTGAAGGATAATTTTCAGGGAATGACTGATGATTGTGTGCATTCACACACATATTGAATCAACAGGATCGGAATGTCGATCACAAAGTATTTTAATGAATATTGCTGGACATATGGAGGTAACCATTATGCAAGCAGGTAAAGAAGATCAAGAGCAATAGGCTACTGAGGATTTCGGAAGAGTGCATGACATTTCGAAGAATTTTGTGGAACACATGAAAAACTGGGGATGAACGAATCCCCGGTAAGTGTGAGGAATTATTCATACATGTATTCATGAGGAAAAGGGGATTCAAAGTAGCAGACACAAAGGATTCTCGGAATATCCGAAGCATTTCAGGGTATCTTGTAATAAGATCAAATTGGAAATGAAGTTATGGATGACAAGTGTATGTAGCTTTCCATAGGGATTTATCGGTGGTATGGAATTGCAACGGCGAAGGGCACAAGGGTCTCGGGGAAACATCAAAGAGTATCTTCAAAATTTTCTGATGCAGCAGGCGATCATCTGGACTGAAGGGGCTCTCCGGGAGAAGTATTCTTGAGAACCTAAAGTTAGATTTTTAGAAAAATCATTTAACCCAAATAAAAGAGAGATCAGAATCCCAGAGTAAAGATCGAGGAGTAAAAGATCCTAATACCACCCAATGGCGACATGGGCCTGTAAGCCACACAGCCATGTTAGTAAACGTTTTTGCAATTACTAGACTCAACTTTGGACAAGGAGTTAGAAAAGGGATTCCTACAGGCAGTTGGCTCTGATACCAACTTGTGACGCCCCCGATTTGACTGTACACTAATCATACACGCAAATGTGTACGATCAAGATCAAGGACTCACAGGAAGATATCACAACACAGCTCTAGACACAAATTTAAAATAATACAAGCTTTATATTACAAGCCAGGGGCCTCGAAGGCTCGAATACAGATGCTCGAAGGCACAAGAGTCAGCGGATGCAACAATATCTGAGTATAGACATAAGTTAAACAAGTTTGCCTTAAGAAGGCTAGCACAAACTGGGATACAGATCGAAAGAGACGCAGGCCTCCTGCCTGGGATCCTCCTAAACTACTCCTGGTCGTCGTCAGTGGCCTGCATGTAGTAGTAGGCACCTCCAGTGTAGTAGGAGTCGTCGTCGACGGTGGCGTATGGCTCCTGGACTCTATTGTCTGGTCGCAACAATCAGGTATAGAAAGGGGGGAAAGGGGGAGCAAAGCAACCGTGAGTACTCATCCAAAGTACTCACAAGCAAGGAGCTACACTACATATGTATGCATTGGTATCGAATGAAAAAGGGTAGCATATGTGGACTGAACTGCAGAATGCCGGAATAAGAGAGTGATAGCTAGTCCTATCGAAGTCTACGCTTCTGGCCACCTCCATCTTGCAGCACGTAGAAGAGAGTAGATGGTAAGTTCACCAAGTAGCATTGCATAGCATAATCCTACCCGGCGATCCTCTCCTCGTCGCCATGTTAGAGAGCGATCACCGGGTTGTATCTGGCACTTGGAAGGGTGAATTTTATTAAGTATCTGGTTCTAGTTGTCATAAGGTCAAGGTATAACTCCAAGTCGTCCTGTTACCGAAGATCACGGCTATTCGAATAGATTAACTTCCCTGCAGGGGTGCACCACATTTCCCAACACGCTCGATCCCCTTTAGCCGAACACACTTTTCTGGGTCATGCCCGGCCTAGGAAGATCCACACGTCGCAGCCCTACCTAGGCACAATAGAGAGGTCAGCACGCCGGTCTAAATCCTATGGTGCAGGCATTTTGGCCCATCGCCCATTGCACACCTGCACGTTGCGAACGCGGCCGGTAAGCAGACCTAGCCTCCCTAATACAAGAGCAGACGTTCCAGTCCAATCCGGCGCGCACCGCTCAGTCGCTGACGTCAAGAAGGCTTCGGCTGATACCACGACGTCGAGTGCCCATAACTGTTCCCGCGTAGTTGGTTAGTGCATATAGGCCAGTGGCCAAACTCGGATCAAATACCCAGATCTCGTTAAGCGTGTTATTTTGAAATAACCACGGACGCCGACCAAGGCTAGGCCCACCTTTATCCTAGGTGGTCTGAACCTGCCCTGTCGCTCCGCCATAAAGATCCACTCAGAGGGCCGTCGGGACAAACGTCCTTTCGGACCCAATCTGTGAATCACTCGCGGGTACTCCTACGAGCCGACCCGACTTTAGTCACCACAGGTATCATGTAAAGTATATAAGTATATACCCGTGATCACCTACCGAGTGATCACGGCCCGATGGTATAGCAAGGCAGACGGACAAGAATGTAGGGCCACAGATGGAATACTAGCATCCTATACTAAGCATGTAGGATTGCAGGTAAAGGTAACAACAGTAGTAGCAAGGATAGGCTATGCATCAGAATAGGATTAACGGATAACAGTAACATGCTACACTACTCTAATGCAAGCAGTAGAGAGTAGAATAGGCGATATCTGGTGATCAAAGGGTGGGGGGGGGGGGGGCTTGCCTGGTTGCTCTGGCAAGAAGGGTTCATCGTCGATGTAGTCGATCACAGGGGTACCGGCAGCGGTCTCGGGGTCCATACAATAAATAACAGAGCAATCAAATCATCACAAAGCATAACATGGCAATACGCAGTGCTAGGGGTGACCTAACGCGGTACTTGGTGTTACCGATGAAGGGGGAAAACATTCGGGAAAGTATCCCCGGTGTTTCGTGTTTTCGGATAGATGAACCGGAGGTGAAAAGTTGCGTGTTCGCGATGCTAGGTATGTGTGGCGCACAAACAGGCTGCGTAATCGAATTCGTCTTGTCGTTCTGAGCAACTTTCATGTACAAAGTAATTTCATCCGAGCTACGGATTATTTTATATTAATTTTCAAAGTTTTATTCATTTTCTAGAGTATATTAATTCAAATTAAAAAACAATAAATAATCTTGTCACTTAGTACTACTCTAGCATGTGTGTATGACAGTGGGGACAGTGGGTTTGGGTTGACCCAGTCAAAGGTTGACTAGTCAACATATGATTAGTCTAAGTGGGTCCCATGTGTCATTGTCTTATACTTCAATTAGATGATTTTAGTTGTTTTATTTAGGCGGCAGGGCCAACATCGGTGACTATTAGTAGTAGGATAGCACTAACAGCGATTAGCTTTTAATCTAATTAGGCCCCCATATGGCGTAGCACTAGCTAGCCATTGTGTGGTTGTACGTGAAGCACACGCACAAGCACCCACGAACGGCGCTGGTGGCCATGGCCAAGCACCATCAGCAGCAACTAACGGCTGTAGTAGACCAGAAGTAGCATGGGTAGCAGCAGTAGTAATTAGCAGCAACGGCAGCACAGCATCAAGAAGCAGTAGCAGTTTCGAGCAACACGCAGCAGCAGCACAGTAGGTAGAGCGGGCGAGAGGCCGGAGTTGGTCGTACGAACGACGGCCGGCGGCCGTGCACAGCGGCGGCGACAACGATCAAACCAGTGGCGGGGCCAGGAAAATCATATGAGAGTGGCCGAGTGTTTTAATGTCTTGCTGGGAGGGCCGGCCTATTAAAATACATCATTTTATACAACAATTAAGCACTACTAAGATGGATATTAGCCTTAAGTCAGGAATGTTAGGGGGGCCAGGGCCCCTACTGGTCCCCCTGCCTCCGCCACTGGATCAAACGGGAGCCTCCGGCGGCCATTTGAGGCGTGGCTTGAGCCTACGGGTTCAGCTTGCAGCCGCGCATCTAATGGCGCAAGCGGCCGAGGCAGGGGATGGCTGGAGCGGTGCCTACGCACGAGCCCGACGGCGGCCGGAGCTCGGCCTTGCGGCGACGGCGCGAGGGACAGCCAAATCAAGCAAGTGGATAAGGGGAAACGGACGGCGGCAACTAGTAACAGCAGTAGCGCAGCAGTGGTAGCGGCGCAGGAGCAGCAGCTGCTGCGGGCGCGGGGCCGCTCGGCTGCGGCGACTACAAGTGGGGCGAGGCGCGCGGCGAGGGGATGCGCCGATCGCGGTGGACAGGGGGCAGGGTGGGTCGCGCGCGGAGGGCTGAGCAGGGCGGCCGTAGCGTGCGGGAGCGCGCCCATGAGTGCGTACGGTCGCGGTGAGCGCGAGCTCCAGTGAGCTCGGCCATGGCGGCGTACAGCATTAATCGGCGACGGGAGCAGAGGGTAACCAAGGGAGAAGTGGAGGGGGGTCGACGGGGAGCTCACAGGGGTCTGTAGAGGTGCACAACGAGCTCGGGGAGGGCTCGACAGCGACGTTTTCCAGCGATGATGACGGTGATGCAAAGGAGGAAGACAACCCGATCCTGACATGGTTATGGCTCCCGGGTCGCATTCGTTGGCGTGGAGGATGTAGTCAAGCACTGCGGAGTGACTGGATACCTCGGCGGGGCGCGAGGACGACGGAGAGCGCGCGTGCGACGAAGGCTACGACGACGGCGGCTCGGGTCGTCGCGGGGGAAGAAAGAGGCGGTGCGAGGAGGGAGATGTGAGGGGCTAGGGTTTTTCGACGGGGTAGGGGACGAACTTATCCCCCTTGGGGATGCACTGGATGCCCGACACGGCGACAACGGCGGCCGTTGAGGCGTGTATGATCGCCACGATCTCCTGCTCCCACTGTAGGGAGACCTAGTAGGAGAGGTGGAGGTGGGTTGGGCCTCTTACAGTGTGCGCGGGGCTGCGGGGCAGTGTGGCACAGTAGGTGTTGGGCCTTTTCTTCTTCTTCTTCCTTTTCTGTTCTTTTCTGTTTCTTTTATTTTTTTTCTTTATTTTAGTCTTACAAAATATAGGTTTGATTTCTAAATTATTATTATCATTTAAATCACTGCCACAAAAGGTTTTACTCCAAAATTAAATATTTTAATATTTTATAAGATACAAAAGGCATTTAATTAAATATTATAGCCACTATTTTAATTAGTTTTGTGCATTTAATTATTTTATAAAAATGTGGTTTCTTCACTATTATTACTTATCAGTAATTTGTCACATCCAGAACATTTTAGTTTTAATTATTTGAAAACTTTTATAGTTTGACTTGATTTTGATTTTGAATATGAACGAGATTTGAATCATCGTGAAACTAACATTTGTAATCGTGGTGATGTGGCATCATTAGTAGAGGGTTACTGTAGCTTAATTATCCGGGCGTTATAGTTCCGCAAGGGACTTAGCCTCGAGCTTCGCCGCGATCTTTGTCTGCATGATTGCACCTCCTTTCAAAAGCTGGTCAATAAGGCCATCAGTGCTGAGACAGGTCAGACTGACTATGACGCCTCCCGCAAGCATTCCCGTGATTTTGGTTCTTCTTCCGGCTCTGGATCTCAGAAGCGTCGGGTGTGGATTCCAAACACCACGCTGCCACCCAGGTTCACCCCGAGGCCATCCTTTGAGGTGCCTCGCCCCAACCAACAGTTTGCACTGCCTAAGACCTATGGTGGCCCCGCTGCTAATGCTGCTCCACGCTCCAATGTTGTGACATGTTTCAAGTGTGGAGAGCCGGGTCACTACAGTCGAGAGTGTCCCCAGAACAACGACCCCAACCAGTCTGGAAAGTCTGTTGGCCGTGGTAAGCTAGCGAGAAAGACATTCTACGCCAAGCTAGCCACCACTGCACGTGGCCATGTCAACTATGTCTCAGCTGAGGAGACTCGTGATGATCCTAACGTCGTCCTTGGTACGCTCCTTGTTAATTGCCATCCGGCATCTGTTCTTTTTGATACTGGAGCATCTCATTCATTCATATATGAGAGCTATGCTCGATTGCATAACACGACATTCTGTGACATGCCCACTTCCATGGAAATTCAAACCCGTGGCTCTAGATGGCAAACTTCTAGAGTAAGCCATGGGAATGAAATTCTTGTCAATAGACTTGTCTTCCTTGCATCACTAATAGCTCTCAAGTCCTCGGACATAAACATCATCTTGGGTATGGACTGGATGTCAGCCCATTATGCTAAGATTGATTGCTCTACTAGAACTGTTCAACTCACCCACCCATCGAGCAAGATAGTCAATGTCTTAACTCGAGTGGCCAAGCGCCAGCTTTACTCCCTAAATGCCAACCCCCTTCCAGACCTTGAAGATATTCCGGTAGTCCGGGACTTCTCGGATGTCTTTCCAGAAGAACTGCCAGGTGTTCCACCTGACAGGGATGTCGAGTTCATGATAGACCTTGTTCCAGGAACCGTTTCGATCCCTAGAAGACCCTATAAGATGGCACCCCTAGAACTAGCTGAGCTTAAGAAACAACTCGATGAGTCCTTGAAAAAGGGTTTCATCCGTCCTAGTTCTTTTCCTTGTGCTTGCCCAGTCCTCTTCGTCAAGAAGAAGGATGGAACGGATCAGATGGTTGTAGATTACCGACCTGTCAACTTGGTCACTATCAGGAACAAGTACGCTCCCCAGGATCAATGATCTGTATGATCAGCTCGCTGGATCCTCAGTCTTTTCCAAAATGGATTTGAGGTTGGGCTACCATCAAATCAAAATCAAAAACGGGGACATTCCTAAAACGACCTTTGTTACTCATTATGGCCAATACGAGTACATCATCATGTCCTTTGGTTTAACCAATGCCCCAGCCACCTTCTCTCGGTTAATGAACTCGATCTTCATGGAGTATTTGGATAAATTCATCATGGTATACCTCGATGATATACTCATCTACTCCAAGAATGAGGAAGAACATGCCGAACATCTAAGGCTGGAATTTACGAAACTTCGAGAGCATCGCCTTTATGCCAAATTCTCTAAATGTGAATTTTGGTTGCCAGAAATGACCTACCTAGGCCATGTAATCTCTGGTAAGGGTATTGCTTTCAATCCCGAGCGAGTTCAAGCCGTCCTTGATTGGACTCCACCTGAAACGGTCAAGCAAGTTCGGAGCTTCCTTGGCTTAGCGAGCTATTGTCGCCGCTTCGTTTAGAATTTCTCCAAGGTTGCTAAACCTCTAACTGAACTCCTCAAGAAAGATAAAAAGTTCGAGTGGACCCCACAGTGCGAGTTTAGCTTTCAGGAACTGAAAAGATGCCTGGCATCTGCTCCCGTACTGGTACCACCAGATTTCTCCAATGACTTTATTATCTATTGCGACGCCTTGCGACAAGGACTAGGTTGCATACTCATGCAAGATCGTCAGGTAATTGCCTATGCTTCATGTCAATTACACCCACACGAGGAAAACTATCCCATACATGATCTAGAGCTTATAGCTGTAGTTCATGCACTTAAAACTTGGCGACATTACCTTCTCGGTAATCGTTGCGAGATCTTCACTGATCACCAAAGTCTGAAATATATCTTCACCCAGCCGGATTTGAATCTCAGGCAAAGACGTTGGGTTGAGTTGATCTCAGATTATGACTTAGGGATAACTTACACCCTGGGAAAAGCCAATGTTATGGCTGATGCACTAAGTCGTAAATCCTACTGTGACAACCTAATGTTACAACAAGGTCAACCACTTCTCCATGAGGAATTTCAGAAGCTTAATATTCACATTGTTCCTCAGGGATTCCTATCTACCTTGATGGTGAAACCGACCCTTATGGATCAGATCATAACCACCCAGCATTATGACAAGGGGATATCTCGGATCAAGGAGAACATTGCTAGCGGAGCTGCTAAATGTTTCCCTGTGAATGATCAAGGTGTTGTCTTCTTTGAGAACCGCCTAGTGGTTCCCAAGAAACAGCAACTACGGCAATTGATCCTTAAGGAAGCTCATGAATCCCCTCTCACCATTCATCCTGGTAGTACTAAAATGTATCAAGACCTACACCAGAGGTTTTGGTGGACTAGGATGAAGAGAGAAATTGCTCAATACATTGCTAATTGCGACGTCTGTCGTCGTGTTAAAGCAGAGCATCAACGGCCTGCTGGCACCCTTCAACCTTTGGCTATTCCTGAATGGAAATGGGAAAAAATCAGTATGGATTTCATTACCGGGTTTCCCAGGACCAAGAAGGGGAATAATGCTATCTTCGTCGTTGTCGATCGTCTTTCCAAAGTAGCCCACTTCCTACCTGTTCGTGAGAGTATAACCGTTAGCCAGCTAGCTGACTTGTACATCTCCCGAATAGTGTTTCTTCATGGTGTCCCATTGGAAATTAACTCATATCGTGGAAGTCTCTTCACCTCTCGATTTTGGGGAAGTTTCCAAAATGCCATGGGAACTCATCTCTCCTTTAGCACCGCTTCCACCCCCAATCAAGTGGTCAAGTAGAACGAGTTAATCAAATTCTGGAGGATATGCTCCGAGCTTCGGTCATCTCTTTCAGTATGGATTGGGAGAAATGCCTTCCATTCGCGGAGTTCGCTTATAAAAATAGTTATCAAGCTAGCTTGGGCAAAGCTCCTTTCGAAGTTCTCTATGGACGAAAATGACGAACACCTCTTAACTGGTCAGAAACCGGAGAAAGACAACTCTTTGGCCCAGATATGATTCAGGAAGTAGAAGAGCAGGTTCGCGTTATCCGTGAGAAATTGAAAACAGCCCAATCTCGTCAAAAGAGCCAATATGACTGCAAACATAAGCTCATGACTTATGAAGTCGGTGAGAAGGCTTACCTTCGGGTTACTCCTTTGAAGGGAACCCATCATTTCGGTATCAAAGGCAAATTGGCTCCTCATTACATTGGACCCTTTCACATTCTTGCCAAACGAGGAGAAGTTGCCTACCAATTGGAACTATCTCCGCATCTTTCCAGAATTCACAATGTCTTCCATGTTTCTCAACTCAGGCGTTGCTTCGCGGATCCTATCCGTGGAGTGGACCACGAAACGCTTGATCTCCAAGATAATCTCACATATCGGGAATATCCCGTTCGTATCCTTGATCAAGCCGAGCGTACCACTCGACGCCATAACATCAAGTTTCTCAAGGTTCAATGGTCACACCATTCCGAGAAAGAAGCCACTTGGGAAAGGGAGGGTCGTCTTCGACTTGAGTACCCCACCTTCTTTCCAACGGATCCTAAATCTCGGGACGAGATTCTTTTGAGTGGGGGTGAGTTGTCACACCCTAGATAGTTCATGCATTAGAGTGTTGCATCATGTCTACTTTTCCAGAAAATTGAAATGGGGATGACAGAACCCCCAGCACCCCCTGGAAACAACTAGGGTTTACTAAAATCTTTTTCAATGAATGTGAAATGCCCTTCTAAAAAGTCCACCCTTTTTGTCTTGGGTTAGAACCTCTGACAAAATGGGTTCACATTTTTCTATGACACATAAGTTCATTGGATTAAATCTTTATCCATTTGCATTTGGGCATTTAAATGCTATAAAATAATTTAAATGCCCAAATAATTCTGGAAATAGGTGTGGGCTGTTGGAAATAATTCAAACAGAGCCCCTGATTATTTTCAGGATTTTTGGAAGTGCCTAACTATTTTAAATAAAGCCACACAGTTACAGAAAAAAATAGAAAACAGAAATTAAAAGAGAGTGAGGGAACTTACCTGGCCACAGCCCACCAGCCGGCCCACCTCTCGGCCCAGCGCTGTGCTAGCCCATGCCAGCCAGCTGCTTCGTCCTCGCCAGGCAGGAAGAGAGGTGACGCCGGCGAGCACGAGCTCGCCACGGCGCCATCTACTTGCCGCCCACGCCCCTGGACACCTGGGCGAGCCCCACGTCGCCGTCCCGACCCCGCGGACACCTCACTCGCCCCCTGCCTCTCTCCCTCGCTTTCCCGCACCATGGCCGACGCAGCCACGCCCGCGCCACCGTGAAACTCGCGTCCGCCGTCGTCCCCGTGCCGCGTTGTCGTGTCCAACATCTTTGTCGTCGTCGCCTCCGTCGAGCAGCCCGAGCCCCGAGCGCTCGCGCGCCCTTCTTCGTCCTCTTCGAGCTCGACTTCACCGAGCACCGCCACAGATCCCCTCCGACGTCACCGCCGCAACAGTTCGTCCCCGGCCGCGCCGTCTGCTCCTACGTGATCACCGTGAGCTCCTGCACCTCCCCATCATGTCCGTTCTCTCTCTCGAGCACCATAGTGACTGCACGAAGCATCACCGCATGCGCCGCCGCCGAGCTCGTCGCCGATGTGACTCCGGCCACCCACCGTGACCAACACTCTCACCGCATCGCGAGGAGTCTGTAGCGCCACTCCACGCGCCTCGCCGTGCCCCGTAGCCTCGGGTTCGACTTCACCCGACTCCGGCGACCGCCAAGGTCATCACCGGCGACGTTCCCGGCCACCCCGAGCTCCACCACTGCCACCAAACGATGTGGCACGCTCCCCGCGTCCCGTAGATGCCCTCCGTCGTCCATTTGGTCGCCGGAGCACGAAAGCCGCACTACCCCGCAGCGCCTGGCCTTGCCGGCAGCTAAATGCCGACGGGTTTGACCCCATTGACCATTGACTGGGTGGGCC
Source organism: Triticum urartu (assembly GCF_056163025.1). Classification (NCBI taxonomy): domain Eukaryota; kingdom Viridiplantae; phylum Streptophyta; class Magnoliopsida; order Poales; family Poaceae; genus Triticum; species Triticum urartu. The sequence goes on from NC_141873.1 coordinate 384,422,409, forward strand.
CAGGTTGACTCCCCCCTGAGTCCATGACAGGTGGGGCCCGTCTGCTAATTAAGCTAGGTTTAGTGCTAACTAAAAATTAGTTAGGTTAGTTACACTGACACGGGGGTCCCACTGGTCAGGTTTGACCTGGACCGGCTCTGTTGACCGCTGACGTCACCATGACGCACTGCTGACGCAATAACTATTTTCTGGAATTACTTTTACATAGGAAATTCCAGAAAATACTACAAACTTCAAAAATTCATAACTTTTAATCTGTAACTCCAAATGCAAAGATTTATATATGAAATTTGATCAGAAAAATTCAATCTTTCCATCTGTAATGGTTTCATGCATGACAGAACACTTTAACCTTGCTGTTTAGGTGAAACAAGCTAATGCACTTATATGACTTAATAACATAAGCTTCCATTTGAACCTTTGATTCAAATAGACTCAAACCAACATGTTTTACAATGCATTAGCCATGACACATCATATTGCCATGTCATAGAATGCATCATATTGTTGCATATTGCCATGTGATGATTGTGTTCTGTGGTGTCTTTCGTGGTAGGTTCTGCCTCCGAGGATACCTTCGATTATCCAATTGAAGGGCAGTACCCTACTACTACTCCATCAAGCAAGCAGCCCCATTAATCATATCGATACAATCCCATGTTCTTGCTCCTGCTCTCATTTACTGCATTAAGACAATAATGTTTCAAACTGCTGTGTGCTGCGGTAGTTGAACCCTTATCCTCTGCATGACCTGACATTGCCACAGTAACTAGATGAAACCCACTAGCATGTGTAGGAGTTGATTGAGCCATGTATGTGTTTCCTACCTTGCTATGCCTGCTATGCTTAGAGTTGTGTCAGGTCTGGTTCATCTGGGTGATGGGCTAGAGTGAAATGACTAAGTCAGTAATGTGAGGGATGTATTGAACATGATTTGGTAAAGGTATCGATGAGAGGCCATGTAGGAGTACATGGTGGGTTGTTTCATTGAGGCCGTCCTTAAGAACTGAGATCTGTATGTGTGATTTAAGAATCAATTACTACCATGCATTGGGATCCTTAATTGACCCTCTCGGCTTCTTAACCACCCTAGTCCTCTGTCCAGGAGTTGCAACTAGTTTCTGGTGTTTATAGGTTATGTGTTGGCGGCCGTGCGTCGCGCTGACCCTAGGGGTGGGCTATGATGCGGTAGATACACCGTGGCCGAGTATGTCGGGCGCTCGTTTGGCATCTCGGGACCCTGTACACATCATTTGGGGCCGTATGTGGAAACCTCGGCCGGACTCTCTGCGGATGGAACCTGGATAGGCGATAAACCTGGACTAGAGACTTGAGTGTTTAGGTAGGCCGTGGCCGACACCCTCGTTGGGCTTCCGCTTGAAGGTTGCCGAGTACATGTCGTGTAAACGACGATAAGTGGTGAGAGAGTGTATGAAGAAGTACACCCCTGCAGGGTTAACATCATCTATTCGAATAGCCGCGTCCACGGTAAAGGACTACTTGGTTGCCTATACAGTACATAGACAAGTTAATGGTTACTACTAAAAGACTCAAGATAAGTGTGAGTACCGAGGATGGCCCTCTCATAGGATGACGAGGGAGGATCCACGATGGAGTATTGTGTTGGTGATTAGTGGACTTGTGTGCGAAAACTATTTTACAAGTGGTGTCTCGTAGGATAGCTTAGCCAAGAGTCAAAGCTGGCTTGCTGCAATAACCCCACCACCTTCTTGAGAATGAGCATGTATAGTAGGATCTGTTGTAAGTCTTGCTGAGTACCTTTGTACTCATGTTGCTTTAATTACTGTTTTCAGACGACAACACCGCCCCTTCTGACGGGTTTTACGTAGACCTCGACGTCGATGAGTGACTTGCCACCCAAGTGGTGATTCCGAGCCATGGAGGGTCCTATGTAGATAGATAGGCTTCGTCAAGCCTTCTTTCTTTCCAGTGTCTGTACTCAGACTTGTTTGCTTCCGCATGTGCTTGTATGCTTGTATGACTTGAGTGTCGGGTCATGTGACCCCTACCTATATGAACATGTTAATATGGCCCCTTGGGGCCTTTAAATAAAGTACTTGAGTTGTAGAGTTTTGTTGTGATGCCATGTTGTATTTACACATATCGAGCATATTGTGTGTATGATTGAAATGCTTGGTATGTGTGGGATCCGACAATCTAGTTGTTTATCCTTGGCAGCCTCTCTTATGGGGAAATGTAGTCTAGTGCTTCATGAGCCATAGTAGTCTGCTACAGCTCGGTTCACCGGAGTCCTGCTAGCCCAACACTACTGCTCAAGCACTTGACTGGCCGGCATGTGTTTCACTTCGTTCATGTGTCTATCCCTTCGGGGAAATGAAACGCGGTGACATCCGGAGTCCTGCCTAGCCTGCTACAGCCCGGGTTCCCGGAGTCCTGTTAGCCCAGTGCTACAGCCCGGATTCACACGCTGCTGACCGACATGCTCTATGTGATTCATGTATGCCTGTCCCCATAGGTTAGTGCCGCTTTGGGTTCACGACTAGCCATGTCGGCCCGGGTTCTCTGTCATATGGATGCTAGCGACACTATCATATACGTGAGCCAAAAGGCGCAAACAGTCCTGGGCCATGGTAAGGTGACACCCGTGGGAATACCGTGCGTGAGGCCGCAAAGTGATATGAGGTGTTACCGGCTAGATCGATGTGACTTGGAATCGGGGTCCTGACACTTGCATTCCAAACTTCTTCAGGCAATCTTTGAGGTATTTCTCTTGAGATATGAAGATGTCGTTGCGTTGCTGCCGTATTTGAAGACCAAGGAAGAACTTCAGCTCACCCATCATGGACATCTGATATTGCTCTTGCATCATGTATCCAAACTCATCACTGCATTTCTGATTAGTGCAGGCGAAGATAATGTCATCCACATATATTTGGCACACAAACAGTTCACCATCATATGTCTTCATGAAGAGTGTGGGATCCAGGGAACCAGGTTTGAAGCCTTTGCTCTTCAGGAAGTCTTTGAGTGTGTCATACCAAGCACGAGGGGCTTGTTTGAGGCCATACAGTGCCTTGTTGAGCTTGTAAACCATGTCAGGATGTTTTGGATCTTCAAAACCAGGCGGTTGTGCAACATACACTTCTTCTTCAATCTTGCCATTGAGAAAGGCGCTCTTCACATCCATTTGATACAGAAGGATGTTATGATGATTTGCATAGGCTAGCAGTATGCGTATGGCTTCAAGCCTAGCCACAGGAGAAAATGTTTCATCGAAGGTAATTCCTTCAACTTGAGTGTATCCTTGAGCAACGAGACGAGCCTTGTTTCTGACAACTTGACCATGCTCATCTTGCTTGTTGCGATATATCCATTTAGTGCCTATGATATTGTGTTTACGAGGATCAGGACGCTTGACCAGTTCCCATACATTATTCAGCTTGAACTGTTGAAGCTCTTCTTGCATAGCTTGAATCCATTTAGGTTCCATGAAGGCTTCATCAACTTTCTTGGGTTCAGATATTGAGACAAATGCAAAGTGCCCACAGAAATTTGCTAGTTGTGTTGCCCTTGAACGAGTGAGTGGACCAGGTGCATTGATGCTATCAATTATCTTCTCAATCTGTACTTCATTTGCAACACGGGGATGAACTGGACGAAGATTTTGCTCTTGCTGATCATTATCATCGTTTGAAGAATTGTCTTCAGGCTGAGCATTGTCTTTAGGTTGATTAGGTGCAGAGATGACAAGTTCCTCTTCAGGCTATACTTCAGACGGTATGATTTCTCCAGTTCCCATAAGCTTGATGGATTCACTGGGTGGAATTTCATCTAGCACATTTGGCAGGTGCTCTCTTTGCGAGCCGTTAGTCTCATCGAATCGCACATCCATAGTTTCAACCACTTTATAGTGAAAGAGGTTGAATACTCTGTAGGAGTGCGAATCCTTTCCGTAACCAAGCATAAAACCTTCATGTGCTTTCAGTGCAAATTTTGAAGTGTGATGTGGATCCTTGATCCAGCACCTAGCACCAAATACTCTGAAGTAACTGACATTTGGCTTCTTACCAGTGAGGAGTTCATAGGATGTTTTCTTTAGAAGCTTGTGAAGATAAACACGGTTGATGACATGGCATGCAGTATCAATAGCTTCAGGCCAGAACTTTCTTGGTGTCTTGTATTCATCGAGCATCGTCCGAGCCATCTCAATGAGTGTTCTGTTCTTGCGTTCCACGATGCCATTCTGCTGCGGTGTGTACGGAGCTGAGAACTCATGAGTGATGCCCAATGTATTGGGGTAAGTGTCGAGGTCGGTGTTCTTGAATTCAGTGCCATTGTCACTTCTGATGTGCTTGATCTTGACACCATAGTTGTTCATGGCTCGATTCGCAAAGCGTCTGAAGACATCCTCCACTTCATCTTGTAGAGGATTATATGCACCCATGTATATCTTGAATAATCATCAACAATGACGAAGCCATAGAGACAAGCAGTAGTAGTAAGGGTAGAGTAGTGAGTAGGGCCGAAGAGGTCCATGTGTAGTAGTTCGAAGGGTTGAGTCATTGTCATGATTGTCTTCGAGGGATGCTTGGCCCTCGTCATCTTTCCAGCTTTGCAGGCATCGCATAAGTGATCCTTCTTGAACTTGACGCCCTTGATGCCTATGACGTGCTTCTTCTTTGCAAGAGTATGCAAGTTCCTCATGCCAGCATGCCCTAGCCTCTGATGCCAGAGCCAGCATTCTGAAGCTTTTGCAAGAAGACATACAGCAACATGTGGTCCTGCTGAGAAATCTACCATGTACAAATCATCTTTCTGATACCCTTCAAAGACTAGAGACTTGTCAAATTCCATTAGAACAAGGCAACGATATTTTCCAAATATCACAATCATGTTCAAATCGCAAAGCATTGAGACAGACATTAAGTTGAAACCAAGGGATTCAACAAGCATCACTTTATCCATGTGCTGATCCTTTGAGATTATAACTCTACCTAGACCCAATACCTTCCCTTTACCAGTATCAGCAAATGTGATGTGACTTTTGTCAGATGGACATAGGGTTGAGTCCATGAGAAGACTTCGTTTGCCAGTCATGTGATTAGTACATCCACTATCAATAATCCATTCTGAAGCAGCTGGTGTCATACCCTACAGTGCAGTTAGGGGGATAGGCTTCACGAAGAGCATTGTGAAGCATAAACATTTGACGAGCAAGAGGATTATTAAAGCTTAGATCGAGGTTAGGACTGATAGGACAAGCAGCAAGCGACTCAGGAACAAAATACATAATAGGACCATTTGGGCATTTGATCTTGTGCCCTACAAGATGTTTTAGGTCCCCAGCAATAGCTTCAGACGCATTTGATTTTCGGCTGGAGACCTTTCCCTACAAAAGAGAGTTAAGCTTTCTTAGCCACCCATATCTTCAAGGGTGGCTTCAAAGCAATGAGTCTAAGTGAAGCATTTGAGAACTTTGGCTTTGGAGCCCTAGCAAATAGTTTTGCAGGTGGAGAATAGTACTCATAAGAATAAGCAGAGTAGTTCTGGGTCTTATGAACATGGCGGTTTGATGAAATACGCTCATATTCATAGGCCTGAGTATGGTTTCCCTACAAAACATTTGTGTTAGTGCAACTCAGGTGAGTCCTCTGTCTGTATGAAGCCTTTGGACCATATGAAGCCTGTGGTCTGGGGTTTGTCTTCTTCCCTTGTGGTGTCATGACGACATTCACAGGAAGATTCTCCAGACATCTTTTCGGCACCCAGACTTTCTTCATAGGTGGCCCATTCCTGTAGTTAGTACCAATATACCTGGCAAACACTTCACCATTCTGATTCTTAAACAGTTTATAGTTTGCATCAAAGGATTCATCAATGACGATGGGATTAGCACAAGTGAAGCCAGATAGGGTGGATGGATCCACTGAAGGTTCCTTTGCAGCAACTCATGTGGTTTTGGGGTACTGCTCAGGTTTCCAGTAAGAGCCATCAACATTCATTTTCCTTTCGAACCCAACACCCTCTTTCCTAGGGTTTCGGTTCAGAATCTGCCTTTTGAGGACATCACATAGTGTCTGATGCCCTTTGAGATTTTTGTACATCCCTGTTTCAGCAATACCAGTGGCATCCTTAGCAGAGGGGTTAGTTTCCACATCAACAGTTGAAGATATTGCAATAGTAGCAACAGTAGAACATTCATCAACAGAAGTAGCGTTATCACGCTCAAGGCATTTAAGACATGGTGGTTCAAATCCTTCCTGAGCGGGACTGATCTGTTCAGCGCGAAGTGACTTGTTTTCCTTTTGAAGATCTTCATGAGCCACTCTCAATTTCTCAAGTTCTTGCTTCCTTTGAAGATAATCATAGGAAAGTTTTTCATGAGTTGTTGAGAGCGTTTCATGATGACTTTCAAGTTCCTCATACTTAACATGAAGATTTTTTATGTCTTCAATTAAGGACTGACATCGAGTCATTTCAGCGTCCAACAGGTCATTGCCTTTGTCTAACAGTTTTTGAATATGTTCCATAGCTTTCTGTTGTTTAGTTGCAATTTTGGCAAGTGTTTTGTAGCTGGGTTTGTAATTACAATCAGAGTCATCTTCACTGGATGTTTGATAGTGAGTATTGCGTGAGTTTACCTTGGCACCGCGTGCCATGAAGCAATAGGTGGGAGCGGATTTGTCTTTGTCATTAGCATCGGCGTCGGTGACGAAGTCATTGTCTTCAGTGTTGAAGATGGACTTGGCAACATAGGCTGTAGCCAGACTTGCAACACCAGAATCGGACTCCTCCTCAGACTCCACCTCTGCCTCCTCAGAAGCAGACTCCTCCTTTGAATCCATTTCCTTGGAAACAAACGCACGAGCCTTGCTAGATGAGCTCTTCTTGTGTGATGAAGACTTTGAGGAAGACTTGGAAGAAGACTTTGAGTATTTCTTCTTCTTCTTGTCGTCAAAATCACATTCCTTGCTCTTCTTCTTCTTGTTGTTCTCATTGTCCCACTGCGGACACTCAGAGATGTAGTGACCAGGATTCTTGCACTTGTGGCATGTTCTCTTCTTGTAGTCATGAGCAGAAGCTTCATCATTCCTTGAGCTGGATCGTGAAGACTTTCTGAAGCCTTTCTTCTTGGTGAATTTTTGGAACTTCTTCACAAGCATAGCAACCTCCCTTCCAATGTCTTCAGGGTCATCAGAACTGCAGTCAGATTCTTCTTCAGATGAGGAAACAACTTTTGCCTTCAAGGCACGAGTTCGGCCATAATTGGGACCGTAGATATCTCTTTTCTCAGAAAGCTGAAACTCATGTCTGTTGACCCTTTCAAGTATGTCAGACGGATCGAGTCTCTTGAAGTCAGGGCGTTCTTGAATCATCAGGGCTAGGGTGTCAAACGAGCTGTCAAGTGATCTCAGGAGTGTCTTGACGATTTCATGCTTGGTGATCTCAGTAGCGCCAAGAGCTTGGAGCTCATTTGTGATGTCAGTGAGGCGATCAAACGTGAGCTGAACATTCTCATTGTCGTTTCTCTTGAAGCAGTTGAAGAGGTTGCGAAGGACACTGATCTTTGATCTCTCTAGGTTGAGACGCCTTCGTTGACCTTGGAGAGCCAGTCCCAGACTAGCTTAGATGTTTCCAGAGCACTCACACGGACATACTGCCCTTTGGTCAGATGACCACAGATGATGTTCTTGGCAGTGGAATCCAGTTGAACAAACTTCTTGACATCAGCAGCGGTGACACCTTCACCAGCCTTGGGGACGCCATTCTTGACGACATACCAGAGGTCGACATCAATGGCTTCAAGATGCATGCGCATCTTATTCTTCCAGTAGGGATATTCAGTTCCATCGAAGATGGGGCACACAGCGGAGACTTTGATTATCCCTGCAGTCGACATAGCTAAAACTCCAGGTGGTTAAACCGAATCACACAGAACAAGGGAGTACCTTGCTTTGATACCAATTGAAAGTGCTAGTGATCGACTAGAGGGGGCTGAATATGCGATTTTTATGAAAGTCTTCAAAACATGGAAGTTTCAAAGACAATAGATAGAAATGAACCTATTAACATGCAGCGGAAGGTAGACTACACTAGGCAAGCCATAGTCAAGTATTCAATGAAGTGAAAGCACAAAGACTAATAGCAGCTAGGTAGTATGGATCAGGATGGAAGACAGTATGAAGCCAATCAGAACAAGCAGTCACACAGTGAAGACAAATAGATAATGCAAACAGGCAATGACTTCACAAGGACCAACTGTAAATAAAGATATGGGAAGGATAGAACCAGTTGCTCATTGAAGACAATGATTTGTTGGACCAGTTCCAGTTGCTGTGACAATTGTACGTCTGGTTAGGAAGGCTAAGATTTAACTCAGAAGACCATATCTTCACCTTATTCCCCTTGAGCTAAGGACACCCAGTCCTCGCCCAATCACTCTGGTAAGTCTTCAAGGTAGACTTCCAAACCTTCACAGACTTCGTTCACCGGCGATCCACAATGACTCTTGGATGCTCAGAACGCGACGCCTAACCGGCTGGAGGATTCACAGTCCTCAAGTGTAACAAGTCTTCAGATCACACAGACAGGAAGACTTTAGTGATGCCTAACTCTCTTTGGCTCTGGGTGTTTAGGGCTTTGTCCTCGCAAGGATTTCTCTCTCAAAGGCTTCGAGGTGGGTTGCTCTCAAACGACAAAAGCCGTGCACTAACTCTGAGCAGCCAACCAATTTATGTTGTAGGGGGTGGGCTATTTATAGCCACTAGGCAACCTGAACTGATTTGTCTGAAATGACCCTGGGTCACTAAGGAACTGACACATGTTCCAACGGTCAGATTTCAGACACACGCGGCAACTTTACTTGGGCTACAAGTAAAGCTGACTTATCCATCTATAGATAAGATTTGCTCACATTGTCTTCGCTCGAAGACATAGGATTGTGGTTAAGCATCACTTCAGTCACTCTGACTTTGTTCACTGGGACCCCACTTAACAGTACGGTGGTTCCTATGACTCAACAAAGAAGAAAAGGAAACAACGAAACAACTAAGTCTTCGCGCTCCATAGTCTTCACGCGATGTCTTCTCTTGTCATAGTCTTCAATGTGAATATCTTCACATACCACCTTTGTCTTCAATGTCTTTATACATTTTTAGGGGTCATCTCCGGTAGGAAAACCAAATCAACGAGGGACTACTACCTATGTTATCCTGCAATTGTCACAAACACATTAGTCCCTCAACCAGGTTTGTCGTCAATACTCCAAAACCATCTAGGGGTGGCACTAGATGCACTTACAGAAAACCACCGAGTCTGCCGATTTAAACATTGATGATGATGATGAAAATCATGAGTCAGAGGTAGAACTTGATTCACTTGGCTCCTTTTTCATACATCTTATTGACAGTAACTGTTATCAAGAGGACGCAGAGGCTAGCCAGGCTGGTGATGCTGAGGTAACTATTCTTTCCTTTGGCTCAGAATCTCTGGCAACACAGAAAGCCCGTCAAGCAAGCTGGAAAGTAAGATTTTCTCACCCTCTAGCTTACTTGGATCCAAACTTTCTTTTGAAGAAACAACAACATGAAGTCCGCCGCACGACCCGGCATAGCGGCAATGCGATCACTTCTTCCGGCTTACGAGACGTCCTGCCTCGCAAACGCCGTCCAGAGGTCTCATATCTTTCTGACATACTTTACCCCAAGGCGGGTTATTTTCGACAACCTCTTAACTCGTCTGATTCAAACTATCAGGGGACTTCCTGTTCCTCTTCTGGCGAGTCAATAGGAACACAGATTCCTGCTTTCAAAACTGTACCTGGGTAAGTTTGTTTCCAACTATTCCAACTTGCCTATTTGATCACCCTCTTGACTTTCATTCATTGTTTACTTTTCAGGGCCCAAGCTAAACCCATCAAGAAGGCCAAGTTAAATAAGTCGGTTGATGATTCCAATCCGCCTGAGCCGGAGAAACAACAACAAGAGCTTTCTCAACCAATTTCTGACAACATTGTTGATGATTTGCCGCCACAGGATCATAATGCTAATATTACCCTGATGAATGATAACCCGTCTGAGGCTAACCCGCCAAGTCCTGCTAAAACATCTAGTCCTGTTAAACCGGCGGAAGAAAAAGATGCTGATGTCATCATTACTGGCCATGGTTTCGCAACTCCGGGTCGTCCTACCACCTTATCCGAGCATGATGCCAAGGAAGAACTTAGTGCTGAAGATAAGGGCAAATGAAAAGTAGACTTGGAGATGTTGGGGAACGTAGAATAAATTCAAAATTTTCCTATGTGTCACCAAGATCTATCTATGGAGTCATCTAGCAATGAGCGAGGAGTGGATCTACATACCCTTGTAGATCGCACGCGGAAGCGTTCAAGAGAACGGGGTTGATGGATTCGTACTTGTCGTGATCCAAATCACCGATGATCCTAGCGCCGAACGGACGGCGCCTCCGCGTTCAACACACGTACGGAGCAGCGACGTCTCCTCCTTCTTGATCCAGCAAGGGGGAAGGAGAGGTTGATGGAGATGGCTCCAGCAGCAGCACGACTGCGTGGTGGTGATGGAGTTGCAGTACTCCGGCAGGGCTTCGCTAAGCTCTATGGAGGAGGAGGAGGTGTTGGAGAGGGAGAGGGAGGCACCAAGGCATAGGTTGAGAGGCCCTCCTTTCCCCACTATATATAGGGAGCCTAGGGGGGGCGCCGGCCCTAGGAGATCCAATCTCCTAGGGGGGCAGCGGCCAAGGGAGGAGTCCCTCCCCCCCAAGGCACCTAGGAGGTGCCTTCCCCTCTTAGGACTCTTCCTTCCTTATCTCTAGGCGCATGGGCCTCTTGGGGCTGGTGCCCTTGGCCCATGTAGGCCAAGGTGCACACCCCTACAGCCCATGTGGCCCCCCGGGACAGGTGGCCCCACCCGGTGGACCCCCAGGACCCTTCCGGTGGTCCCGGTACAATACCGGTGACCCCGAAACTTGTCCCAATGGCCGAAATAGCACTTCCTATATATAATTCTTTACCTCCGGACCATTCCGGAACTCCTCGTGACGTCCGGGATCTCATCCGGGACTCTGAACAACATTCGGGTTACTGCATATACATATCCCTACAACCCTAGCGTCACCGAACCTTAAGTGTGTAGACCCTACGGGTTCGGGAGACATGCAGACATGACCGAGATGACTCTCCGGTCAATAACCAACATCGGGATTTGGATATCCATGTTGGTTCCCACATGTTCCACGATGATCTCATCGGATGAACCACGATGTCGAGGATTCGATCAATCCCGTATACAATTCCCTTTGTCTAGCGGTATGATACTTGCCCGAGATTCGATCGTCGGTATCCCGATATCTTGTTCAATCTTGTTACCGGCAAGTCTCTTTACTCGTACCGTAACACATCATCCCGTGATCAACTCCTTGATCACATTGTGCACATTATGATGATGTCCTACCGAGTGGGCCCAGAGATACCTCTCCGTTTACACGGAGTGACAAATCCCAGTCTCGATTCATGCCAACCCAACAGACACTTTCGGAGATACCTGTAGTGTACCTTTATAGCCACCCAGTTACGTTGTGACGTTTGGCACACCCAAAGTATTCCTACGGTATCCGGGAGTTGCACAATCTCGTGGTCTAAGGAAATGATACTTGACATTAGAAAAGCTTTAGCATACAAACTACACGATCTTAGTGCTAGGCTTAGGATTGGGTCTTGTCCATCACATCATTCTCCCAATGATGTGATCCCGTTATCAACGACATCCAATGTCCATGGTTAGGAAACCGTAACCATCTATTGATCAACGAGCTAGTCAACTAGAGGCTTACTAGGGACATGGTGTTGTCTATGTATCCACACATGTATCTGAGTTTCCTATCAATACAATTCTAGCGTGGATAATAAACGATTATCATGAACAAGGAAATATAATAATAACCAATTTATTATTGCCTCTAGGGCATATTTCCAACAGGAGAGCTATACTCATTTCAACGCTTAGGACCTCCATTCAAGCTATTTGAATCGCCTATATACCAGCCATGACTTTGAGGCCGGCTTAGTAAACTAATGAAGGAGCGCTATGAGGTAAACATTGCAATACCTTTCACATAAGTATATTTCCCTCAGCCGCCAAGTTTATTGGACATGACAGATCAGAATGTGCGGTAAAATTTAATAGTTGTATAAATAAACTCAATAGCCAAACTGATGATTATAATACTTTAACTCTGCATATGTAGCCCCCAAGGGTCGACTTAACAATTATGTTAAGCTGGGACTTCTAAATAGTAGAGATAAACATTGCATCTGTAGCCTCCAACGGTCGGCTTAACAATTATGTTAAGTCAATACTTATCGCTTGTTGAAAAGGAACAACCCAATCTGCAAGCTTTATAGGCCGGCTGATATTACTTATCCGGGTCATAAATATGGCTGAGAACAAAGCAATATGCATTAGCCCCCAAGTGCCAAGGATAATACTTGTATTATGCTTGGGACTTTGTAGTATTTGAAGAAGTGATAGACATTAGCCCCCAAGTGCCAAGTATAATACTTGTTATTATGTTTGGGACTTCGTATAAATTCATTGCTTTCTCACAAATTGTTTACCTCTTGCAGGCTGATCTTAGCAGTAAAGAATCCCAAGTCGCTGACCTTCGGGAAAATATCAAATCTCAACAAGCAGAGACCTCCAAAGCCAAAGATGAACTGACCAATGCATTAGCAACAACAAAAACAAACAACAACAACAAAGCCTTTAGTCCCAAACAAGTTGGGGTAGGCTAGAGGTGAAACCCATAAGATCTCGCAACCAACTCATGGCTCTGGCACATGGATAGCAAGCTTCCACGCACCGCTGTCCATAGCTAGCTCTTTGGTGATACTCCAATCCTTCAGGTCTCTCTTAACGGACTCCTCCCATGTCAAATTCGGTCTACCCTGCCCTCTCTTGACATTCTCCGCACGCTTTAGCCGTCCGCTATGCACTGGAGCTTCTGGAGGCCTGCGCTGAATATGCCCAAACCATCTCAGACGATGTTGGACAAGCTTCTCCTCAATTCGTGCTACCCCAACTCTATCTCGTATATCATCATTCCGTACTCGATCCTTCCTCGTGTGGCCACACATCCATATCAACATACGCATCTCTGCCACACCTAACTGTTGAACATGTCGCCTTTTAGTCGGCCAACACTCCGCGCCATACAACATTGCGGGTCGAACCGCCGTCCTGTAGAACTTGCCTTTTAGCTTTTGTGGCACTCTCTTGTCATAGAGAATGCCAGAAGCTTGGCGCCACTTCATCCATCCGGCTTTGATTCGATGGTTCACATCTTCATCAATACCCCCATCCTCCTGCAACATTGACCCCAAATACCGAAAGGTGTCCTTCCGAGGTACCACCTGGCCATCAAGGCTAACCTCCTCCTCCTCACACCTAGTAGTACTGAAACCGCACATCATGTACTCGGTTTTAGTTCTACTAAGCCTAAACCCTTTCGATTCCAAGGTTTGTCTCCATAACTCTAACTTCCTATTTACCCTCGTCCGACTATCGTCAACTAGCACCACATCATCCGCAAAGAGCATACACCATGGGATATCTCCTTGTATATCCCTTGTGACCTCATCCATCACCAATGCAAAAAGATAAGGGCTCAAAGCTGACCCCTGATGCAGTCCTATCTTAATCGGGAAGTCATCGGTGTCGACATCACTTGTTCGAACACTTGTCACAACATTATCGTACATGTCCTTGATGAGGGTAATGTACTTTGCAGGGAATTTGTGTTTCTCCAAGGCCCACCACATGACATTCCACGATATCTTATCATATGCCTTCTCCAAGTCAATGAACACCATATGCAAGTCCTTCTTTTGCTCCCTATATCTCTCCATAAGTTGTCGTACCAAGAAAATGGCTTCCATGGTCGACCTCCCAGGCATGAAACCAAACTGATTTTTGGTCACGCTTGTCATTCTTCTTAAGCGGTGCTCAATGACTCTCTCCCATAGCTTCATTGTATGGCTCATCAGCTTAATTCCACGGTAATTAGTACAACTCTGAACATCCCCCTTGTTCTTGAAGATTGGTACTAATATACTCCGTCTCCATTCTTCTGGCATCTTGTTTGCCCAAAAAATGAGGTTGAAAAGCTTGGTTAGCCATACTATTGCTATGTCCCCGAGACCTTTCCACACCTCAATGGGGATACAATCAGGGCCCATCGCCTTGCCTCCTTTCATCCTTTTTAAAGCCTCCTTCACCTCAGACTCCTGGATTCGCCGCACAAAACGCATGCTGGTCTCATCAAAGGAGTCGCCTAGTTCAATGGTAGAACTCTCATTCTCCCCATTGAACAGCTTGTCGAAGTACTCCCGCCATCTATGCTTACTCTCCTCGTCCTTCACCAAGAGTTGTCCTACTCCGTCCTTGATGCATTTGACTTGGCCAATGTCCCTCGTCTTCCTCTCTCAGATCTTGGCCATCTTATAGATGTCCCTTTCACCTTCCTTCATGCCTAACCGTTGGTAGAGGTCCTCATATGCCCGGCCCCTTGCTTCACCAACAGCTCGCTTTGCGGCCTTCTTTGCCATCTTGTACTTCTCTATGTTGTCTGCACTCCTATCCAGGTATAGGCGTCTGAAGCAATCTTTCTTCTCTTTAATCGCCTTCCTTCCCCTAGACACTCCAAACTCTTCCGAGGCCACCTTACGAATGCAAGTCGCCATCTTCATCCACACATTGTCTGCATCCCCTCCTTCCTCCCAAGGGCCCTCCTTAATGACCCTCTCCTTGAACACCTGAGCTACCTCACCCTTGAGCTTCCACCACTTCGTTCTAGCGACTTTGGCACGCTTATCCCGCTGGACACGAATCCGAAAGCGGAAGTCAGCAACCACCAGCTTATGCTGGGGTACAACACTCTCTCCAGGTATCACCTTACAGTCTAGGCACGCACGCCTATCTTCTCTTCTCGAGAGGATGAAATCAATCTGGCTAGAGTGTTGGCCACTACTAAAAGTCACCAGATGTGATTCTCTCTTTCTAAAGAGGGTGTTAGCTACAATCATGTTGTAGGCTAGAGCAAAGCTTAAGGCATCTTCTCCTTCTTGATTCCTGATGCCATGGCCAAAGCCCCCATGCGCCCCTTCAAAACTTGTGTTAGATGTAACCACGTGGCCATTGAGGTCTCCTCCTATGAAGAGCTTCTCACCAATCGGTACACTCCTAACCATGTCTTCCAGGCCTTCCCAGAACTCCCTCTTGGTGTTCTCATTGTGGCCTACTTGCGGGGCATACGCGCTGATAACATTGAGAACCAAGTCCTCAACTACCAGCTTGACCAAGATAATCCGGTCCCCACGTCTCTTGACGTCTACCACTCCATACTTGAGGCTCTTGTTGATCAAGATGCCTATGCCATTTCTGTTTGCAGCCGTCCCCGTGTACCACAGCTCGAAGCCGGTATCCTCCACCTCCTTCGCCTTCTGTCCTCTCCATTTGGTTTCTTCGACGCAAAGGATATCAACACCTCTCCTCACCGCTGCATCAACTAGCTCCCGAAGCTTCCCTGTCAGAGACCCTACGTTCCAGCTACCTAAGCGAATCCTCCTAGGCTCGGCTAGCTTCCTTACCCTTCGCACCCGTCGAGTCAAATGCGAAGACCCTTGCTCATTTTCCACTACACCCGGGCGCCGATGTAGCGCGCCACTAAGGATGCGACGACCCGATCCTCGCTCACTTGCCACCGTATCCGGATCAAGATACGGCGCGCCACTTGGGGGGTGATGGCCCGGCCCTTGCCCACTTTCCACCACACCCGGGTTCCGATGTGGCGCGTCGCTGAGAGGGTTACGCCCCAACGAAAATCTTTTGGGTTTCATCTCCATAAGAGTGGCTGAGTTTTTACGTTGGCTCGCCAAGCCAATCACAACCCTCCTCCTTTACCCGGGCTTGGGACTGGCTATGTTGAGACAACTTAGGCGGAGTTGACCAATGCATTAGCAGCCATGGAAAAATTGAAGGAAAGCTTTAAGGCTAAAGAAGCAGGTTGGGATATAGATAGGTCAGCCCTGCTGAAGAGAACTGAGGACGCTGAGGCTACGCTTAAGCCGGTAACTGAGGAGTTATCCGGTTTAAAGCAGCAGATTAACCTTATGTCAGCAGCCATCTTTGGTAAGAACAGACTCCCCTTGTACTTGTAAGAATCATATTAAAAGCTACTTCCAGCTTACTCATAACGTCATTTATGCAGGTTCTCGGAGCACGAAGTTGGGCTCAGATATGCGCATCCGGCTTAAGGCTGTCTACACTCTTGTAGAGCAGCTATATACTGGTGCCCAATGAACCATTGCTGCGACAATGCATAAGAAGTCTCCTTCAACACTTATCCAATACACTCTGAATCAACTATCAATGCTGCCTAGAAGGATTGATGACTTAAAACGAGGAGCTGCTAGGGCTGGTGCTTTAACTGCTTTAAGCCGGGCCAAAGCATGGCAGGCCGATCTTGACCCGGAAGATTTGGCTAACAGCTGCCCCAGTGTCAAGGAAGATGGATCTGATTTCAGTGTTGATGACTTTACAGAAATAGCAAGAGCTATGCGCCCATTAGCAAGTAAGCTAGCTGATGAAACCAGTTTATCCCCAAACCAGGTGGTTTATGACGCTGACAACAAGAAGATTGGTGTGCAGGTTCATGAACCAACAGATCTTATTCATCTGACTCGTAAGCACACCTTTGCCCCTGACATTGACCCATCAAATCTTATTGATGATGAAGCTGTGTTTAGAGTGTTGACTGGTATCAACTGGGCTACGCCTAACTTCCAACTGATGGATAAGCAAGGAGGTGAAGATGAGGAAGAGGTGCCAGAAGATCCCAAGCCTTCAACCCACCAGCCATAAGCCGGTGTACTTATCAGAAGAATTTGTTGTATTGATAACTTTGATGACCACTTAATCTGGTTGGGCCATCAGATGCCTTGTAGTAGGCTAGCTTAAACTCTTGATCTGCTATGCCATCGCGCATATTTTGCTTTGTATGACACTGTTGATCTGCCAATTGAAGGTCTGCCATTTGTGCTTATAATATCAGCAATTTGAATATGTTCTTGTATACAAACAAATCACAAGTGTCCTGACGGTTTACCACAGGACGGGTCATAATGCCCAATATATAATCACTGGAAACTAACATAGTTTATAACCAGGGTTGGCCTTAATTATAACCATATATAATTTACAATATATCATACCTTTGGTATTTGATTATGCTGCCAGCTTATCATACCAATGCAGTAAAGGGTAATAACCCAAAAATTTGAACACGCAATGTTCTTTCTCCATTGTTATATATGGTCGTCTTATAATATCATAAACCGGAAGAGGTAATATCCCAAACCTTATAGCATAATGTTTCTAAGGAATTTTAACATCATGATGTGCTGGCGAATTATAGTCCAAATCCAGGCCGGGTTAATAAACACCAGATATTTTCTTATCATATATTGGTCGACTTATAGTCAAAAACTAGGCCGGGTTAATAAACACCGGTGAATTGTAATCATAAAGCATTATAAGCATCATTAGATAAACCTCAAAAAATCTGTTGAAATAAAACCAAACGAGAAAACAAGGCTTTCATAGGCCGCCGAGCCTAAATCTCAAGTGCTTTCACGGGACGCACAACCACTGAGTTAAACCTTTATACAAACCTTATAAACCGGACCTCACATAACCAATCATCGTTTTAACTTTGATAAGTTCAAGGTCTGCATGAGATTGACTTGTCAAAAGTACGGCGGGTCATTCCAGGATTACCTGGGCGGAGTGGCAGACTTAAAAGGGCATGATAACCCGGGGTTTTAGGTGAATACACCTGGCTTCCAAGCCTGGCTTTTAAGCCTATTACAAAGGTCATAAAAACTCTTGTCCTTTAGAACAAAGAGCCCCCAAGCAATATTTTTGACATGTGCTCAATGGGCACCTATCTTTGAGTTGTGCTTTTGCAACAGACTCTCTTTGGTCCCTTTAACCTGGGTAGCAAGCCCCCAAGTTTATATATATATATAGGATAACACTATTCTAATGCTGGGATTAGAATAGTTATTTGGATCACAAAGCCCTATATAGGGAGCGAGGAGATGTTCCCGAATGCTTTGGAGATATCTAACTTCAGTAGCATGCTGGCTCACTTAGGGCATGTGGAAGTGTGTCTCTAGAAGATCTTGAAGGATTGCATCGGTGGTGGACTTTGGTGGATCTGCTCGGATCCGGTCTTCATTCATCTACATTTCGTGTGTCTTTAGGTTAGATCCTTCCGATCTAGGCTTCTCTTCATTGCTGATGGTTGTTGTTCAGCTGCGCTGGTCCTATAGGGCATTGGCACAATGACTTCCCGACTATCTACCACAACAAGTTTTGCCCGGCTCTAGTGAGGGAGTGTCGGGGAAAATGTACGGGGGTATGCATTTTCCCCTGACTCATGCACGGACAAGCCAAGACCTGGCCAGAGTGCAAGGAATCAAAAGATTCGAAAAACCAGCATGCAGCTCAAAGAGACTAAGGCCAAGCCAGAAAAGCAAAATATCGCCAAGAGAAGGGCCTCCCTTGCTGGACAGGCGAACCCGGCAAGGGGCAAGGCCACCCCTAGAAGCAGACGACCAAGACACCCCGGCAGGGCCTTGCCGGGGCTCGCGGAGGCAAAACCGCCTCACCAACCACTCCAGCACGACCCACGTCATCCATCAGTGCGGTATCAAGTCACAAGGTGATTAAGTGGCAGTCATTCGCCACATGGCAGCCATTTCCTACAGAAGGAACCCACAGATGACACCCATCCTGCACGTGTCAAGAGAACATGCGCGGAGCTAGCAAGATAGCCCGGCAAGCCTTTCCGAGCAACCAGTGATGTGACACTAAGCGGCGCATTTAATGCGCCATATCAGCCCGCAGAGTTAGGTATGATAGCACTATTTACTATCATATCAGTGCATAATGACTACTTTGCCATTGTGGTGACCCCTTGATCTATAAAAGGAGGCCCATGACAATCGTAGAAAGGGTTGGAAAGTTGATGAACCCACACCCCCATACGCGCGTAGTCGCAACTGCCCATAGGCAACACCTGCCGGGAAAGTGTACTATACTTCACCACCTCCATTCCACCATCAATCCACCAAAGCAGGAGCAGGGTTTTACGCCTCGCGGCGGCCCAAACCTAGGTAAATTGCTTGTGTGCTCTCCGTCGTGCTGCCGTGCGCTGGTCTGCTCTTTGGGCAACGCGACGTCCCCCTGCCGAACTGGCAAGGGGCCTCCCGGTCCCATAGGTGGCCACGGATATCCCGTGACATCGTTGGCGTGCCAGGTAGGGGGGTCACTTGCGCGAACCTGAAATCATGCGTAGCGCGTCATCTTCCTCACCATCTTCGTCTTTGACGGTGCCATCAACCGTGGCGCCCACGAAGACACAGAAGCAAAGCGGGGGGGCACCCCTGCACCATTTTATCGCTCTCCAAGCCTCGTCATGGCGACAACTACAGAAAAGATTGCTGCTGATGGCAATACGCCTGTCACGGCGACCCGTACAACGTACACATCGTTAGGGCGCCATTCGGAGAAGGGGCGCAAGGCGTGCGAGCATGGGCTCCCTCCTCGCCATCCTTTTCCTTTGTCAGCAGTTGAATTTCTTTAGCCTCTGCATCATCGATGTTGACGATTACCGCACAACACTCGGGCCAGTATTTCCCCTATTAGGGGTAATCCTGGGCGAAGCACTAGTATGAGTCCGTCAATAGATACCCCGGTAAGAATATTTCGGCAAGGTTGCCTCCATTGGCATGGTACACGCAATGGCAGCCGCTGGACTGACTTAAAAGGAAAGGGGAGAAAGGGGAAGAGGACTAGAGGAGCCCGACGCTGTGCCCCGACGCCCGCCAGCCGCAAGGAATACGTGTCGGTCCCTGCCGGGAATGAAGAGAACACCTGATTAGCTTCTGCTCCTCTAAGTGCCGTGGGCGCGCCTAGGAGCGCGGGACAGTAGAAGAAAAGGGGGGCTCGAAACGAAAGCTAAGTTTGCATTATCACCTCTTATTGACGCATTCCAAGTCTTGGCAGTCGTTTATGCCTTAAACCCTAGTGAGCATTCGTATAGTGAAACCCCTCATTCGATGGAACCTTGGTTAGTTTCTTTGATTGCACCATCGTCCTGTCCAGAGCCATGCTCGCAGGTCGAGAGGCCTCATCGAGGGCTACCTAGGAAAAACTTGCCAAGATGCATCCACGCCAAGATGACTGTTAAGGGTCGGACCCTTATGAAAATCACGGCAATATGATATTGGCAGGCATCCAGAGCATACACAGGAATTGATCATATGAACGCAAGCATATAGGGCTCAAAGGGATAAACGTGCATTTAAAGATCCAACTAAGAATATCTGTTCCGCATGAATAGTAGAGATAGAATAACTAAACACGAAATATTTATCATGTTCCATTACAGGGCCCAGTAGAAATGACAGTGGCCCGGTACTTGGTCCGGTGGCCAGAAGGAATAGCTTAAACGCGAAGAACCCTGTTGGCGGGGGGAGCGGCTTTCTTCTCGGCGGCTGCGACGTCAGCACCGGCTAGCGACTTCTTGAATCCGTCGACAAGATCGAGCTCTGGGTGGTGGCAGGCAATATTGCTCAAGACCATGAAGAGGGCGTTGCGAGCAAGCTTCTGGGACTCGGTCGCGAAGCGCTCAACCCTCCCCTCTTCATGCACCTTCAGCTTGTCGATCAGCTCGTTGAAGAAGAGCCCCGGCTTGACACTCGGGACCTCTTGCTCGTTGGCTGAGTAAACTAGGCCGTCCATGCCCATCATCACTGCTTGAGCGCCAAGGCAATTGGCGATGTCGATCAGGCTCTTGATCCAGAGGTTGCTCATGTCGACCTGGTTCTTCAGCTTATCCTCTACATCCTTCCGAAGACGTTTGGCGGTGTCCAGATCTTTGGACAGCAGCTGCTGACGGGACTCGATGGACTCTGTCACCCTCTCCAAGGTGCCGATCCTAGCCTTCGGGTCTGTGATGGTGGCATTGGCTGCATCCAGGCTCTGGGTCTTGGAAGAGAGCTGCGACTGCACATCGGCCAGGAGGGTCTTCGCCTGCCGTCCTTCTTCCTTGAGCTTCTCCACCTCTTTGACATTCCCGGCAAGGTCCTCGTTCAGCTTGGCCACGTGCCTATCGAGGTCAGTCTTGGCAGTAGACACGACAGCCAAATCTTCGGTAAGCTTCTTTAGTTGAGAAGCAGAATCGGCGGCAAGGGCGTCCAAGGCGGCTCCGTCCTTGTCTTCCAGTTCTTTGGTGCGTTGCCGCGCTAGAGCTTCTAAACTTTCGTCCTTGGCCCGGAGGGTGGCTTCGAGTTTCTCCTCCCGGAGGGAGATCTCTCGTTCTCTAGTGTCTAGATGCCTTGTGGTTCACCAGGCGTGCCTCCTGAGCCATTATGTCCTCCCTCGTCATCAGGAGCGTCTCTTGATGCCTCAGGAGCTTGAATTGCTTGCCATGCCATTCGCGCAGCTCCAAGCACTTGTCTTTCAGCTTCTGGTCCACCTTGCCAGCGGACTCACGCCGTTCCTTGAGCTCCTAGCACTTCTGACTATGTCGGGCCTGCATTTCCTTCATGCCTACTGCCATGGACTCCATGAAGGACAAATCCATTGTGATAACAACCAAGTTATGGGCCTCTCCGCCCCCTGGTAGAGCGAAGCCAGGAGGCGTTGGAGTTCTTCATCGAGCTCTGCATCCATGGTGAGGGACAGGTCGGGGGCTCCAGCTTTAGGTGGCAACAACACCATGGCGAGCGTGTCCGAGGAGGACGGCGGGGCCTCAGCAACGGTCCCGGAGGAGGGGAGTGGGCCCATGGTTTGGAGTGGGATCTCCATCTCGATGGCCACTTCCCCTACCGGGGCGTCCTCTGAAGAACGCTCCATCACCGCCAAGGAACCCTGAACATCCCTGGTAGCGAGATCCCGCCCCTCAGCAGCTACGAGCTCCATGGCTTCATCCATGGCAACCCTCCCTATGTCAGCCACCACCTCCAACAAATCTGGTTCTTCAGTTTGAGGGGCTACTTACGAAAGGGCCAGTGAATAACGAAGGAATGGAAGTCTCGAAGCGAATGGAGAAACCAGTGGAAGCGATCAGAGCATGAAAGAAAAGAGGAATTGTTAAGCAAGATACCTGGGGAGGTCTGCCGTGCAGGGGTCCCTGTTTCCCTGGCAACAACTGTTGTCGGGTCGTGAGCCTCGTCCTCTGCCGGGGTAGACTCGGCAGCCTTCCATGCAGTTTCAGCCGCGAAAGGCTCCACGACGGTTTCTTCGGCTTGAGCGGTAGAGGAAGCATGCCCTTCAAGGAGGGGCTCGCCATGCGTCGTCTCGCCTCCTCCTCCGCTTGGGGGCGGAGAGGCCGTCTCCATCATCTCCTGCGGGCGGGGCCAAGTCTCCGCTCCCAGGCCGAGGGCTAGACCGGGGGCTCGGCATGGGGTCTTCTGCATCCATCCCCACTAAAGCCGAGCTCTCCACGCCCTCCAGCGACCGTAGGCATTGGAGCCTCTTCCGGGAATGATGGATGAGGGTCTCCGTGTCCTCCTCCACCTCCTTGACCGGCAACAACAAACAAAGAACAAGAGGTCATTCAGCAAAAGTAATTGGACATGCACAATTTATCCATGAAAGGAAAATTCCTCCTTACTCTTCCGCGAGGAGCATGGAGTTCAAGTTGAACTCCATGGGAGGTGGAGACTCTCGTTTTCTCTTTTGAGGCAGGGGAACCAAACTCCCCGGTAGCTTCAGTGCCTGCCGTGACATCAAGAGCTCCGAGGAAGACGAGCTCTGCGAGGAGCTCGAGCTAGAGCGAGGGCTGGACTCCGCCTCCGTGGCCGCAGGCCTGGGTGAAAGGAGCCTTGGCCTGAGCAAGGCAAGGGGATTGGCGACACGCCACCTCAGCCTTGGTAGACTTGGTGAAGGTCTTTGAGGGAGTCCTGGATTAAGGGGTCTCCGGACAGCCGGACTATATCCTTTGGTCGGACTGTTGGACTATGAAGATACAAGATTCAAGACTTCGTCTCGTGTCCGGATGGGACTCTACTTGGCGTAGAAGGCAAGCTAGGCAATACGGATATGTATATCTCCTACTTTGTAACCAACCCTGTGTAACCCTAGCCCTCTCCGGTGTCTATATAAACCGGAGGGTTTTAGTCCGTAGGACAACATACAATCATACCATAGGCTAGCTTCTAGGGTTTAGCCTCTCTGATCTCGTGGTAGATCTACTCTTGTACTACCCATATCATCAATATTAATCAAGCAGGACGTAGGGTTTTACCTCCATCACGAGGGCCCGAACCCGGGTAAAACATCGTGTCCCCTGCCTCCTGTTACCATCCGCCTTAGACGCACAGTTCGGGACCCCCTACCCGAAATCCGCCGGTTTTGACATCGACATTGGTGCTTTCATTGAGAGTTCTGTTGTGCCGTCATCATCAGGAAGGATGCCTCATCCCATCTTTAAAGACGGCACTGTTGCTAAGGGAGCTTTGGCTGTCGGCCAAACTCTCCGGCTAGGTGGTTTTCTTATGACCGCCTGTTCGGCCGTTGCGCCGACGATGACTTCTCGGGTCATCAAAAGCAATCTTCACGTCAACTTGGAACTCGCCGAGCAGTTAGATCCAATGGAGCTTTCTTCCCTAAACGAGCTCTTGGATTGCATTGCCGCCCTGGCAGTCGCTACAGACTACGATCAGATTGGGCCTAAACCCGATCTGAGAGAGATTAACTCTCCCCAGGTCACCCATCATATTGAAGTGGTGGAGGAACAATGCGGCGACCTTTCCTCTATCCTGAGGACCAAATATGTCCGGATTCCCGAGCTCTCCGAGCCGGATGCCCATTCGCGGGAGTACAACATCCAATCCCTGAACTTAGAGTCAGGCAGCGGGCCAGGATTATCGGGTCACACCCCGGAACCGGAACTTTCAAAATTGGAAATTCCTCGGCTCCTGGATCCCAGATCAGGTGAGGGTTCGGATCCAATTCCACCCACCCACCCAAACATAAGCGATCTTTCCCACATCAGGCAAGAGCCCCAGGAAACAGTACATCACTATTGGGACAGATTCCTCCTTGCGATGAACAAAGTTAAGGACTGTCCCGAGGAAGACGCAATCCTATTTTTCTGCAACAATTGCACGGACAAGGGAGTCCTTAACGCCATAAGTCGCCGTGAGATAACACGCTTCGCTGACTTGGCATCCATAGTACGAAAATACTATGCGATGGAAAGTGCCTGGAAAACCGAAGTAAACTTTTGGGATAATTCGGCCATGAATACAAACCCAGTCCGAAATAAAAGGGTGCATTATCACAATACACCCGGGTTAACTACCAAAAAGCAAAAACCCTCTACGAGGCAAGGAACCGTACTGGAGGGACGACTCAACGGACACTGCAAAATTCATAGTACAATGGATACAATACCAACACACAGCCTTAGAGCATGTTGGATACTCCGGCAAGTGGCCAAAAGTGGTGAGGATCTACTTCTCCCAAATACCACAGAGCACCATCCCGTGGACAAAAATACGGTGTTAACAGTGTTCGAGACCTTTGTGTCAAATAATAGGCGCAAGCGAACACTCCGCAGCATGGCCGAAATCTGCCACGTAGCAGCAACAAATCCATGGAGTGACACGGCTATTACCTTCAATGCCAGTGATGAACCCAAATTCTGAACAGCCCGAGCACTAGCCGCACTGGTCCTCAGTCCAATCGTGGACGGCTTTCGACTCACCAAAGTACTCATGGACGGCGGCAGCAGACTAAACCTCATCTATGAGGAAACTCTTCAAAAGATGGAAATAGACTGGAACCGCATTGAGCGAAGCAGCACAACCTTTAGAGGAATCATCCCCAGTCGGGAAGCACGTTGTGCTGGGAAAATCACACTAGATGTGGTATTTGGCACGCCAGATAATTACAGGTCCGAAGAAATTACATTCCAAGTGGCCCCGTTCAGCAGTGGTTATCACGCTCTTTTAGGACGGGAGGCATTCACAATCTTCCAAGCCGTACCCCATTACGGGTACATGAAGCTCAAAATGCCCAGGCCCAACGGAATCATCACTCTCGCCAGCGATCCAGACACAACACTTCGCGCCGAAAACAAAACAGCCGCATTGGCCCTCGAGGCATTATCCGAAGCCCTCTCGGCTGAGGAATTGAGTACGCTGCGATCCACAGTGGACAGGGACGACGTGATACTCGACAAGAGATCCAAGTCCACCTCTTTTAAACCAGCGGACGAAATAGTCAAATTCCAAGTCCACCCAACGGACCCTACAAAAACACCCTCCATCGGGGCACATCTAAGCCCCGCTGTGGACGCCGCACTACGAGAGTTCCTGCGCGAAAACTGGGACATATTCGCCTGGCATCCCTCAGACATGCCAGGATTCCCTCGCAGGCTGGCCGAGCATAGCCTCAATATCCTAAAGGGATTCAAGCCGGTCAAGCAAGCTCTTCGGTGTTTCTCCGAACCTAAGAGACATGCCATGGGAGAGGAACTAGCTAAGTTATTGGAGGCCGGATTTATCAAAGAAATAAAACACTCGGACTGGCTAGCAAACCTGGTGATGGTACCAAAGAAGGACAAATCCTGACGCCTTTGTGTCGACTTCAAAGACCTCAATAAAGCTTTCCCAAAGGATCCCTTCCCCCTCCCACGCATCGATCAAATCATTGATGCTACTACGGGACACGAGTCATTGTGTTTCCTCCACACATACTCCGGTTACCACCAAATCAAGATGGCGGAGTCCGACCAAGCCGCAACGGCATTCATCACACCATACGGTCCCTTTTGTTTTAACACAATGCCTTTTGGGCTCAAAAACGCGGGCGCAACATATCAGCGCATGATTCAGACATGTCTGGAGAAACAAATCGGCAAAATAGTAGAGGCATACGTAGACGATGTGGTCGTCAAAACCAAACACGTCGACTCTTTGATAGACGACTTGAGGCTCACATTCGACAACCTCCGAACATATGACATCAAGCTCAATCCAGAAAAATGCGTTTTCAGCGTGCGAGCCGGAAAGCTCCTGGGATTCATTGTCTCCAGTAGAGGTATTGAAGCTAATCCGGCCAAAATCCAAGCGTTCTCACAGTTGGCTACCCCAACAGACCTCAAACAAATCCAGAAGCTAACTGGATGTGTAGCGGCTCTAAGCCGCTTTATCTCCCGCTTAGGAGAAAAGGCTTTACCCCTTTATCGCCTCCTTTGGCGCACCTAACACTTCGAGTGGACGGACGCGGCCACAGCCGGATTGGAAGAAATAAAGGCCATTTTGGCAACCAACCCGATCCTGGCCGCACCAAACATCGGCGAACCAATGATGTTGTACATCGCGGCAACTCATCAAGTTGTAAGCGCGGTGCTCGTTGTCGAACGGGAAGCAGACGGACACAAATTCCCTCTTCAGAAGCCGGTATACTATGTATCCACCGTCCTCACTCCATGCAAATCACGGTACCCGCATTACCAAAAAATAGCATATGCGATATTCATGGCATCGCGGAAACTGCGACACTACTTTCAAGAGTGTTCGATTACAGTAGCCTCGGAAGTGCCACTTAATGATATTATCAACAACCGCGATGCTACGGGCCGGGTTGCCAAATGGGCCATTGAGCTCCTCCCATTCGACATAACATACAAACCTCGCCGAGCCATTAAATCACAAGTACTGGCCGACTTCGTCGCCAAATGGATGGAGGCCGAACTCCCTAAAGAGTACGGCGCATACTCCAATTGGATCATGCACTTCGACGGTTCTAAAATGCTGGCCGGTCTAGGGGCTGGCGTCGTCCTGACGTCCCCAACCGGAGATACCGTTCGGTACATACTGAAAATATTGTATTTAGATAAGCTCTGTTGCATGGTCTTCGGATGGCAGTCTCCATGGGCATTCAACGCCTGGAGGTGCGTGGGGATTCAAACCTCGCAATATCCCAAATAAACGGAGATTTTGACGCCAAGGATCCGAAAATGGCGGCTTATCGAAATGTCGTCCTAAAAATGTCAGCTCGGTTCGAGGGACTCGAATTTCACCATGTGGCTCGGGAAAACAATCAGGCGGCGGATATCCTCGCCCGCATCGGTGCAAAATGTGACGCGGTCCCCCCCCAACATATTTCTGGAAAGGCTCTTCAAGCCATCCATAGCATGGGAAGGGGACACCGGTAACAACAGCCCGGAACCGGCCAAAATACCCGATACCGAACTCTCTGACACAATCGGAGGCTCCGCCACCGAAATAACACCTTCAGCCCACGAAATAATGGCCATTATTGCCCCGTGGACAGAACCATTCCTGGCCTACCTAACTAGACAAGAACTTCTGGAGGACCAAAATGAGGCACGCTGCATAGTGCGGCGATCCAAGGCCTACAGGGTCCATGAGGAAGAATTGTACAAGAAAAGCACCACCTGAGTCCTTCAAAGGTGCATCTCCAAAGAGGAAGGGCGGAATCTTTTGGCAGAAATTCACGCCGGACTCGGCGGCCATCATGCCGCAGCCCGGGCTCTTGTAAGAAAGGCCTTCCGTACAGGATTCTATTGGCCAACGGCCCGGGCAGATGCACAGGACTTGGTCCAACGTTGCGCCGGTTGCCAGCTCTTTGCAAACCAAAGCCACATGCCACCCACCGCCCTCCAAACAATCCCCATTACATGGCCCTTTGCGGTCTGGGGGCTTGACATGGTTGGACCCCTCAAAGGGGGAACCCACAAGAAAAAATACTTATTGGTCATGGTAGACAAATTCACCAAATGGATAGAGGCCAAACCGGTTAAAACAGCCAAATCCGGACCGGTCATAGATTTCATATCCGGGGTTGTACACCGTTACGGCGTCCCCCACAGCATCATCACTGATAACGGCACGAAGTTCACGGCCGACGAGGTAAAACTCTGGTGCAGCAAAATGGGCATCAAGCTCGATTATGCTTCAGTCTATCACCCACAAACCAACGGTCAAGTCGAGCGAGCAAACGGTCTTATAATGAGCAGCATTAAACCCAGATTAGTACGTTCCTTAACGGAGTCTGACACGCACTGGGTAGAGGAGGTCGACTCCGTACTCTGGGGGCTGCGGACCATGCCGAATCGTAGTACCGGATATACACCGTTTTTTATGGTGTATGGCGCAAAGGCAGTCTTGCCCTGTGACATCATTCATGACTCACCTCGAGTGCGCATGTGCGAAAAAAGAGAAGCCGAGCTCGATCGGCAGGACAATCTGGACACCTTGGAGGAGGAGCGTGACGTAGCCAAAGCCCTTTCCGCATTTTACCAGCAACAGGCTCGCAGATACCAAAGCAGAGAAGTACGGGCCAAAACTTATAACATTGGCGAACTAGTTCTACGCCTGCCGGATAAGAAAAAGAACAAGCTCGAGCCCAAATGGGAAGGTCCCTTCGTTATTGACCAAGTTCTGACCGGTGGAGCATACCGACTGCGGGATGCATCGACTAGTCGACTCGAGCTGAACCCATGGAATGCGGCCAGGCTCCCAAGATTCTACGCCTAGCACCGGACTCTATGTTAGTCACCTCCCTTTGTCCATTCTCTGCATATGCATCATTTGTCTTGTTTCCCTTTCTTTCTTTCTCTTATCATTTCACTAGGCCTTCAAGGGTTACCTTGCGCCTCACTTGTACATTACAGATGCGCTAGCCGCACTATCCATACCTGGGGGCTTCTTTCATAGAAGCTTAAATTATTTACCTGGGCCTCACGCCCAACACATGTGTTACACTTCCGCATGTACCTTTTTTCACCATTATATGCATCGATATGACTTAAGTTTTGGCCAAGCTGGGTTGCCTGGCTCTTGTATTTATGCCCTACGTTCCCATTAATTCGGCTAGGGCATAAGGGGAGCACCTCTGCGATTGTTACTGCCGGGTCAGCCAGATGTGTACCTCAGACTGGGTGAAGCCGAAAGCTAGCGTTCTTAAGGGAATATTCGGTTTATTTATTATCCATATCTGCCCCCAGATGTTTTTTCTGCATTTCTTATCGCAGTTCGGACATGCACTTTAGGGCATGCTTACCCAGGGAAAGGAACCCTTAACGGAACTATTCTCCCTGGAAGATGTTTCTTACTACCCATGTAATATAACATAACTAGTTGGGCACTTGTATGATAAAGCACTAATGACCCCTACGCCTGGTCTCCACGCATACCCCAGTTCTTATATAACTGAGCGGGTATTCGGATTCACTCTGGACTATCGGGCCCGGAGGTTGAAGCGAAAAGGTCCGCAATGACAAATGATCTACAATCCGGCTAGAAGGCATTATACATGTCACTTTAATTACATAGTCATGCAGACTGACTAAACTCCTCTTCTATACCATCCAACAGGCGGTCTAGCTTACAATCCTGTTGGGAATACTTTGCGGCTAATTCTACTTGCCCATAAACTAAGCTAACGGGGATCTCTTTTCCGTCGGGCCCCACAGGTCCGACCTCGGCCATGTGATTTGGGTCTGCCTTGGTATACCGAGTCTTCACCATGGCCCAGGCCTCTTTGGCACCCTGTCGGCGGGCCGATATATTCCATAATCGGAGGCGCTGCCGTGCTCCATTGAGCTTCTTCGTAAGCTCTGCAGCGCCCTCTGGAAAGGAGGCAGATGGCCACAAAGCCTGGGCAACACCTTGCATCACCTGCCGAACTTGTTCGTGCAGATGTGACAGCTCGGACAGAAGATCACCCGCAAACCCGGGCATTTCCTTCGCGGGACGACCCGTCAGCATACCTACAGACATAACGCTGTTAGTCGACTTCTTCGCCGAACTCCTTTAGTAGGATTCGTTCAAGCACTTACTAAAAATGCCGCGCCGAAGCCGCTTATTCTCCTTCTCGGAGTCCGCAAGCTGGCACCGAACGTCTTTTAGTTCAACGTTCAGCTTAACATTGGCATCTTGGAGACTGTTTTTCTCCAGCACAACCTTACTCAGCACGCGTTTGCCAGCCTCTAGCTGTCACATAACATGTTGGTCCCCCGGACTTTCTCCGGACTCATCTGCAAAATCAATTGTTACATCTGCAGACACGCCGCACACTATATGGTAACCACCATTCTTTAAAGTAAATGTTACCTGCGGGAGGCTTTTTCTATTCCTGCAATGCGGCAAGAGCGGCCCCCAGTTGGGTCTTGCATTCCTCCAGCTCCTGGGACAGCCTAGTATTCTTCTCTGTAAGAACCTGCACATTATAGATGATCCTTAAATCAGTTCTGCTAACTGTTTCAAGTCTCAGGGGCTACTGATACATATAAATCGTCAGATTTACTCACCCGTACATCCTTTACATACTGATCTGTAGCTCTGGCTAGACCATCTTGAGTAGCACGGAGGTACGCCTCTCCAAAATTGAAGGCGTCGAACGCCTCTGGTGAGAAACAAGCATTGCGGAGTACGGCCCGGCGGCGCCTATGATTTATGGTGCTTTCCACTTCTGAGTTTGTGGCGGAAAATCTATCTGCATCCTCTGTCGGGGGATTATCCGGCGCCTGCCCCATATTGCCTTCCGCCTCTATGTCCGGTCCTGGCACCCGACTGGTGGAAGCTTGATTGGCAGCATCGCCGGACATATTTCGGCGAGCGTTCTTTCTGTTAAAGAAACGCGGGCATCATTACATTTTGAGAAAGACGACAACCACGGAGCAGGGTTTTTCCTATACCTTTGCGCCAGCGCCGGCGTCCTGACCGCCTTCCTTTTTGGCCTACCCGGCCTCGGCACCTCTTGTTGACGAGTTGCCGCGGGTTCGGCAGGGCGTCCCGAATGCCTTCCCTGTAAAAGATGCCATGTATATATGGTGGGTGAAGAGCCTAAAAGGGGATCCTAGTTTTGGAGTTGGGACATTTTGATTTTTCTTACTTGCAATGCAGGGAGCAGTCCGGGATAGTCAGCCGTAATGGCCACCGGGGCATCGTCGCAGCTTAATTGATAGAACTGCCGTCTATCAGTTCCACGGAGATAACCGGATCTTCTTCGAGTCCGGAGTCGATGGCCCGGTCTGGGTCCTCTGGTTGTGGAGAAGGGCTGCTGACCTTCTTTATGGCTTTTCGCAGTTCCTGCCACAAGGTGGCAAGGTGAATACTTACGACTAAGAATGCGGGAAAAATGGGAGCAGGGAAATATAACTTACCCAGCTTGGAGGATTGTACATAGAGAATCCATCTTGTGGCTTGATACGGGTGAACTCCTCTTCCTCGCCCTTGAACAGTTTGGACAGAATCTTCGCTAGAGCGGCAGCATTGTCCGGACCCTTACGCCCGCAGCGGGTGGCGTCATCCGCCCCGTTATAACACCACAAGGGGTGCCCACGATATTGGAGTGGCTGCACTGCCCGCATTATGCAAACCGACATAACTTCAATTATTGTCAATCCGGATCGAGCTAGTGCTTTGATCCGGTTCATCAGATAGAGGACTTCTCCGTTGTCTTCCGCCTGGGGGCTCCGTGGGTGCCAACTTCGGCGCTTCTTCAGAGGAGCATTGTTGAACTCGGGTAGACCCCGCCGAACAGGGTCCGGAAGAGGGACGTCCTCCATATAAAACCATTCTGAAGGCCAGTCTTCGGACGACTTCTTCGGGGTACCGGACAGGTATCCGGTATCGGCGATGCGCCATATTTCGGCTCCACCCACTTGATAAAGTGATTCCCTCTGTGTGCGAGGGACAAGGCAGAATAGCCTTTTCCACAGATCGAAGTGAGCCTCGCAGCCCAGGAACAACTCGCAGAGAGCAACATAGCCGGCGATGTGGAGGATGGAGGCAGGAGTGAGATTGTGTAGTTGGAGGCCGTAGAACTCCAGGAGCCCACGGAGGAACAGATGGATTGGAAATCCGAGTCCCCTTAGTAAGTAAGGAACAAGGCAAACCCGTTCCCCCATGGAGGGACAGGGAAAGTTCTCCGCTTGCTCCCCGCCATTGTAGGTGGCGAGCCCGGCTCGAACGGGCACCATGTACGCCGGAGGGAGAAATCCCTTAGTCTGCAGCTCGACTAATCGAATGTGTGGGACTGAACACCTCTCCAAATCACCGGGCTTAGGGCTACGGGGGCGGGAGGAGGAGCTGCGGAGGTCGGCTATGCTGGAATGGATCTTTCCGAAGCACGCTCTGATGAATTCTCACTGGGGGAGGATGATACGGATTGGATCTAAGAATCCCCATCCCTTTAATAGACAATTATTTATCTGGCTAGGGGGGCGAATGTAAAAACGCCCTGGCGCCTTGTATTTATTCGATGCGTGGGAGATAACCCTTATTGGGCACAGAAGCCAAGAGGTTCAACATTTATGGAGCTGGACACTGCTTACGAACACTTGAAAGTTGGAGAAGAACCCGCCTGCAATGCCGAAGACAACACTGCGCGTCAGACTCATTGTCATTGAAGCCTGGTTCGGGGGCTACTGAGGGAGTCCTGGATTAGGGGGTCTCCGGACAGCCGGACTATATCCTTTGGCCGGACTGTTGGACTATGAAGATACAAGATTGAAGACTTTGTCTCATGTCCGGATGGGACTCTACTTGGCGTAGAAGGCAAGCTAGGCAATACGGATATGTATATCTCCTCCTTTGTAACCGACCTTGTGTAACCCTAGCCCTCTCCGGTGTCTATATAAACTGGAGGGTTTTAGTCCGTAGGACAACATACAATCATACCATAGGCTAGCTTCTAGGGTTTAGCCTCTCTGATCTCGTGGTAGATCTACTCTTGTACTACCCATATCATCAATATTAATCAAGCAGGACGTAGGGTTTTACCTCCATCACGAGGGCCCGAACCTGGGTAAAACATCGTGTTCCCTGCCTCCTATTACCATCCGCCTTAGACGCACAGTTCGGGACCCCCTACCCAAGATCCGCCGGTTTTGACACCGACAGTCTTCTTCACCCTCTTGGTGGCTGGCGCTGGGTTGGAGGTCGCCGCTCCTCAGGCAGTGGCGCCCCTGCGGGTGCGCTGGTCTGCGTCTGGTGCGGGGGCTTGCGGTCTAGCAGCAAGCCATTCATCTTCAGGGGCCGTTGTCGCGTCCTCCTCCCCCTCCTCCTCATATCCTTCTTGGAGCTCTCTTGCTGTCGTGGCTAGGGCGTCCAGCCCGGTGAAGTCGACCTCGGCAAGCTCTTCCCCTGCAGCGTCTTTCGCGGCTTGCGCCATGCTGCCGCCTTGGGAAGAGCTTCTGTCCCCAGCCTGTCCTTTGCCTTTCCCGGCCTTCGCGGGCTTCTCCATCTCTGCGTGGTGAGCCGCCTTATCCTCCTCGACCCTCTTCAGAATATACGCCACCTCCACGGCAGAGGTGCATTTATACATCACACCCTCGATCCTGGTGGCCCTCTCCACCAGGCCGCTCGACCACTGGAGCTCTTCATCGAGAGTGGGGAGCTTCCAAGAGCCTGATACCCTTTCAGCATTGCAATACGGCATCCACTTCAGTATCTGGTCCCAAGCAGAGTCGATGTTTAGGGGGATGATGGTTGCCGGAAGCTTGAACAACTCAAAGCGGCCAAACAATTGGTCGCACAACCAGCCGTGGCCATAAACTGACAAGTTGTTAGCCAGCCCCGGCAGCAACCTCATCATGTCTACCGTGTCTCCATATAGCCATGCAGGCCTGTCCCTTTCTTGTAGCAGTGAGATGTGGCGGAGAAGAAAGCCTGCCCCCACATGCTCAATAGTTAACCTGGCAGCCGCCAGACAGGTAATCCTATTAATTGTCGGGCGCAACCTATCCTCAGTAAGGCCCTTGGCACTCCAATCCTTGTCGCGCTCGACGCACTCCTACCGTGCTTCGCAGAAATCAGGGGCTTCCTTGTCCTAGATCCAACACTAGTCCCCCCTCCATTCATCCCACCTCTCGCGCTGGTACCCAGGGAGGTAATCCCAGATCTTCCTTTCCACGCGCGGCATCCAGCTGATGATTCCAAAGGGGTTAACTCTGCTCTCCACTCGTGGGACGAAGTAATGTCGGAATAGATCCACATTGGGCTTCACTCCGACGAAATTCTCACACAAATGCGCGAAGATGGCCATGGTTGCCATTGCATTTGGTGTGAAATCGAGGAGGTGGAATCCATAGATGTTCATGATTGCTTCAAAGAACTCAGAAAAGGGAGGGCACAGACCACATATGAAGTAAGCAGCAAAGAACCGATAAGAATTCGGTGGATCTTTCTCCCCCGCTGCATAAACTACCGGCGCTCCGTGCCCTTTCTCAACGGGCCTCCCCCACAGATACCCATACTTCGCGTGAAGAACAGGGCCGCTCAAGGAAGATGGGACGAAGACAACGTCTTCACTTCATTTCTTGTTTAGCTCCGCCGACCTATTGCTTCCCTCGGCGGCGGCCTCCTTTGCCACGGCCGCAAGCTTTTTCTTCTTTGCAGGTTTCTTCCCCATTCCTACGGCGACACGGAGGGGGGGATTCGATGGAGAGGGCGGTGGTGGAAGGAGGAGCGAGGAGAGGAACGGTTGCCTGGCTTGTGGAGGAATAAGGTGGGGGAGCGGAGCAAGAGACAGATGAATCATACTGCTCCGATTTTTCCTGCTCTTAAGGCGGAAAAGCGGGGCAGAGGCGCGACGCTTCAGAAAGTTACCGTTTTACCATAACTGCAATAGTGCCATGACCCCATGACGCGCAGTAATTGCGCACAATGGACGTTGGATTGACTGGTCGCCATGGCAAAACGGCGCGCACAACCCTCTCCTGCCACGTGTCCATGCACTATTTGGGGCCTAACCCAACGTGCCACGCGACATGTATGGCTTAGGCCCGGGGGGTTATGTCGGGGAAAATATACGGGGGTATGCATTTTCCCGGTTTCCCCTGACTTGTGGACAGACAAGCCAAGACTAGACCAGAGTGCAAGGAATCAAGAGATTCGAAAAACCAGCATTCAACTCAGAGAAACGAAGGCCAAGCCAGAGAAGCAAAATATAGCCAAGAGAAGGGCCTCCCTTGCCGGAAAGGTAAACACGGCAAGGGGCAAGGCCACCCCCAGAAGTAGACGGCCAAGACACCCCGGCAGGGCCCTGCCGGGGCTCGTGGAGGCAAAACCGCCTCATCAACCACTCCAGCACGACCCACGTCGTCCATCGGTGTAGTGTCAAGTCGCAAGGTGATTAAGTGGCAGCCATTTGCCACATGGCAGCCATTTCCTACAGAAGGAATCCACAGATGACACCCGTCCTACGACGTGTCAAGAGAACATGCGCGGAGCTGGCAAGATAGCCCGGCAAGCCTTGTCGGGCAACCGGTGATGTGACACTAAGCGGCGCATTTAATGCGCCCTGTCAACCCACAGAGTTAGGTCCGATAGCACTGTTTGCTATCATATCAGTGCATAATGACTACTTTGCCATTGTGGTGACCCCTTGATCTATAAAAGGAGGCCCATGGCAACCGTAGAAAGGGTTGGAAAGTTGATGAACCCACACCCCCATACGTGCGTAGTCGCAACTGACCATAGGAAACCCCTGCCGGGCAAGTGTACTATGCTTCAGCACCTCCATTCCACCATCAATCCACCAAAGCAAGAGTAGGGTTTTATGCCTCACGGCGGCCCGAACCTGGGTAAATTGCTTGTGTGCTCTCTGTCGTGCTACTGTGCGCTGGTCTGCTCTTTGTGCAACACGACGTTCCCCTGCCGAACTAGCAAGGGGCCTCCCGGTCCCATAGGTGGCTGCGGATATCTTGCGACAGGGAGGGGCGATGACAGCAGCGTGCCTCCGGCTCGCTTCAGTGATGACGTCGCTAGGTGGTCTACAGATCTGGATGTAATTTTTATTATTTCTGATGTTTGTTTTTTTGCGGGTTGAAAGAAAGTATTCCACAGTTATAGAGTTACAGCGCACATGTGAGAATTCCTCGGTATATGGAGGCCCTCTGTGTAGCCAAACAACAATGCTACATCGAGTACAACTACCTCACTAAACAATCTGCCACTCTACTCTAAGAACGATAAGCTTTTGAGGAATAAACTCCTGAACCTCTTGTAAGGCTGGAATCTCCAACGCGTGATGTCCATATGGAGACCGAACTAGTGACCCATCACTAAAGATAGTTAGGACCGTGGACGAGTCCGACTACATAATGACCAGAAGTTCTGTTTGTTGCAAGCCTAGTGACATGCCCTGCATCATAGCATGAATCTCTGCTTCCATCGTGTCATTGAAGTCGAACAAATACCTGTAGGCCATGAAGATGAATAGATCAGAAGATTTCCGCAAAAAAAGACATTGAATCTTTTTTTCATTTTGTTTGTAAATTAATATTTTTATTAATTGTTGTGACAAAATATATACATGTTGTGCACACTTTCATTCCTTTTCTAGATATTTTTACGAGTTAGGTGAATGTTTTAGGCTTGAGAGATCACATACAAGAGCATGTGATACTTTCTTGTTTCTCGTGGAGTCATAATTCGCGAGAACACGTACTAGAGATGGTGTCATCAATTTTATTGTGGAGCTATAGATTGTTGGATTTTCTCAAGTGAGATGATTGATGGGTTGAAATATAGAGAAAACAAAAGAGGTGTTTGTTTTTTTTCTTAGCAAAGAGACAATCACTTCAAATGAGGAAAACTAAGTGAGTTCTCTCAATAGTATTATTACTCCATCTGTCTCATAACATAAGAGTTTTTTCTTGACCCTACACTAATGTAAAAAATGCTGTTATATTATGTGACGGGGGAGTATATGACATCCTTTCATCATATAGTACTGTTTTACTAACTAATTTTAATTGTCACATATCTTTGTAATGCTTTGTATACACACAAATATTTAAAAAGAACGGAGTGGTAGTAAGCAACTTGTTGACGCAAATTAAGTTATGATGTATAGCTTGTATTAGCTCTAAAGTGAGTGTTAGAGTATATAGGCATATCTTTGTATATGGTAGACTATGATTTGTAATCATCTCCTGCCTTATCTCTAGGAGAGGCTTCTTGCCCTCCAAGCCTTGTACTCTATATAAACCACCTGAGAGGCTCAATACAACATTCATCATATTCCGCAACAATCCCTCTCTCTCCCTTCTAACATGGTATCAGCCTAATCAATCCAACCCAAGTCGGCGCCCAACGCTTCCGCTCCGCGCGTCGTCCTCGGGGCGGTCGGCCTCCATGACCGCCGCCGGGGGCCGCGCCGCCTGTGTTGGGGAACGTAGTATTTCAAAATTTTCCTATGATCATGCAAGATCTATCTAGGAGAAGCATAGAAACGAGTGGGGAGAGTGTGTCCACATACCCTCGTAGACCGAAAGCGTAAGCATTTAGTAACATGGTTGATGTAGTCGAACGTCTTCGGGATCCAACCGATCCAAGTACCGAACGTACGGCACCTCCGGGTTCAACACACGTTCAGCTCAATGACGTCCCTCGAGCTCTTGATCCAGTTGAGGCCGAGGGAGAGTTTCGTCAGCACGACGGTGTGGTGACGGTGATGATGAATTTACTGGCGCAGGGCTTCGCCTAAGCACTACAACAATATGACTAAGGTGTGTAACTATGGAGGGGGGCACCGCACACGGCTAAGAGAAACTTGTGTGTCCTTTGGAGTGCTCCCCTCCCATGTATATAAAGGGGGGAGGAGGAGGAGGCTGGCCTAGAGGGGGCGCGCGCCATGGGGAGTCCAACTAGGATTCCGAATCCTAGCTAGAGTCCCCTTCCATCGAAGAGAGTGAGAAGGAGGGAAGGAGGAAGAGGGGAGAAGGAAAGAGGGGGCGCCGCCCCCCTCCCTAGTCCAATTTAGACTGGCCATGGGGGGCGCGGCCTCCCTTGTGGCCCTCCTCTCCTTTGCACTAGGGACAATGAAGGACCATGAACTTCGCCGGGGGGGGGGGGGGTCCGGTAACCCCCGGTACTCCAAAACTTATCCGAAACGACCCGAACCATTCTGGTGTCCGAATGTAACCTTCCAATATATGAATCTTTATTTCTCGACCATTTCGAGACTCCTCATCATGTCCGTGATCTCATCCAGGACTCCAAACAAACTTCGGTTCATCAAATCACGAAACTCATAATACAAATCATCATTGAACGTTAAGCGTGCGGACCCTATGGGTTCGAGAACTATGTATACATGACCGAGACATATCTCTAGTCAATAACCAATAGCGGAACCTGGATGCTCATATTGGTTCCTACATATTCTATGAAGATCTTTGTCGGTTAAACTACACAACAACATACGTTGTTCCCTTTGTCATCAGTATGTTACTTGCCCGAGATTCGATCGTCGGTATCATCATACCTAGTTAAATCTCGTCACCGTCAAGTCTCTTTACTCGTTCCATAATGCATCATTCCATGACTAACTCATTAGTCACATTGCTTGCAAGGCTCATAGTGATGTGCATTACCGAGAGGGCCCAGAGATACCTCTCCGGTACACAGAGTGACAAATCCTAATCTCGATCTATGCCAACTCAACAAACACCATTGCAGACACCTGTAGAGCATCTTTATAATCACCCAGATACGTTGTGACATTTGATAGCACACAAGGTGTTCCTCCGGTATTCGGGAGTTGCATAATCTCATAGTCAGAGGAACATGTATAAGTCATGAAGAAAGCAATAGCAAAAAACCTAAACGTTCATTATGCTAAGCTAACGGATGGGTCTTGTCCATCACATCATTCTCTAATGATGTGATTCCATTCTTTAAATGACAACACATGTTTATGGCTAGGAAACTTAACCTTCTTTGATTAACGAGCTAGTTAAGTAGAGGCGTACAAGGGACACTCTGTTTGTCTATGTATCCACACATGTACTAAGTTTCCGGTTAATAGAATTCTAGCATGAATAATAAACATTTATCATGATATAAGGAAATATAAATAACAACTTTATTATTGCCTCTAGGGCATATTTCCTTTAGTATCCCACTTGCACTAGAGTCAATAATCTAGATTACATAGTAATGATTCTAACACCCATAGAGTCTTGGTGATGATCATGTTTTGCTCGTGAGAGAGGCTTAGTCAACGGGTCTGCAACATTCAGATCCATATGTATCTTGCAAATCTCTATGTCTCCCTCCTTGACTTGATCGCGGATGGAATTGAAGCATCTCTTGATGTTCTTGGTTCTCTTGTGAAATCTCGATTCCTTTGCCAAGGCAATTGCACCAGTATTGTCACAAAAGATTTTCATTGGACCCGATTGATTCGACACAAGGGGAGCCAAAGAATATTCTCAAGTATTAGCAGCTGAGTTGTCAATTCAACCACACCTGGAAACTTAATATCTGCAGCAAAGTGTTTAGTAGCAAACTAATATGATAGTAGTGATAACGGTAACAAAAGGTAACCATAGTAAAAGCACTGTTTTTGGTATTTTGTAGTGATGATAGCAATAGCAATAGGAAAGTAAATAAGCGAAGAACAATATATGGAAAACTCGTAGGCAATGGATCAGTGATGGAGAATTATGCTGGATGCGGTTCATCATGTAACAGTCATAACCTAGGGTGACACAGAACTAGCTCCAGTTCATTGATATAATGTAGGCATGTATTCCAAACATAGTCATACGTGCTTATGGAAAAGAACTTGCATGACATATTTTGTCCTACCCTCCCATGGCAGCGGGGTCCTTACGGAAACTAAGGGATATTAAGGCCTCCTTTTAATAGAGAACCGGAACAAAGCATTAACACATAGTGAATACATGAACTCCTCAAACTACGGTCATCACCGGTAAGTATCCTGATTATTGTCACTTCGGGGTTAACGGATCATAACAGATAATAGGTGACTATAGACTTGCAAGATAGGATCAATAACACTCATATATTGATGAAAACATAATAGGTTCAGATCTGAAATCATGGCACTCGGGCCCTAGTGACAAGCATTAAGCATAGCAAAGTCATAGCAACATCAATCTCAAAACATAGTGGATACTAGGGATCAAACCTAACAAAACTAACTCCCATCCAACCCATCACCGTCCAGCAAGCCTACGATGGAATTACTCACGCACGGCGGTGAGAATCATGAAATTGGTGATGGGGGATGGTTGATGATGACGATGGCGACGGATTCCTCTCTCTGGAGCCCCAAACAGACTCCAGATCAGCCCTCCCGAGAGGTTTTAGGGCTTGGCGGCGGCTCCGTATCGTAAAACGTGATGATTTCTTCTCTCTGATTTT
The DNA here is from genome assembly GCF_056163025.1 of Triticum urartu. Taxonomy (NCBI): domain Eukaryota; kingdom Viridiplantae; phylum Streptophyta; class Magnoliopsida; order Poales; family Poaceae; genus Triticum; species Triticum urartu. The sequence continues at coordinate 384,462,697 of NC_141873.1, forward strand.
TTTTCTCCCTGAAACTCAATATATGGAGTTGGAGTCGGAGACGCAACAGGGGGCCCACGAGGTAGGGGGAGCGCCCCCCCACCCTCGTGGCAAGGTGGTGGCCCCCCTGGCCTTCATCTTTTGCAGGTATTTTTCTTATTTTCTGAAAAGTGACTCCGTGAAGTTTCAGGTCATTCCGAGAACGTTTGCTCCTGCACATAAATAACACCATGGTAATTCTGCTGAAAACAGCGTTAGTCCAGGTTAGTTCCATTCAAATCATGCAAGTTAGAGTCCAAAACAAGGGCAAAAGTGTTTGGAAAAGTAGATACGTTGGATACATATCAACTCCCCCAAGCTTAAACCTTTGCTTGTCCTCAAGCAATTCAGTTGACAAACTGAAAGTGATAAAGAAAAACTTATACAAACTCTGTTTGCTCTTGTTGTTGTAAATATGTAAAGCCAGCATTCAAGTTTTCAGCAAAGATTATAACTAACCACATTCGCAATAACGCATAGGTCTCAAGTTTACTCATATCAATAGCATAATCAACTAGCGAGCCATAATAATAAATCTCGGATGACAACACTTTCTCAAAACAATCATAATATGATATAACAAGATGGTATCTCGCTAGCCCTTTCTGAGACAGCAAAACTTAAATGCAGAGCACCTTTAAAGACCAAGGACTGACTAGACATTGCAATTCATGGTAAAAGAGATCCAGTCAAGTCATACTCAATGTAAACTAATAGTAATTAATGCAAATGACAACAGTGCTCTCCAACTGGTGCTTTTTAATAAGAGGATGATGATTCAGCATAAAAGTAAATAGATAGGCCCTTCGTAGAGGGAAGCAGGGATTAGTAGAGGTGCCAGAGCTCGGTTTTAAAACAGAGGTGAATAATATTTTGAGCGGTATACTTTCATTGTCAACATAACAACCAAGAGATGGTGATATCTTCCATGCTACACACATTATAGGCAGTTCCCAAACAGAATGGTAAAGTTTATACTCCCCCTTCCACCAACAAGCATCAATCCATGGCTTGCTCGAAACAACGAGTGCCTCCAACTAAGAAGAGTCCCAGGGGGAGTTTTGTTTGCAATTATTTTGATTTAGTTTGCATAAAGCATGGGACTGGGCATCCCGGTGACCAGCCATTTATCTCGTGAGTGAGGAGCGGAGTCCACTCCTCTTGAGAATAACCCGCCTACCATGGAAGATATGGACAACCCTAGTTGATACATGAGATATTCGAGCATACAAAATAGGATATTTATTTGAAGGTTTATAGTTTGGCACATACAAATTTACTTGGAACGGCAGGTGGATACCGTATATAGGTAGGTATAGTGGACTCATGTGGAATAACTTTGGGGTTTAAGGGATTGGATGCACAAGTAGTATTCCTGCTTAGTACAGGTGAAGGCTAGCAAAAGACTGGGAAGCGACCAGCTAGAGAGCGACAACAGTCATGAACATGCATTAAAATTAATCAACACCGAATGCAAGCATGAGTAGGATATAATCCACCATGAACATAAATATCGTGAAGGCTATGTTGATTTTGTTTCAACTACATGCGTGAACATGCGCCAAGTCAAGTCACTTAAATCATTCATAGGAGGATACCACCCTATCATACCACATCATAACTATCTCAATAGCATGTTGGCACGCAAGGTAAACCATTATAACTCATAGCTAATCAAGCATGGCACAAGAAACTATGATCTCTAGTTGTCATTGCAAACATGTTTATTCATAATAGACTGAATCAGGAACGATGAACTAATCATATTTACAAAAACGGAAGAGGTCGAGTTCATACCAGCTTTTCTCATCTCAGTCAGTCCATCATATATCATCATAATTGCCTTTCACTTGCACGATCAAATGATTGAACAATAATAATAATAGTGCACGTGCATTGGACTAAGCTGGAATCTGCAGGCATTCAATAAACAGGAGAAGACAATGCAATATGGGCTCTTTTGTCAGATCAACAATAATGCATACAAGAGCCACTTCAGCAATTTAATTATGGTCTTCTCCTATCGACCCCCAAAGAAAAGAAAAGAAATAAAACTATTTACACGGGAAAGCTCCCAACAAGCAAAAGAAGAACAGGAAATATTTTTGGGTTTTCTTTTTAATTACTACTACAAGCATGGAAATTAAACTGATTAAATGCTACAACTAATTTTTTTTGGTTTTTCTTAAGGTTTATTAAACACACAAGAAGAAAGCATAAAAAGGAAAATAAACTAGCATGGATGATACAATGAAAAAGTATGAGCACCGACATCTAGCAATGAGTGTGTGAACATAAATGTAATGTCGGTGGGAAATACATACTCCCCCAAGCTTAGGCTTTTGGCCTAAGTTGGTCTATGGCCACGGCTGGCCTGGCGGATATCCATAATAGTAGTTGGGGTCATACTGTGATGCAGCAACTATCGCCTGCTGAGCTGCAGCGTGGCGACGAGCGGCCTCCTCTCTCCTCTCGTACTCATCTACCTCCTCTCTGGTAATAGTATATCCTCCTCTTGCCTGATAATCAAAGAAGGCAGGAGCAGGGAGAGTAATACGGACAGCACGGCGTCTGTCAAAGAATAGTCAATACTGGAGAGGTGATTCGTTCCTCTCAACAAACTGGTGGTGAACCATAGCATTAAAATCTAGATAAGCAGATGGTAATTCAATATCATCTTCACGTATGGCTACACCAAGAAAATTAGCAATGCGGGTTGCATAAATTCCACCAAAGAAATCTCCATTAAATCTATTAAGGTGTAACCTACGTGCAACAATGGCTCCCAAATTATAAGATTGGTTTCCTAACACAGCACTCCTAAGAATACTGAGATCGGGGACACACATGTGACATGCCTCATCTTTACCATTGATGCATCTACCTATGAAGATAGCAAAATAATGTATAGCAGGAAAGTGAATGCTCTCTATGGTAGCTTGTGTAATATCTCTAGATTCTCCCACAGTTATGCTAGCAAGAAAATCTCTAAATTCAGATTTGCGAGGATCCCTTATACTACTCCATTGTGGAAGTTTGCATGCAGTGGTAAAATCCTCTAAGTCCATAGTGTAAGAATTATCATAAAGATCAAACAGGACAGTTGGAGAATTACGTGAAGTTGAAAATTCAAACCTCCTCACAAAGGTACTGGTGAGGTTGTGATACTGGCTGCACTTCTCTTCCTCAAAGCTCACAAGATCAGCGTTACACAAATATGCGTTAAATTATTCTTTAATTCCAGCTCGATCCATAAAGTTCTCAGAAGGCCATTCACAAGGACGCACTGGAGCATCTCTTGGTGGCTCGTCATCAGCATCACGCATTGCAAGCCTGGGTCCTTGCTTGCTTGAAGAACCACCTTGGAACATTTTCCTAAGCATATTTCTTCCTCTGAAAAATTCTGAAAATTTTTAGTAACTTCAAAATAAAAGTAAACCAAACTCAATAATATTGATAGCAACTACTCCTACAAGTTCCTAGGGCCTATATCATGCATCAAAACTACTTTTGACCATATAAATTTGACATGCAAGCTCAAGAACAGGGTCACCTAAGCAGTAAAAATTTGCAATGAATAAAGCACTAGAACAAAAACTAATTGGAGCAATGGAGGAGTCACATACCAAGGAACAATCTCCCCAAGCAGTTTTGTGAGAGGTGCTTTGAGCAAGGAGATCGAAAATGGCAGCAAAACGAGCTTGGACTCGGGTTTGAGCTGGTTATTCGTGTTTGTGGGAGGAAGATGAAGTGTATGGATGAAAGAATGAGTGGAGGAGAGCCACCATGGGCCCACGAGGCAGGGGGCGCGCCCTCCACCCTCGTGGGCAGGTGGTTGACCCCCCTGTTGTGTTCTCAGTGCCAAATATTCTCAAATATTCTAGAAAAAATCATATTTAAATTTCAGGGCATTTGGAGAACTTTTATTTTCGGGGTATTTTTATATTGCACGGATAATCAGATAACAGACAGAAAAATATTTATTTTTATTTTATTTAATATAAATAACAGAAAGTAAAAGTGGGGTACAGAGGGTTGTGCCTTCTAGTTTCATCCATCTCATGATCATCAAAAGGAATCCTCTAACAAGGTTGATCAAGTCTTGTTAACGAACTTGTTCCGAATAACATGGAACCGGAGAAATTTTGAATAACACTATGTTACCTCAACGGGGATATGCACATCCCCAATAATAAGAATATCTTATTTCTTCTTGATAGTAGGAAGAGGAAATTCAAAACCTCCAAATATAATCGATGGAATTTTTCCAATAGAGTTGATACTATGAACTTGAGGTTGATTCCTCGGAAAGTGTACCGTATGCTCATTACCATTAACATGAAAAGTGACATTGCCTTTAGTGCAATCAATAACAGCCCCTGCAGTATTCAAAAAGGGTCTTCCAAGAATAGTAGACATACTATCATCCTCGGGAATATCAAGAATAACAAAGTCCATTAAAATATTAACGTTTGCAACTACAACAGGCACATCCTCACAAATACCGACATGTATAGCAGTTGATTTATCAGCCATTTGCAAGGATATTTCAGTAGGTGTCAACTTATTCAAATCAAGTCTACGATATAAAGAGAGAGGCATAACACTAACACCGGCTCCAAGATCACATAAAGCAGTTTTAACATAATTTCTTTTAATGGAGCATGGTATAGTTGGTACACCGGGATCTCCAAGTTTCTTAGGTATTCCACCTTTAAAAGTATAATTAGCAAGCATGGTGGAGATTTCAGCTTCTGGTATCTTTCTTTTATTCGTAATAATATCTTTCATGTACTTAGCATAAGGATTGGTTTTGAGTATATCAGTTAATCGCATACGCAAAAAGATAGGTCTAATCATTTCAGCAAAGTGCTCAAAATCCTCATCATCCTTTTTCTTGGATGGTTTGGGAGGAAAAGGCATGGGTTTCTGAATCCAAGGCTCTCTTTCTTTACCATGTTTCCTAGCAACAAAATCTTTCTTATCATAACATTGATTCTTTGATTGTGGGTTATCAAGATCAACAGCAGGTTCAATTTCTATGTCATTATCGTTACTAGGTTGAGCATCATTATGAACATTATCATTAACATTGTCACTAGTTTCAGGTTCATTACCAGATTGAGTTTCAGCATCAGAAATAGAAATATCATTTGGATTCTCAGGTGTTTCAGCAATAGGATCACTAGAAGCATGCAAAGTCCTATCATTTTTCTTTTTCTTCTTTTTGGAAGAACTAGTTACATCTATATTATTTCTCTGAGAATCTTGCTCAATTCTCTTAGGATGGCCTTCAGGATACAAAGGTTCCTGAGTCATTCTACCAGTTCTAGTAGCCACTCTAACAGCATTATCATTATCTTTACTATTCAATTCATTGAGCAAATCATTTTGAGCTTTAAGTACTTGTTCTACTTGAGTGGTAACCATAGAAGCATGTTTACTAATAAGTTTAAGTTCACCTTTGACATTAGCCATATAATCACCCAAGTGTTCAAGCATATTTGAATTGTATGTCAATTGTCTACCAAAATAAGCATTAAAGTCTTCTTGCTTAGCCATAAAGTTATCAAACTCATCTAAGCATGGGCTAGCAAATTTAGTAAACGGGATTACAGCTTTATCATATCTATAGAGAGAATTTACCTTTACTACCTATGTCGGGTTATCAAGACCATGAGTTTCTTCAATAAGTAAAGGATTAAGATTATATGTTTCTTCAACAGGCGGTAAATTAAGACCATGTATTTCTTCAATAGGAGGTAAATTCTTAACATCTTCAGCTTTAATACCTTTTTCTTTCATAGATTTCTTTGCCTCTTGCATATCTTCAGGACTGAGAAATAGAATACCCCTCTTCTTCGGAGTTGGTTTAGTAATATAGGCTCAGGAATTGGCTCCAGAGGTGTCCAATTATTTTCATTTGTCAACATGTTATTCAATAAAATTGCAGCTTCATCCGGTGTTTTTTCCCTAAAAACAGAACCAGCACAACTATCCAGGTAATCTCTGGAGGCATTGGTTAGTCCATTATAAAAGATATCAAGTATTTCATTTTTCTTAAGAGGATGATCAGGCAAAGCATTAAGTAATTGGAGAAGCCTCACCCAAGCTTGTGGGAGACTCTCTTCTTCAATTTGCACAAAATTATATATATCCCTTAAAGCAGCTTGTTTCTTATGAGCAGGGAAATATTTAGCAAAGAAGTAATAAATCATATCCTGGGGACTACGCACACAACCAGGATCAAGAGAATTAAACCATATCTTAGCATCACCCTTTAATGAGAACGGAAATATTTTAAGGATATAAAAGTAACGAGTTCTCTCATCTTTAGTGAACAGGGTAGCTATATCATTCAATTTAGTAAGATGTGCCGCAACAGTTTCATATTCATAGCCATGAAAAGGATCAGATTCAACCAGAGTAATTATATCAGGATCAACAGAGAATTCATAATCCTTATTAGTAACAAAGATAGGTGAAGTAGCACAAGAAGGGTCAGGTTTCATTCTAGCACTTAGAGATTGCTTACTCCATTTAGCTAATAACCTTTTTAGTTCATTTCTATTTTTGCAAGCTAAAATAGCAAAAGAAGCTTCTTGATTAAAAACATAAACCTTAGGAATAACAAGTGATTCTTCATCATCACTTTCATCAGTACCATCAGATTCAATATTTTCAATTTCTCTAGCCCTATCAAGTTGTTCATCAAGAAAATCACTAAGTGGCATAGTAGTATCAGGCATAGAGGTAGTTTCATCATAAGTATCATGCATAGAAGAAGTGGCATCATCAATAACATGCGACATATCATAACGAATAGCAGAAGCAGGTGTACGTGTCGCAAACTTACTCATAACAGAAGGTGAATCAAGTGCAAAGCTAGATGGCAGTTCCTTACCTCCCCTCGTAGTTGAGGGATAGATCTTGGTTTTTGGATCTCTCCAGTGCTTCATAATGATAAGAAGATATAAATCCCAAGTGACTCAAAGAATAGAGCTATGCTCCCCGGCAACGGCGCCAGAAAATAGTCTTGATAACCCACAAGTATAGGGGATCGCAACAGTTTTCGAGGGTAGAGTATTCAACCCAAATTTGTTGATTCGACACAAGGGGAGCCAAAGAATATGCTCAAGTATTAGCAGCTGAGTTGTCAATTCAACCACACCTGGAAACTTAATATCTGCAGCAAAGTGTTTAGTAGCAAAGTAATATGATAGTAGTGATAACGGTAACAAAAGGTAACAGTAGTAAAAGCAATGTTTTTGGTATTTTGTAGTGATGATAGCAATAGCAACGGGAGAGTAAATAAGCGAAGAACAATATATGGAAAGCTTGTAGGCAATGGATCAGTGATGGATAATTATGCCGGATGCGGTTCATCATGTAACAGTCATAACCTAGGGTGACACAGAACTAGCTCGAGTTCATTGATATAATGTAGGCATGTATTCCGAACATAGTCATAGGTGCTTATGGAAAAGAACTTGCATGACATATTTTGTCCTACCCTCCTGTGGCAACGGGGTCCTTACAGAAACTAAGGGATATTAAGGCCTCCTTTTAATAGAGAACCGGAACAAAGCATCAACACATAGTGAATACATGAACTCCTCAAACTACGGTCATCACCGGTAAGTATCCCGATTATTGTCACTTCGGGGTTAACGGATCATAACACATAATAGGTGACTATAGACTTGCAAGATAGGATCAAGAAGACTCATATATTGATGAAAACATAATAGGTTCAGATCTGAAATCATGGCACTCGGGCCCTAGTGACAAGCATTAAGCATAGCAAAGTCATAGAAACATCAATCTCAGAACATAGTGGATACTAGGGATCAAACCCTAACAAAACTAACTCGATTACATGATAGATCCCATCCAACCCATCACCGTCCAGCAAGCCTACGATGGAATTACTCACGCACGGCGGTGAGCATCATGAAATTGGTGATGGAGGATGGTTGATGATGACGATGGCGACGGATTCCCCTCTCCGGAGCCCCGAACGGACTCCAGATCAGCCCTCCCGAGAGGTTTTAGGGCTTGGCGGCGGCTCCGTATCGTAAAACGTGATGATTTCTTCTCTCTGATTTTTTTCTCCCCGAAACTCAATACATGGAGTTGGAGTCGGAGACGCAACAGGGGTTCCACGAGGTAGGGGGCGCGCCCTAGGGGGGCAGGCGCGCCCCCACCCTCGTGGCAAGATGGTGGGCCACTGGCCTTCATCTTTTGCGGGTATTTTTCTTATTTTCTGAAAAGCGGCTCCGTGAAGTTTCAGGTCCTTTTGAGAACGTTTGCTCCTGCACATAAATAACACCATGGTAATTCTGCTGAAAACAGCGTCAGTCCGGGTTAGTTCCATTCAAATCATGCAAGTTAGAGTCCAAAACAAGGGCAAAAGTGTTTGGAAAAGTAGATACGTTGGAGACGTATCACCAATGCACTAGATATTACACCCAGATCGGATATGAACTCCTTCATCCAGACTCCTTTATTTGCTGCTTCCGAAGCGGCGATATTCTCCTCTTCACACGTAGATCCCGCCATGACGCTCTGGTTGGAACTACACCAATTGACAGCTCCACCATTTAATATAAATACGTATCCGGTTTGCGACTTAGAGTCATCCAGATCAGTGTCAAAGCTTGGATCGACGTAACCATTTACGACGAGCTCTTTGTCACCTCCATAAACGAGAAACTTATCCTTAGTCCTTTTCAGGTATTTCAGGATGTTCTTGACCGTTGTCCAGTGATCCACTCCTGGATTACTTTGGTACCTCTCTGCTAAACTAATAGCAAGGCACACATCAAGTCTGGTACACAGCGTTGCATACATGATAAAACCTATGGTTGAGGCATAGGGAATGACTTTCATTTTCTCTCTATCTTCTGAAGTGGTCGGGCATTGAGTCTGACTCAACTTCACACCTTGTAACACAGGCAAGAACCCTTTCTTTGACTGGTCCATTTTGAACTTCTTCAAAACTTTATCAAGGTATGTGCTTCATGAAAGTCCAATTAAGCATCTTGATCTATCTCTATAGATCTTGATGCCCAATATATAAGCAGCTTCATCGAGGTCTTTCATTGAAAAAATCTTATTCAAGTATACTTTTATGCCATTCAGAAATTCAGTATCATTTCCGATCAACAATATGTCATCCACATATAATATCAGAAATGCTACAGAGCTCCCACTCACTTTCATGTAAATACAGGCTTCTCCAAAAGTCTATATAGAACCATATGCTTTGATCACACTATCAAAGCGTATATTCCAACTCTGGACAACTTGTGTTTCTTGCCAAACCACAGTTCATATGGTGTCATCTCAACGGATTTCAATGGTGCCCTACATAACGTGAATGCCGCCGTCTCTAAAGCATAACCCCAAAATGATAGCGGTAAATTAGTAAGAGACATCATAGATCGCACCATATCTAATAAAGTGTGGTTACGACGTTTGGACATACCATTATGATGTGGTGTTACAGGTGGCGTGAGTTGCGAAACTATTCCACATTGTTTCAAATGAAGATCAAACTCATAACTCAAATATTCACCTCCACGATCAGATCATAGAAACTTTATTTTCTTGTTACGATGATTTTCCACTTCACTCTGAAATTCTTTGAACTTTTCAAATGTTTCAGACTTATGCTTCATTAAGTAGATATACCTATATCTGCTCAAATCATCTATGAAGGTCAGAAAATAACGATACCCGCCGTGAGCATCAACACTCATCGGACCGCATACATCAGTATGTATTATTTCCAATAAGTCTATTGCTCACTCCATTGTTCCGGAGAACGGAGTATTTAGTCATCTTGCCCATGAGGCATGGTTCGCAAGCATCAAGTGATTCATAATCAAGTGATTCCAAAAGCCCATCGGCATGGAGTTTCTTCATGTGCTTTACACCAATATGACATAAATGGCAGTGCCACAAATAAGTTACACTATCATTATATAACACCCTCGATGCGACTATTGCTCCCACGTGTCGAGGCACGACTTAGAGACATAATCGCATTGAAGGCATATGTCGCAAGTTAGGCAATCTTCACAACATCCCATGTAATATAAATAATAAAGGGGAGATAACATAGTTGGCTTACACTCGCCACGTCAATCAAGTACATAAATAACATTACATCATCCAAACACTCATGGCCCGACTACGGTGCCAAAATAAAAGAGAACCCAACATGCGACAACGGTCCCGTTCACCCCCAACCGGGCACCACTACTGATCATCGGGAAAGGAAACATAGTAACGTTGAGAGTCTTCGTCGAACTCCCACTTGAGCTCATACGCGTCTCCTGGAGTGGAATCATCAGGCCCTGCATTTGGTGTAATAGTAATATGTGAGCCACAGGGACTCAGCAATCTCGCACCCTCGCGATCAAGACTATTTAAGCTTGTAGGTAAGGCAAGGTAAAATATAGGTGGAGCTGCAGCAAGCGACTAGCAAGTATGGTGGCTAACTTATCCGCAAAAGAGAGCGAGAAGAGGAGGCAAAGCGCGAGCGAGAAACTAGAGAGCAACCCGCGCAAACATTACTCCAACACCGTGTCCACTTCCCGGACTCCGCCGAGAAGAGGCCATCACGGTAACACACTCAGTTGGTTCATTTTAATTAAGTTAAGGTTCAAGTTATCTACAACCAGACATTAACAAATTCCCATCTTCCCATAACCGCGGGCACGGCTTTCGAAAGTTCAATCCCTGCAGGGGAGTCCCAACTTAGCCCATGACAAGCTCTCATGGTCAACGAAGGAATAGACCTCCTCCCAAGACGTTTTGATCAGACTCGGTATCTCGGCAATTCAAGACACTTCGACAGGTTAAAACAAGACCAGCAACACCGCCCGAATGTGCCAACAAATCCCGATAGGAGCTGCACATATCTCTTTCTCAGGGCACACTTAGATGAGCCAGATGTCGGGTAGGCCAGCCTAGAGTTGCCCCTGGTAGCCCCGGACATCGCTCGGTGGGACCAACACTCAGAGGAGCACTGGCCCGGGGGGGTTAAAATAAGATGACCCTTGAGTCTGCAGAACCCAAGGGAAAGAAAAGGCTAGGTGGCGAATGGTAAGACCAATGTTGGGCATTGCTGGAAAAGCTTTAATCAAGGCGAAATATCAAGGGGTTCCCATTATAACCCAACCGCGTAAGGAACGCAAAAATCCGGGAACATAACACCGATATGACGGAAACTAGGGCGGCAAGAGTGGAACAAAACACTAGGTAGTGATTTCGAGGGTATGATCATCTTGCCTGCACAGTTGTCAGAGTTGACTGGATCCTCAAAAGAAAACTCAACGGGCTCCTCATTAGCGAACTCGTCTCCCGGCTCTACCCAAACAAGACAAACAAGCAACAAGGACACAATCAACCACGTGCAACCTCAAACAATACAATGCAAAGATGATATGCTATGCGGGATGCGATGCCGCATGCAAAATGCAAGATATGACAGGAAATGCATGAACCTGACCTCAACTTGGAAATCCAAGTGTGCCACTGGAAAGATGAGATGAAATCGCTTCAAAACAATATAAAGAACGCCGGAATTGGAGTTACGGTTTGGAAATGGCAAGCGATTCAAAAATGACACCGGTCTGCGATTTACAGCAAGTAGGCATCTAAATGCAAAGAAATGAACATGCTACGACACTCAAACATGACAACAAAATACATGGCAGGGATGCACACAAGATGCTTAACAAAAGTCTAGCACTGAGCTACGGCCAATTCATCCATTAACAGGTTCAAACAAGCATGGCAAAAATGCATATGACAAACATATCTCAGACTAGTGAAATCAACACTTGTCTGGAATTTCAGATCAGGTAGCCCTCTTCGGAGCAACAAAACTACATGCTACAGGACCTGAACATGGCAAAGTAAAGCATGGCATGGAGCTACTCAAACATCTTAACAAAAGTCCCTTAGTGACCTTGAGCCAAAAGGGATCAGAAAATACAATTGCAAGCATGTGAACATAGCAAAAACATAATCAGTTTTCAGACTTAGTGAAAAACTGACACATGCTGAAATATAACTCAAGTAGGCATGTTTACGAGCTCGATGCACTCACTACGGTGCAAGTCATGGCAAGACAAGCATACATCCATCAAGAAGGCACAAAATGCAAGCTAGACATGGCAAGAACAATAGCATAACATGCACGGATCAACTACAACATCACCGGCAAAATTGCAAACAAGTTGACAATCTGCCAAGATTCACAAAGTAGCAAAAGTAGAGCTCGCTTGACTCAAGCTAGGGTGCTCCATAATTGCAAACAAAGACATGGATGGATAGAGCACTACAATATTAACAAAACTCCCTTACTGATCATCCTCAAAAGAGGCACGGATCACTAGGAAACAATAAGAACATATGGCATCATGAGATAAACAGCTCCAGGACTTAGTGAAATTGCTAAGTCCCTGAAAACAGAATTAGCAAGTGCACCACTTTGCAAGCTTGCACTAGACACCACACACATCCTAAAAATACATGGGTTGCACCTCTGGAAATATGACAAAATCCTTAACAAAACGTATGTAGAACTCACGGGCATATCATTCACACAATAATCATGGCAAAAATGACAAAAGTGCTAAACGGAGTAGCAGATCTGACAATTAACTCAAGTAGCCCTCTTCTAATAGCATCTCGGGCATCAAGATAAGCTCAAATGAAAATTATGCAACGGAATGAAATGATGTACTCTCTGAGATGAACATTTTGATATGCTATATGCATGAATCGGAGCTACGTATGCAAAGTTACGGTGCCGCGAACATGTGCACATGGACTGAAAATTTCAAGGACTTAGGAAAAAAACAACCTCCCAGATCTGGATCTAGGTTTGGTGGCACGCAAAACGAGGCAAACTCCGGCGAGCACTGTTCACGGCCGGAGCGGGACGTCGCCGGAGGAGGTCGAGGAGGCGGCTGCCGGGGCGGCTCCGGCCGGCGCGGGGCGCCGGAGCGACGAGGGCGGCTGGTGGTGGCGGCGCGGCGCAGTGGCGGCGGCGGCACGCGGAGGTGGCGGCGGCGGCGCGCGGAGGCGGCTGCGGCGGCGCGTGGAGGCGGCTGCGGCTCGGAGGAGAGGGAGGTGGCGGCGCGGCGCGGGAGGAGGCAGGCGGCGGCGATGGGCTCGCGGGGGCCCCGAGCGGGCCTCGCGGGCCGCGGCGGCTGCTGGCGGCGGAGTGCCACGTGGCGGCGCGCGACTGGTGCGGGGGCGGCGGCGCGGAGCGTCCGGCGCGGGCGGACAATGTCCGGCGCGTCGGAAGGGAAATTAGGGTTTTCGGGGGAGAGGAAGATCCGGATTTCAAGGGGGTGTTTAAATAGGCATAGGGGGAGCTAGGAGAGTCCAAATGAGGTGCGGTTTTCGGCCACGCGATCGTGATCGAACGCTCTAGATGATGGAGCAGAGTTAGGTGGGTTTTGGGCCAAATTGGAGGGGTGTTGGGCTGCAACACACACGAGGCCTTTTCGGTCCCTCGGTTAACCGTTGGAAGTATCAAACGAAGTCCAAATGATACGAAACTTGACAGGCGGTCTACCGGTAGTAAACCAAGGCCGCTTGGCATGTCTCGGTCCAATCCGGAAATGTTTAATCCCCACACACGAAAGAAAGCTAGAAATGGCCACCGGAGGAGAACGAAGCGCCGGAATGCAAAACGGACAACGGGGAAAATGCTCGAATGCATGAGATGAACACGTATGCAAATGCAATGCACATGATGACATGATATGAGATGCATGACAACGACAACAACACATGGAGACAAAAACCCGAACCCGAGGAAATAAATATAACTTAATGCCGGAAACGTTAAGAGTTGGAGTACAAATAGGGAAAGTTACATCCGGGGTGTTACAACACTCCACCACTACGAAAGGATCTCGTCCCAAGATCTAGGACTGAAAGAACGTCGGGTACTCAGAACGGAGGTGATCCTCGCGTTCCCAGGTAGCTTCACGGTCGGAATGGTGTGACCACTTGACTTTGAGAAATTTGATCGACTTGTTGCGAGTCTTGCGTTCAGTCTCTTCAAGAATAGCAACTGGGTGCTCACGATAGGAGAGATCTTCTTGGAGCTCAATGTCCTCGAAGTTGACGGTGCGGTCAGGAGTCTTGAAGAACTTTCGAAGCTGAGAGACATGGAACACGTCATGAACATTTGCAAAGTTTGAAGGAAGCTCGAGTTGATAGGCGAGGTCGCCTCTCTTGCTGACAATCTTGAAAGGTCCCACGTATCTAGGGGCAAGCTTCCCTTTGATACCGAAGTGACGAGTACCTTTCATAGGAGAGACACGGAGGTAAACATGATCTCCGATCTCAAAAGACAAATCACGGTGCTTACTATCATAGTAGCTCTTCTGGCGGGATTGGGCCGCTTTGAGGTTATCTCGAATGACTTTGCACATTTCTTCTGCCTCTGTGATTAAGTCATTACCCAAAAGCTGACGTTCACCGGTTTCAGACCAGTTGAGAGAGGTACGGCACTTCCTGCCATACAGAATTTCAAATGGGGCCTTGCCCGAACTTGCTTGAAAACTGTTGTTGTAGGAGAATTCAGCATAAGGAAGACAATCCTCCCACTTCATGCCAAAGGAGATCACACAAGCCCTGAGCATATCTTCAAGAATCTGGTTGACACGCTCGACTTGACCGCTAGTTTGAGGATGGAAAGCTGTGCTGAAGCGGATGTTGGTGCCCATGGCCTTCTGAAAAGAATCCCAAAACTTCGAGGTAAAGATGCTGCCACGGTCTGAAGAGATCACTTGAGGAATACCGTGCAGAGAGACAATCCGAGAGGTATAGAGTTCTGCCAATTGAGCTGCAGTGATCGACTCTTTGATAGGCAGAAAATGAGCCACTTTGGTGAGTTTGTCGATGACAACGAATATAGCATCATTGCCACGCTTGGACTTTGGAAACCCAGTCACGAAGTCCATTTCAATGTGGTCAAACTTCCATTCTGGAATGGCAAGAGGTTGGAGGAGACCAGCTGGCCTTTGGTGTTCTGCCTTCACTCTTCTGCAGACATCACATTCATTCACGAATTGAGCAATCTCGCGCTTCATTCAAGTCCACCAATAAGCTTGCTTAAGGTCCTGATACATCTTCGTGCTCCCAGGGTGGATGGAGAGTAGAGAATTGTGATCCTCGTTCATGATCACTTTACGGAGGTCACCTTTGGGCACAACAATACGATCCTCGAAGAAGAGAGTGTCCTTGTCATCAAGGCGGTAGCACTTGTACTTGGACTGGCTCTTGGCAATCCCAATCTTCACCTTTTTCACCATAGCATCAAGAAGCTGGGCTTGGCGAATCTGGTCTTCTAAGGTAGGAGAGACTTGAAGGTTGGCGAGGAAACCATGAGGAACAACTTGCAGGTTAAGTTTCCGGAAAGCTTCACAAAGCTCGGGTTGATAAGGCTTGAGAATCAGACTGTTGCAGTAAGCTTTCCTGCTCAAAGCGTCAGCAATCACATTGGCCTTGCCTGGAGTATACTCAATACTCGGATTATACTCTTGAATCATTTCGACCCATCGAGTTTGTTTGAGGTTGAGATTAGGCTGAGTGAAGATGTACTTGAGACTCTTGTGATCAGTGAAAATGTCTACTTTTCTTCCCAATAGAAGATGTCTCCAAGTCAAAAGAGCATGCACAACTGCCGCCAACTCGAGATCATGAGTGGGGTAGTTCTTCTCATTAGGCTTCAACTGGCGAGATGTATAAGCAACAACTTTCTTCTCTTGCATCAATACCGCGCCAAGACCTTGGAGAGAGGCATCACAAAAGACCTCGTACGGCTTGGATTCATCAGGTGGAGTCAGAACTAGAGCAGTGATCAATTTCTCTTTCAAAGTGTTGAAAGCAATGTCACACTCCAGAGACCAAACGTACTTGATGTGCTTCTGAAGAAGATTTGAGAGAGGCTTCGCGATCTTAGAAAAGTTTTCAACGAATTTTCGGCAATAGCTTGCGAGACCGAGGAAGCTACGGAGTTGCTTCACGTTCTGAGGAGGTTCCCAATTCACAATTGCAGACACCTTCTCAGGATTCACGGCAATGCCCTTGGCAGAGATGATATGACCAAGATAAAGAACCTCATCGAGCCAAAACTCACACTTGGAGAACTTGGCGTAGAACTGATGTTCCCTGAGCTTATCAAGAACCAAACGCAAGTGCTTGCCATGATCTTCCTTGTTCTTGGAGAAAACCAGAATGTCGTCGAGATAGACCAAAATGAAGTCATTGGTGTAGGCGTTGAAGATGAAGTTCATCATGCGAGAGAACGTCGGAGGAGCGTTGGCGAGACCAAAAGACATGACAGTGTATTCATATGAACCAAAGCTTGTCCTAAAAGCCGTCTTGGGAATATCTTGCTCACGAATGCGAATCTGGTGATAACCCATGCGGAGATCAAGCTTGGAGAATACTTGGGCACCTTTGAGTTGTTCGAAGAGCTCATTGATGTTGGGAAGTGGATATTTGTTCTTGATGGTCTTCTTGTTCACTGGACGGTAATCAACACAAAGTCAGTCCGTTCCATCCTTCTTCTTCACAAAAAGAACACCACAACCCCACGGAGAAGAACTAGGCCGGATGAGACCCATTTTCTCTTGAATATCGAGTTGCTTCTTCAGCTCCTTCAACTCTTCTGGTCCGAGCTTGTAAGGACGTTTGCACACAGGTTCCGTGCCAGGCTCAAGATCAATAACGAATTCAACTGGCCGGTGCGGAGGCATTCCTGGAAGCTCTTCTGAAAAGACGTCTTGATATTCGCAAACGACTGGAATTTGCGAGATAGCATCCAATTCACCCTTCTCATTGAGAGAAAACAGACGGATGGTATCGTCACGAGCGGCAAAGACAATTACATCCTCAAACGAATGAGTCAATTGAATCTGCCTGGCAGCACAATCAAGATGTGCCTTGTGCTTAGAAAGCCAATCCATTCCGAGAATAAGATCAATATCCGAGTTACCAAGAACCACCGGAGAAGAGAGAAACTTGTAATCGCCCAAAGTGATAGAAACATCTGGGGCAATAGCGCTTGCATTCATGAATTTACCCGGAGAAACAACAGATAACTGTCTAGGCAAATCTTGTAAAGGCAACTCATGCTTAGAAACAAATGGCCTCGAGATGAAACAATGCGATGCACCCGTGTCAAAAAGAACTTTTGCAGGAATATCATTAACAGGAAGGTTACCCATGATCACATCTGGTGATTCCTCTGCCTGAGCTGCATTCAGCAAGTTGACCTTGGCGGACTTGGGGTTATGCTTAACCACAGCTGTACTTGCCGATCTGACAGGAGGAGGAGGAGGAAGACGCCTCTGGTTGAAACACTTGTTGGCATAGTGACCCTTCTGTTGGCACTTGTTGCACGTGACCTCTGAAAGCGGACGGTGATACGGAGCACTCGATCTTGGAGCTTGAGACGAAGTCTTGTTCTGAAAGCCAGGGTTGTGTGGGTGGGAAGAACCACTGCCACCTTTGCTCTTCTGCTGATACGGCTGACGGAACGGAGGAGGAGGAAGCCAATACTTCTGCTGCTTGGCCACTTGAGTAGAGGAAGAAGGAGTAACATCTCTGACTCGCTTCTTGGAAGCATCACACCTCAACTGAGCAGCCTCTTGCTTCAGTGCCATGTTGTAGAACTCATCGTATCTCAAGGGCTCAAAGAGAACAAGGGCTAGCTGAATTTCTTCTCTGAGACCACCCCTGAATTGGTATATCATGCTCTTCTCATCAGGGACGTCCTGCTTGGCAAAGCGGGCGAGCTTCTGGAACAACTTGTTGTAGTCATAGACAGATAAAGAGCCTTGCTTCAGATTGCGGAATTCCTCACGCTTGCTTTCAACCACGCTCTGCGGAATATGATGAGCTCGGAAATCTCGACGGAAATCAACCCAAGTGATAACACGTCCACCTCTGGAGTCCTTGTACTGCTGGAACCATTCTGCAGCTTGATCTTTGAGTTGGAAGGAAGCGAACTTAACAAAGTCCTCAGGCCTGACGTTACTGCACTCGAAATGCTTACACAGATCCACAAGCCAATCGTCAGCATCAGTTGCCTCAACACAATTGCTGAAAGTCTTTGGCCCGTTAGCAAAGAACTGGTTGAGTGTAGCAAAGTGATTCTGATTGCTGCCTTGATTCCCTTGGTTGCCTTGATTGCGCTCTTGAATAATTTGCATGATCAACTGTGTGTTTGCATTGGTTGCGGCCATCACAGCTTGCCATGCCTCCGGAGGAGGTGGAGGTGGTGGCGGATTAGGATTCGGAGTCGTGCGCGTTGGAGGAGCCATCCTGAAGAGGTTGACCACCATTAGCACATTGATAGACAAATATTGAAGCTGAATCCAACGGAATGAAAAGTGCAACATATAGTCTTCACATCCGAACAAAATGAACGAATGCATTCCTCTTGAAATGGTCACATATCCATGAATTGAGAAGCCACGTAGAATTAAGGTTGAGAAATAAATCAACAAGGTACGGATCAAGAATGAATAATCGGTAAGAAATCCCAATCTCAAACCAATATCCGTGGAAGAAAAAATAGAGCTACTAGAATTCCCACCTATGAAACTCCCGAACCTTTCCGGTTATGCAATCAGGTGTTGGGGATACAGGGGAAGCATAATATCTCACCCAAACTAGCAAATCCTACATCCAGTTGTATCCATCCTTCAACACATAACCAAGAAACCTTCGGAAACCATCTACCTCAACCTTCGAAAAGCATCCGTTATACAAGTTATGGCGATACTCCCGAACTCCCGCCCCAGTACTGGGTGGCGTCGAGGTTATCTCACCAACGATAAAATTATGATGACAACACCACAGAGCTCAACTCCCCGGGACACTTCCACTAAACCCCTGACAGGAGGCACCAAGACAATGTTCTCATCATAAAACCATCGGAACGATTCCAAGATACCCGCGTGATCCTAAATTTTTTTTAGTGAAATTTGAGAAGAGAAAAGTCAAAACTCTACGTCAGGATGCCTTACCAGAGCGATGAGGAGACTAGGAAGTAAAAAGAATTCCTAATCTCTCCGATATATAATTCCTAAAAGACTCAAAACATTTTTCTAGACACAACTCGGCCGCTAAAAATGATCAAGCAATGGGGCTCCTAAGGTCGGGGAAGGCTCTGATTACCAACTTATAACACCCTCGATGCGACTATAGCTCCCACGTGTTGAGGCACGACTTAGAGACATAATCGCATTGAAGGCATATGTCGCAAGTTAGGCAATCTTCACAACATCCCATGTAATATAAATAATAAAGGGGAGATAACATAGTTGGCTTACACTCGCCACGTCAATCAAGTACATAAATAACATTACATCATCCAAACACTCATGGCCCGACTACGGCGCCAAAATAAAAGAGAACCCAACATGCGACAACGGTCCCGTTCACCCCCAACTGGGCACCACTACTGATCATCGGGAAAGGAAACATAGTAAAGTTGAGAGTCTTCGTCGAACTCCCACTTGAGCTCATACGCGTCTCCTGGAGTGGAATCATCAGGCCCTGCATCTGGTGTAATAGTAATATGTGAGCCACAGGGACTCAGCAATCTCGCACCCTCGCGATCAAGACTATTTAAGCTTGTAGGTAAGGCAAGGTAAAATATAGGTGGAGCTGCAGCAAGCGACTAGCAAGTATGGTGGCTAACTTATCCGCAAAAGAGAGCGAGAAGAGGAGGCAAAGCGCGAGCGAGAAACTAGAGAGCAACCCGCGCAAACATTACTCCAACACCGTGTCCACTTCCCGGACTCCGCCGAGAAGAGGCCATCACGGTAACACACTCAGTTGGTTCATTTTAATGAAGTTAAGGTTCAAGTTATCTACAACCGGACATTAACAAATTCCCATCTTCCCATAACCGCGGGCACGGCTTTCGAAAGTTCAATCCCTGCAGGGGAGTCCCAACTTAGCCCATGACAAGCTCTCACGGTCAACGAAGGAATAGACCTCCTCCCAAGACGTTCCGACCAGACTCGGTATCTCGGTAATTCAAGACACTTCGACGGGTTAATACAAGACCAGCAACACTGCCCGAATGTGCCGACAAATCCCGATAGGAGCTGCACATATCTCTTTCTCAGGGCACACTCAGATGAGCCAGACGCCGGGTAGGCCAGCCTAGAGTTGCCCCTGGTAGCCCCGGACATCGCTCGTTGGGACCAACACTCAGAGGAGCACTGGCCCGGGGGGGTTAAAATAAGATGACCCTTGAGTCTGCAGAACCCAAGGGAAAGAAAAGGCTAGGTGGCGAATGGTAAGACCAATGTTGGGCATTGCTGGAAAAGCTTTAATCAAGGCGAAATATCAAGGGGTTCCCATTATAACCCAACCGCGTAAGGAACGCAAAAATCCGGGAACATAACACTGATATGACGGAAACTAGGGCGGCAAGAGTGGAACAAAACACTAGGCGAGAGGCCGAGCCTTCCACCCTTTACCAAGTATATAGATGCATTAAGATAACATAGCAATATAATAATATCCCAAACAAGTAAATAAATGTTCCAACAAGGAACGGCCTGCAATCTTCACCTGCAACTAGCAACGCTATAAGAGGGGCTGAGCAAAGCGGTAACATAGCCAATCAACGGTTTGCTAGGACATGGTGGGTTAGAGGTTTGACATGGCAATTGGGAGGCTTGAAAGCAAGTGGTAGGCATCGTAGCAATGGCATAGCAAAAGAGCGAGCAAACTAGCATAGCAAAGATAGTAGTGATTTCGAGGGTATGATCATCTTGCCTGCACAGTTGTCAGACTTGACTGGATCCTCGAAAGCAAACTCAACGGGCTCCTCATTAGCGAACTCATCTCCCGGCTCTACCCAAACAAGACAAACAAGCAACAAGGACACAATCAACCACGTGCAAACTCAAACAACACAATGCAAAGATGATATGCTATGCGGGATGCGATGCGGGATGCAAAATGCAAGATATGACAGGAAATGCATGAACCTGGCCTCAACTTGGAAATCCAAGTGTGTCACTGGAAAGATGAGATGAAATCGCTTGAAAACGATATAAAGAACGCCGGAATCGGAGTTACGGTTTGGAAATGGCAAGCGATTCAAAAATGACACCGGTTTGCGATTTACAGCAAGTAGGCATCTAAATGCAAAGAAATGAACAAGCTACAGCACTCAAACATGACAAAAAAATACATGGCAGGGATGCACACAAGATGCTTAACAAAAGTCTAGCACTGAGCTACGGCCAATTCATCCATTAACAGGTTCAAACAAGCATGGCAAAAATGCATATGACAAACATATCTCAGACTTAGTGAAATCAACACTTGTCTGGAATTTCAGATCAGGTAGCCCTCTTCGGAGCAACAAAACTACATGCTACAGGACCTGAACATGGCAAAGTAAAGCATGCCATGGAGCTACTCAAAGATCTTAACAAAAGTCCCTTAGTGACCTTGAGCCAAAAGGGATCAGAAAATACAATTGCAAGCATGTGAACATAGCAAAAACATAATTAGTTTTCAGACAGTGAAAAACTGACACATGCTGAAATATAACTCAAGTAGGCATGTTTACGAGCTCGATGCACTCACTACGGTGCAAGTCATGGCAAGACAAGCATACATCCATCAAGAAGGCACAAAATTCAAGCTAGACATGGCAAGAACAATAGCATAGCATGCACGGATCAACTACAACATCACCGGCAAAATTGCAAACAAGTTGACAATCTGCCCAGATTCACAAAGTAGCAAAAGTAGAGCTCGCTTGACTCAAGATAGGGTGATCCATAATTGCAAAAAAAGACATGGATGGATAGAGCACTACAAGATTAATAAAACTCCCTTATTGATCATCCTCAAAAGAGGCACGGATCACTAGGAAACAACAAGAACATATGGCATCATGAGATAAACAGCTCCAGGACTTGGTGAAATTGCCAAGTCCCTGAAAACAGAATTAGCAAGTGCACCACTTTGCAAGCTTGTACTAGACACCACACACATCCTAAAAATACATGGGTTGCACCTCGGGAAAGATGACAAAACCCTTAACAAAACATATGTAGAACTCACGGGCATATCATGCACACAATAATCATGGCAAAAATGATAAAAGTGCTAAACGGAGTAGCAGATCTGACAATTAACTCAAGTAGCCCTCTTCTAACAGCATTTCGGGCATCAAGATGAGCTCAAATGAAAATTATGCAATGGAATGAAATGATGTACTCTCTGAGATGAACATTTTGATATGCTATATGCATGAATCGGAGCTACGGATGCAAAGTTACGGAGGCGCGAACATGTGCACATGGACTGAAAATTTCAAGGACTTAGGAAAAAAACAACCTCCCAGATCTGGATCTAGGGTTGGTGGCACGCAAAACGAGGCAAACTCCGGCGAGCACTGTTCACGGCCGGAGCGGGACGTCGCCGGAGGAGGTCGGGGAGGCGGCTGCCGGGGTGGCTCCGGCCGGCGCGGGTCGCCGGAGCGACGAGGGCGGCTGGTGGTGGCGACGCGGCGCAGTGGCGGCGGCGGCGCGTGGAGGCGGCTGCGGCTCGGAGGAGAGGGAGGTGGCGGCGCAGCGCGGGAGGAGGCAGGCGGCGGCGATGGGCTCGCGGGGGCCCCGAGCGGGCCACGCGGGCCGCGGCGGCTGCTGGCGGCGAAGTGCCACGTGGCGGCGCGCGACTGGTGCGGGGGCAGCGGCGCGGAGCGTCCGGCGCGGGCGGACAATGTCCGGCGCGTCAGAGGGAAATTAGGGTTTTCGGGGGAGAGGAAGATCCGGATTTCGGGGGGTGTTTAAATAGGCATAGGGGGAGCTAGGAGAGTCCAAATGAGTTGCGGTTTTCGGCCACGCGATCGTGAATGAAGGCTCTAGATGATGGAGCAGAGTTAGGTGGGTTTTGAGCCAAATTGGAGGGGTGTTGGGCTGCAACACACATGAGGCCTTTTCGGTCCCTCGGTTAACCGTTGGAGTATCAAACGAAGTCCAAATGATACGAAACTTGACAGGCGGTCTACCGGTAGTAAACCAAGGCCGCTTGGCAATTCTCGGTCCAATCCGGAAATGTTTAATCCCCACACACGAAAGAAAGCTAGAAATGGCCACCGGAGGAGAACGAAGCGCCGGAATGCAAAACGGACAATGGGGAAAATGCTCGAATGCATGAGATGAACACGTATGCAAATACAATGCACATGATGACATGATATGCATGACAACGACAACAACACACGGAGACAAAAACCCGAACCCGAGGACATAAATATAACTTAACGCCGGAAACGGCAAGAGTTGGAGTACAAATAGGGAAAGTTACATCCGGGGTGTTACACATTATTAAACTTGTATCTTTTGGCTTCAATACTATGAATATGAGTATCACTACTATCAAGATTCAATAAAAAAAGACCACTCATCAAGGGTGCATGACCATAAAAGATATTACTCATATAAATAGAACAACCATTATTCTCTGATTTAAATGAATAACCGCCTCGCATCAAACAAGATCCAGATATAATGTTCATGCTTAACGCTGGCACCAAATAACAATTATTCAGGTCTAAAACTAATCCCGAAGGTAGATGTAGAGGTAGCATGTAATGCCCAAGATGCGGCTATATCTCCCACGTGTCGAGGCACGACTTAGAGGCATTACCGCATTTTGGTTTTGTCGCAAGAAGGGTCATCTTCACACATTCCCACGTAATGAACAAGGAAGGGATAAATAGTTGGCTTACAATCGCCACGTCACACAATGATCAAATAATTCATACATCATTCAAAGTACACACATAGTCCGGCTACGGACGGATCCAAAAGAAAAGAAGACAACCCCAAATGCTAAATCCCGATCATCCCAACTGGGCACCACTACTGATCATCTGGGAAAGACACGTAGTAACGGCCAAGGTCCTCGTCGAACTCCCACTTGAGTTTAGTAGCATCACCTGCAGTGGTATCATCGGCACCTGCAACTGTTTTGGTAGTATATGTGAGTCACGAGGACTCAGCAATCTCAAAACCCACGAGATCAAGACTATTTAAGCTTATGGCTAGGATGTGGTTATGAGGTGGAGTTGCAGCAAGCGCTAAGCAAATATGGTGGCTAACATACGAGTACAAGAGTAAGATGAGAAACTACGCAACGGTCATAAGGCTAGAAGTGATCAAGAAGTGATCCTGAACTACTTATGTTCAAATATAACCCAGCCGTGTTCACTTCCCGGACTCCGCCGAAAATAGACCATCACGGTTACACATGCGGTTGATGCATTTTAATTAAGGCAAGTGTCAAGTTCTCTACAACCAGATATTAAAAAATTCCAATCTGCCACATAACCGCGGGCACGGCTCTCGAAAGTTTATACCCTACAGGGGTCTCCCAACTTATCCCATCACAAGCTCTCACGATCAACGAAGGATATTCCTTCTCCCGGAAAGACCTGATCAGTCTCGAAATCCAGGTTACAAGACATTCCGACAATGGTAAAACAAGACTAGCAAGACCGCCCGATGTGCCGACAAATCCCGATAGGAGTCGCACGTATCTCGTTCTCAGGGCACACTGGATGGG
Organism: Triticum urartu; assembly: GCF_056163025.1. Classification (NCBI taxonomy): domain Eukaryota; kingdom Viridiplantae; phylum Streptophyta; class Magnoliopsida; order Poales; family Poaceae; genus Triticum; species Triticum urartu. Next base: position 384,487,375 of record NC_141873.1, read on the forward strand.
CCAGGCATCGGGTTGGCTGAGACCCTGGTTGCCCAAGGGGGCACCGGACATCGCCCAAGTTGGACCAGCACTCAAAGGAACACTGGCCCGGGGGTTGAATTAAGATCATCCTTGGGTTAATTACTCCCTAGGAAAATTTTAGTTGTTATTAGGCAAATGTTAAAACCAAAGTTGGGCCTTACTGGAGGAGTTTTATTCAAATAACCCCAACCACCTAAGGAACGCAAAATCAAGGAACATAACACCGGTATGATGGAAACTAGGGCGACAAGAGTGGAACAAAACACCGAGCAAAAGGCCAAGCCTTCCACCCTTTGCCAAGTATATAGATGCATTAATTAAATAAGAGATATTGTGATATCCCAACATATCAATGTTCCAACATGGAACAACCTGCAAGGCACCTGCAATTAGCAACGCTATAAGAGAGGCTGAGCAAAAGCGGTAACATACCCAAACAACGGTTTGCTAGGAAGGTGGGTTAGAGGCTTGACCTGGCAATATGGGAGGCATGATAAACAAGTGGTAGGTAGAGAGACATAGTGATAGAGCGAACAACTACAAGCAAGGATAGAAGTGATATCGAGGGTAATGGTCGTCTTGCCTGCAAAGTTCTCAGGGTTGTCAGAATCTTGCTCCTCGTAAACATACTCAACAGGATCCTCGTTCACGAACTTGTCTCCTGACTCTACCAAAAGCAAGAACACAAGTAACGGAACAATAATCAATCACGGTGCAATGCACAAGCAACATGATACAAGACATGACATGGAATGCAATATATGATGTGCAATGCATATGGGTACTCCAGAAGGAAAAATATGATTAAGGCATCAAATTGGCAAACCAAGCATGCCACTGGAAGATTGGGTGATTTCGGTCGAAATCGATATAAGGATCACCGGAAACGGATGCACGGTTTGCAAATGACGAGCAAAACAAGAATGATGCAATACTATGCTTAACAGCATCATAGCACTTAACATGCAAGAAGAAACTACGCTACATCACTCCAACATAGCAACAAAGCACATGCCAGTGAAGTACATGTGAAGCTCTACAAATCATGAACACTGAGCTCCTGCTAGAACTCACTAGAACAAGCCTAAAATAGCATGGCAAAAATGCAAATGATAACAGCTTCACAGACTTAGTGAAAATACTAAACATGTCATAAACAGCATCAGCTAGCAATGTTTAGAGCTAGCAATCAAAATGCTACAGGAACATATCATGGCAAACAAAGGCATGGCATGCTACTACTGAAGGCAAAGAACAAAACTCCCTTACTGAACTTTAGCCAAATATGCATAGAAAAGATGGTAGCCTCAATGCAAACATGGCAAGTGATATGATCAGTTCCAGACTTGGAAGAAAAACATGGCATGGCTGAAATAGATTCATGATAGCAACTTTGCAAGCTCATGCCACCCACCATAAAGCATTTCATGGCATCACAAGGTAACCAAAAGTAAGAATACACATTTATGAAGCTAAGCATGGCAATAGCAAGTTCATAGGGTGCATGGATCACTAGAAAAACACATGGCAAAAAATGAACTTCATGTTAACAATCTGCCAGCAACAATTTTTAGCAAAAGTAGAGCATGGTAATGACAAACTCGAGTACTCCATAATTACAACCAGAGGCATTAATGGATAGCTCGTCACCATATCTTCAAAACACCCTTACTTAACTACATCAAAATATGCATGGATCTACTTGTGGCAACAAGACAACGTAGCAACATAACAGGAAAAGACTTGGCAAAATTACTAAGTTTGTGAAATCAGCAACATCATGTGGCCTAATTTGCATGCTTGTGCTAGTCACCACAGAGCTCATAAAAATACAAGTCTTGCACCACTGTAAAGATGGCATGGAGATGCTCCTAAAACATGTATACATGATGCTCAAAGGATGCACACACAAAATGCAATGAAAATGACAAATCAGCAAGTTATGATGGATTCCAGCAGACAACATCATATAACACTTTTGCAACAAAGATTATGGCATCAATATGGAATGTAACATGCATGCAAATGACACTAACATGAAGAGCATCATGAGACGAACATTTTGGTATATCATATGTGCAAATCGGACCTATATGCATGGAGATATGACATAATGAAGGGGCACACATGGAATTACATCTCAGGGACTTAGTGATAAAAATTAACCTTGAGGATGTCCGGGTTAGAGCGGACATGTCTGGACACGGCGGTTGACCCGGAGAGGAAGTGGTCGGAGGTGCGAGGAGGTGGCCGGAGATGCGGATCCGGCTGGATCCTGGCGCGGGGAGGCGGTCGGCGGCGGCGGCGGCGACGACGAGCTTTGCAGCGCGGGGCGGCGAGCGGCGGAGCTGCGGGTGGCGGCGGCACGGTGGAGGCGGGCTACGGTGGCGCAGTGGAAGGCGGCAGCGTCGGTGGTCGGCGGCGAAGCGGCCGGTGCGGAGGAGGCGCACTGCGGGCGGCTCGGGCCCGATCTGTCCGGGGTGGGCCCGATCCGGGCCGCGTGGGCCGCGGCGACTGGGGGCGGCGCGGGGCCAGGTGGCGGACGCGGGTTGGGCGCGGAGCGGCGCGACTGACGTGGCGGCGGCGGCAAGCTCTCGCGGTGACAAGTGGCGGCGGAGGATGGGTCTTGCGTGGAAAACGAGGCAAGGTGAGGCTGGAGGTTAGGGAAGGCTAGGGTTTCCTCAGATTTCGGGAGTGGGGTGTTTATATTGATAACTGGAGCTAGGTGAGGAGTTTTTCAGAGCGGTTTTCTCCCACACGATCATGATCCAACGATGGAGAGCATGGAGGGGGTTTAGATGGGCTAGAGGGATGTTTGAGGGGTGTTGGGCTGCAAAGAGAGAGGGGTTTTGTGGTTACCAGGTTAACCGTTGGGCATCAAACGACCTCCAAATGGAACAAAATTTGAGAGGCGGCCTACCGGTGATGTACCAAGGCCACTCGACAAATCTCGCCCCATTTCCGAGAACGTTTTTCTCCTGCTCACGATACAAGATCTGGGAGGTGCAGCGGGTGCATGTGGGAGTGTCGGATTTTGAAACGGACAACGGGGAAAATGACCGGATGCATGATACGAACACGAATGCAAATGAGATTCACATGATGACATGAGATGGAATGCATGACATGAACAAAATGCAAAACGAAAGACAGAAACCCAACCACGAAGGATATAGCATATCACATAGCTGGAAATGGCAAGAGATGGAGTTACAATTATGGAATGTTACATCCGGGGCGTTACATGTCATGCTGACGGCGATCATATCGACTTTGGAACCATTTACCATGTGCATCGTCACCTTGTCCTTAGCCAATCTTCATTTAATTCGTAGCCCCTGTTTCGAGTTGCAAATATGAGCAACAGAGCCAGTATCAAATACCCAGGCGCTACTACGAGCATTAGTAAGGTACACAACAATAACTTGTATATCAAATATACCTTTCACTTTGCCATCCTTCATATCCGCCAAATACCTGGGGCAGTTCTGCTTCCGGTGACCAGTCCTTTTGCAGTAGAAGCACTCAGTCTCAGGCTCGGGTCCAGACTTGGGCTTCTTCACTTGTGCAGCAACTTGCTTGTCGTTATTCTTGAAGTTCCCCTTCTTCCCTTTGCCCTTCTTCTTGAAGTTCCCCTTCTTCACAAAATCTCGGCCCATTCCAAGAACATTTTTCTCCCGCTCACGAAACGATATCTGAGAGGTGTAATAGGTGCATGTGGGAGTGTTGGATTCCGAAACGGACAACGGGGAAAATGACCAGATGCATGAGACGAACACGAATGCAAATGAGGTGCACATGATGACATGAGATGGAATGCATGACATGAACAAAATGCAAAACGAAAGACAAAAACCCAACCACGAAGGATATAGCATATCACATAGCCAGAAATGGCAAGAGATGGAGTTACAATTATGGAATGTTACATCCGGGGCGTGACAACTTTCCACCACTACAAGAGGATCTCGACCTGAGATATAGGATTGAAAGAACTCCGGATATTCCAAACGGAGGTGGTCCTCTCGCTCCCAGGTGGCTTCTCGGTTGGAATGGTGAGACCACTTAACTTTCAGGAATTTGATCGATTTGTTGCGAGTTTTGCGCTCGGTTTCTTCAAGAATGGAAACAAGATTCTCATGATAAGACAAGTCTTCTTGAAGGTCAATCTCTTCGAAGTTGATAGTGCGCTTAGGCGTCTTGAAGCACTTGCGGAGCTGTGACACGTGAAACACATCGTGCACATTTGCAAAGTTGGACAGAAGCTCGAGTTGACAGGCGAGGTCGCCTCTTTTACCAATGATCTTGAAAGGACCCACGTATCTTGGGGCAACCTTCCCTTTGATACCGAAGCGTCGAGTGCCTTTCATTGGAGAGACGTGGAGGTAGACATGGTCTCCGATCTCGAAAGTGAAGTCACGGTGCTTGATATCGTAGTAACTCTTCTGGCGCGATTGCACGGCTTTGAGATTTTCACAGATAACTTTACACATTTCTTCATATTCTGTGATCAAGTCATTGCCAAGAAGTTGGCGTTCACCAGTCTCAGACCAATTGAGAGGAGTACGACACTTTCTGCCATATAGAATTTCGAATGGGGCCTTGCCCGAACTTGCTTGGAAGCTGTTGTTGTAGGAGAACTCGGCATATGGGAGACAATCTTCCCACTTCATACCGAAAGAGATGACACAAGCTCTGAGCATGTCTTCGAGGATTTGATTGACTCGCTTGACTTGGCCACTTGTTTGAGGATGGAAAGCTGTGCTGAAGCGAATCTTGGTCCACATGGCCTTCTGGAAGGAGTCCCAGAACTTGGAAGTGAAAATGCTTCCGCGGTCTGAAGAGATCAATTGCGGAATACCGTGCAACGAGACAATTCTGGAGGTGTATAGCTCTGCCAACTGAGCTGCCGTGATAGATTCTTTGATTGGAAGGAAATGAGCCACTTTTGTAAGCTTGTCGATGATAACGAAGATAGCATCATTCCCATGCTTGGACTTTGGGAAGCCAGTGACAAAGTCCATTTCGATATGATTAAACTTCCATGCTGGAATAGCAAGAGGTTGAAGGAGACCAGTTGGTCATTGGTGTTCTTCTTTCACCCTTCGAAAGACATCACATTCATTCACGAATTGAGCAATTTCTCGCTTCATTCGAGTCCACCAATACGACTGCTTGAGGTCATGGTACATCTTGGAACTTCCTGGATGAATGGAAAGGAGAGAATTGTGCACTTCGTTCATTATGACCTTCCTTAGATCACCTTTAGGAACCACAATCCCGTCCTCAAAGAATAAGGTGTCCTTGTTATCAATGTGATAGCACTTGTATTTGGAAAGACCCTTGGCAATACCATGTTTCACCCTCTTCACCATGGTATCAAGGAGTTGTGCCTCACGAATTTGATCTTCCAAAGTTGGAGTGACTTGAAGGTTGGCAAGAAAGCCTCAAGCAACAACATGGAGGTTGAGCTTGTGGAAAGCTTCACAAAGGTCCGGTTGGAATGGCTTGAGAATTAAGCTGTTGCAATAAGCCTTCCTGCTCAAAGCATCTGCAATCGCATTGGCCTTGCCTGGAGTATATTCAATACTTGGGTTGTACTCTTGAATCATTTAGACCCAATGAGTTTGCCTGAGGTTGAGGTTGGGTTGAGTGAAGATATATTTGAGGCTCTTGTGATCAGTGAAAGTGTCCACTTGCCTTCCCAACAAGAGATGTATCCATGTTATAAATGCATGGACAACTGCCGCCAACTCAAGATCGTGAGTGGGGTAGTTCCTTTCATTGGTCTTAAACTAACGAGAAGTATAGGCCACAACTTTCTTCTCGTGCATTAACATGGCACCGAGACCTTGCAACAAGGCATCGCAGAAAACTTCGAATGGCTTGGACTCATCAGGAGGAGTTAGGACAGGAGCTGAGACTAGCTTCTCTTTGAGAGTGCTGAAAGGAACGTCATACTCAGGTGTCCAGGAATACTTGACATGATTCTGGAGGAGGTTGGAAAGAGGTTTTGCAATCTTAGAGAAATTCTCAATGAATCTTCGGCAATAGCTTGCAAGCCCAAGGAAACTGCGGAGCTGCTTGACATTCTTAGGAGGCTCCCAATTCACAATTGTAGAAACCTTCTCTGGATTAACAGCAATGCCCTTGGCGGAGATGATGTGGCCAAGGTAAAGAAATTCATCAAGCCAAAATTCACATTTGGAGAACTTTGTGTAGAATTGATACTCTCTGAGCTTGTCGAGCACCAATCGCAAATGCTTGGCATGATCCTTCTTATTCTTGGAGAACACCAACATATCATTGAGATACACCAGGACAAATTCATTGGTGTAGGGGTTGAAGATGAAGTTCATCATTCGAGAGAAAGTTGGAGCAGCATTGACAAGACTGAAAGACATGACAGTATATTCATAAGAACCAAAGTTTGTTCTGAATGTTATCTTGGGGATATCTTCTTCACGAATGCGAATCTTATGATAAACCATACAGAGGTCAAGCTTGGAAAACTCCCTTGCATCTTTGAGTTGCTCGAATAGCTCATTGATGTTGGGAAGTGGGTACTTGTTCTTGATTGTCTTCTTGTTCAATGGACAGTAATCGACGCAAAGTCGGTCCATGCCATCCTTCTTCTGGACAAAAAGAACACCACAACCCCATGGAGATGAACTCGGTCTGATCAGACCCAGACGCTCTTGTTCATCAAGTTGTTTCTTCAATTCCTTCAACTCCTTTGGTCCAAGCTTGTATGGACATTTGCAAACCGGTTCAGTACCGGGCTCCAGATTGATAAACAACTCAATTGGCCGGTGAGGAGGCATACCCGGAAGCTCTTCTGGAAAGACATCTTGGTACTTACAAACAACTGGAATCTGAGAGATAGCGTCTAACTCGCCCTTCTCATTGAGAGAGAACAACCGAATGGTTTCATCACGAGCGGCATATATGATCACATCCTCAGAAGAGTGTGTCAATTTAATTTCCCTGGCAGCACAATCAAGGGTACTCATGTGCTTAGAAAGCCAATCCATGCCGAGAATTAGATCAATATCCGAGTGGCCGAGAACAATTGGGGAAGCCAGGAATTTATAGTTGCCCATCTTGATGGAAACATCCCGAACCACCAAGCTCGCGTTCACGAATAAACCCAGAGAAACAACTGATAATGGCCGATGCAAATCTTGAAAAATCAACTCATGCTTTGATGCAAAAGGTCTTGAGATGAAACAATGCGATGCACCAGTATCAAGTAAAACTTTTGCAGGAATATCATTAAGTTGAAGATTACCCATGATCACTTCTAAAGAATCCTCTGCTTGAGCTGAGTTCATCAAGTTCACCCTTGCAGACTTGGGATTATGATTTACCACTACATTGCTTGAAGAACTCACATGAGGAGGAGGCAGAAGGCGCCTTTGGTTGAAGCACTTGTTTGCAGAGTGACCTTTCTACTGACACTTGTTGCAAGTAACCTCTGAGAGCAGACAATGATAAGGAGTAGGAGGACCTGTCTTCGGAGCTTGAGTCTGAGACTTGTTCTGATAGCCTGGGTTGGGTGGGTGGGAAGATCCATGGCCACCTTTGTTCTTCTGCTGGTAGGGTTGACGAAACGGAGGAGGCGGGGGAAGCTAGAACTTCTGTTGCTTAGCTGCCACATGTGAGGAAGAAGAAGACTGGACTACAACCATGATTCTCTTCTTTAAAGCCTCACACTTGAGCTGAAAATCTTCTTGCTTGAGGGCCATGTCATAGAATTGATCGAACTGAGTAGCCTCAACAAGAACGAGAGCTAACTACAGATCCTCTCTGAGGCCACCCCTGAAGTGATAGATCATGCTCTTTTCATCAGGAACTTCCTGCCTTGCGAAGCGAGCAAGTTTCTGAAACTGGATGTTGTATTGGTACACGGACATGCTTCCTTGCTTGAGATTGCAGAATTCCTCACGCTTGCTCTCAACAACACTTGTTGGAATGTGATGAGCTTTAAAGTCTCGGCAGAAGTCATCCCAGGTAATCACTCGACTTCCTCTGGAATCTTTGTATTGCTGATACCAATCAGCTGATTGGTCCTTGAGCTGAAAAGAAGCGAACTTGACGTAGTCCTCAGGCCTGACATTGTGCTACCTCTTGAGCACTTGCGTTGGTTTTCCCTTGAAGAGGAAAGGGTGGTGCAGCAAAGTAGCATAAGTATTTCCCTCAGTTTTTGAGAACCAAGGTATCGATCCAGTAGGAGGCCACGCACGAGTCCCTCGTACCTACACAAACAAATAAATCCTCGCAACCAACGCGATAAGGGGTTGTCAATCCCTACACGGTCACTTACAAGAGTGAGATCCGATAGATATGATAAGATAATATTTTTGGTATTTTTATGATAAAGATGCAAAGTAAAATAAAAGGCAATAAAAATAACTAAGTATTGGAAGATTAATATGATGGAAGATAGACCTGGGGGCCATAGGTTTCACTAGTGGCTTCTCTCGAGAGCATAAGTATTCATGACGGGTAAACAAATTACTGGTGAGCAATTGATAGAATTGAGCATAGTTATGAGAATATCTAGGTATGATCATGTACATAGGCATCACGTCCGAGACAAGTAGACCGACTCCTGCCTGCATCTACTACTATTACTCCACACATCCACCGCTATCCAGCATGCATCTAGAGTATTAAGTTCAAGAGAACAGAGTAATGCTTTAAGCAAGATGACATGATGTAGAGGGATAAACTCATGCAATATGAAATAAACCCCATCTTGTTATCCTCGATGGCAACAATACAATACGTGCCTTGCTGCCCCTACTGTCACTGGGAAAGGACACCGCAAGATTGAACCCAAAGCTAAGCACTTCTCCCATTGCAAGAAAGATCAATCTAGTAGGCCAAACCAAACTGATAATTCGAAGAGACTTGCAAAGATAACCAATCATACATAAAAGAATTCAGAGAAGATTCAAATATTGTTCATAGATAAACTTGATCATAAACCCACAATTCATCGGTCTCAACAAACACACCGCAAAAGAAGATTACATCGAATAGATCTCCACAAGAGAGGGGGAGAACTTTGTATTGAGATCCAAAAAGAGAGAAGAAGCCATCTAGCTAATAACTATGGACCCGTAGATCTGAGGTAAACTACTCACACTTCATCGGAAGAGCTATGGTGTTGATGTAGAAGCCCTCCGTGATCGGTGCCCCCTCCAGTGGAGCTCCGGAACAGGCCCCAAGATGGGATCTCGTGGATACAGAAAGTTACGGCGGTGGAATTAGGGTTTTGGCTCCGTATCTGGTAGTTTGGGGGTACGTATGTATATATAGGAGGAAGGAGTACGTCAGTGGAGCAACAGGGGGCCCATGAGGGTGGAGGGCGCGCCCAGGGGGGTAGGCGTGCCCCCTACCTCGTGGCCTCCTGGTTGATGTCTTGACGTAGGGTCCAAGTCCTCTGGATCATGTTCGTTCCGAAAATGACGTTCCCAAAGGTTTCATTCCGTTTGGATTCCGTTTGATATTCTTTTTCTACGAAACCCTAAAATATGCAAAGAAACAGCAATTCTGGGCTGGGCCTCCGGTTAATAGGTTAGTCCCAAAAATAATATAAAAGTGTATAATAAAGCCCAATAATGTCCAAAACAGAATATAATACAGCATGGAACAATCAAAAATTATAGATACGTTGGAGACGTATCACATTGCTACATTCAAAATGATTGCTGATGTCCACGAGCCAATCATCGGCGTCCATGGCCTCGGCACAGTTGCTGAAAGACTTTGGTTGATTTGCAAGGAACTGGTTGAGGGTAGAAAACTAAGGCTGATTGTTGAATTGCCCTTGACCTTGATTCCCTTGGTTGCCTTGACCTTGGTTGCGCTCTTGCAAGAGTTGCAAAAGCATTTGGGTATTGGCGTTGGTGGCTGCCATGACAGCTTGCCATGCCTCCAGAGGCGGCGGAGGTGGCAGAGGTGGAGGGTTCGCCTGCCATCATTGCGTTGCAGATTCAGACGCGTTGGAGGAGCCATCCTGAAGAGGGTGACATCCGTTAGAACCATGATAGACAGATAGAGAAGCTGAATCAACGGATAGAAATTGCAGCATATAGTCTTCACAATAAACATTCGAACAAAGATCGAACGAATGAATTCCAAAGTTAACATTACACGACCATTAAGGTGAGAAGCCACTTAAAAGAGATTGATGAAAGAAACAACAAGGTACGACTGGAACAAATAAGTGGTAAGGATTACCCAATCACATAACAATTATCTGTCGGAAGAATAACTATAAGAGCTACTAGAATTCCCACCTATTAACTCCCGAAACTTTCTGGTTATGCAATCTGGTGTTGGGGATACAGGGAGGCACAATATATATCACACAACTAACAAGCCCTACGCTCCAACTGTATCCATCTGTCAACACATAACCAAGAAAACTCCAGAAATCGTGTACCTCAACCTTCGAAAAGCATCTATTATACGAGTTATGGCAATACTTCCGAACTCCCTCCCCAGTACTGGGTGGCATCGAGGATATCTCACCACTAAATGCATAAAAGATATTTTTGATGTCGGCGAACTCAGGTATTCTAGAACTGCAACGATAAAATTATGACTACAACACCTCGGAGCTCAACTCCCCGGGACACTGCCACAACCCCTAAATGTCAGGAGGCACCAAGAACAATGTTTTCGTCACAAGAATATCGAAACGATCCCAAGATACCCGCATGATCCTAATTTTTTTAGTGAAATGAGGAGAGGAAAGTCAAAACATCTACGCTAGGAGGCCTCACCAGAGCGACGAAGGGGGCTGAGGAGTAAAAAGAATCCTACTCTCCGATATATATATATATATAATCCTAAGACTCAATACATTTTGCTCTAGACTCAACAACGTCAGCGATTCGATCAAGCAGGGGGCTCCTAAGTCGGGGATGGCTCTGATTACCAACTTCTAACACCCAAGATGCGGCTATATCTTCCACGTGTCGAGGCACGACTTAGAGGCATAACCGCATTTTGGTTTTGTCGCAAGAAGGGTCATCTTCACACATCCCATGTAATGAACAAGGAAGGGATAAATAGTTGGCTTACAATCACCACGTCACACAATGATCAAATAATTCATACATCATTCAGAGTACACACATAGTCCGACTACGGATGGATCCAAAAGAAAACAAGACAACCCCAAATCCTAAATCCCGATCGTCCCAACTGGGCACCACTACTGATCATCCGAAAAAGACACGTAGTAACGGCCAAGGTCCTCGTTGAACTCCCACTTGAGTTCAGTAGCATCACCTGCACTGGTATCATCAGCACCTGCAATTGTTTTGGTAGTATCTGTGAGTCACGAGGACTCTGCAATCTCAAAACCCATGAGATCAAGATTATTTAAGCTTATGGGTAGGATGTGGTTATGAGGTAGAGTTGCAGCAAGCGCTAAGCAAATATGGTGGCTAACATACGAGTACAAGAGCAAGATGAGAAACTACGCAACGGTCGTAAGGCTAGAAGTGATCAAGAAGTGATACTGAACTACTTACGTTCAAACATAACCCAACCGTGTTCACTTCCCGGACTCCGCCGAAAAGAGACCATTAAGGTTACACACGCGGTTGATGCATTTTAATTAAGGCAAGTGTCAAGTTCTCTACAACCGAATATTAACAAATTCCCATCTGCCACATAACCGCGGGCATGACTCTCAAAAGTTTATACCCTAGAGGGGTGTCCCAATTTAGCCCATCACAAGCTCTCATGATCAACGAAGGATATTCCTTCTCCCGGAAAGACCCGATCAGTCTAGGAATCCCGGTTACAAGACATTCCGACAATGGTAAAACAAGACCAGCAAGAGCGCCCGATGTGCCAACAAATCCCGATAGGAGACGCATGTATCTTGTTCTCAGGGCACATCGGATAGGCCAGACGTCGCGTTGGCTGAGACCCTGGTTGCCCAGGGGGCGCCAGACATCGCCCAGGTTGGATCAGCACTCAGAGGAACACTGGCCCGGGGCTTGAATTAAGATAATCCTCAGGTTAATTACTCCCTAGGCAAATTTTAGTTGTTATTAGGCAAATGTTAAAACCAAGGTTGGGCCTTGCTGGAGGAGTTTTATTCAAAGCGAACTGTCAAGGGGGTTCAATAACCCCAACCGCGTAAGTAACACAAAATCAAGGAACATAACACCGGTATGACAGAAACTAGGGCGGCAAGAGTGGAATAAAACACCGAGCAAAAGGCCAAGCCTTCCACCCTTTGCCAAGTATATAGATGCATTAATTAAACAAGAGATATTGTGATATCCAACATATCCATGTTCCAACATGGAACAGCCTGCAAGGCACCTACAACTAGAAATGCTATAAGAGGGGCTGAGCAAAAGTGGTAACATGGCCAAACAACGGTTTGCTAGGAAGGTGGGTTAGAGGCTTGACATGGCAATATGGGAGACATGATAAACAAGTGGTAGGTAGCGCGACATAGCGATAGAGCGAATAACTAGCAAGCAAAGATAGAAGTGATATCAAGGGTAATGGTCATCTTGCCTGCAAAGTTCTCAGGGTTGTCGAAAGCTTGATCCTCGTAAATGTACTCAACAGGATCCTCGTTCACGAACTCATCTCCCGGCTCTACCCAAAGCAAGAACACAAGTAACGGAACAACAATCAATCACGGTGCAATGCACAAGCAACATGATGCAAGACAGGGCATGGAATGCAAGATATGATGTGCAATGCATATGGGTACTCCGGAAGGAAAAAGATGATCAAGGCATCAACTTGGCAAACCAAGCATGCCACTGGAAATATTGAGTGATTTCGATCAAAATCGATATAAGGATCACCGGAAACAGATGCACGGTTTGCAAATGACGAGCAAAACAAGAATGATGCAAAACTACGCTTAACAGCATCATAGCACTTAAGATGCAACAAGAAACTATGCTACAACACTCCAACATAGCAACAAAGCACATGGCAGTGAAGTACAGGTGAAGCTCTACAAATCATGAACACTGAGCTCTTGCTAGAACTCACTAGAACAAGCCTAAAATAGCATCGCAAAAATACAAACGATAACATCTTCACAGACTTGGTGAAAAATCTAAACATGTCATAAACAGCATCAGGTAGCAATGTTTAGAGCTAGCAAACAAAATGCTACATGAACATATCATGGCAAACAAAGGCATGGCATGCTAGTACTAAAGGCAAAGAACAAAGCTCCCTTACTGAACTTTAGCCAAAGATGCATAGAAAAGATGGTAGCCCTGATGCAAACATGGCAAGTGATATGATCAGTTTCAGACTTATAAGAAAAACATGGCATGGCAGAAACAGATTCATGATAGCAACTTTGCAAGCTCATGCCACTCACCACAAAGCATTTCATGGCATCACAAGGTAACCAACAGTAGAAGACACATTTATGAAGCTAAGCATGGCAATAGCAAGTTCATAGGGTGCATGGATCACTAGCAAAACACATGGCAAAAAATGAACTTCATGTTAACAATCTGTCAGCAACAATATTTAGCAAAAGTAGAGCATGGGAATGACAAACTCGAGTACTCCATAATTACAACCAGAGGCATGAATGGATAGATCGTCACCATATCTTCAAAACACTCTTACTGAACTACATCAAAATATGCATGGATCTACTTGTGAAAACAAGACAACATAGCAACATAATGTAACAGGAAAAGACTTGGCAAAATTACTAAGTTTGTGAAATCAGCAACATCGTGTGGCCTACTTTGCATGCTTGTGCTAGTCACCACAGAGCTCATAAAAATACAAGGCTTGCACCACCGTAAAAATGCCATGGACATGCTCCTAAAACATGTAGACATGATGCTCAAAGGATGCACACACAAAATGCAATGAAAATGACAAATCAGCAAGTTATGATGGATTCCAGCAGACAACATCATATAGCACTTTTGCAACAAATATTATGGCATCAGTATGGAATGTAACATGCATGCAAATGACACTAACATTAAGAGCATCATGAGACGAACATTTCGGTATATCATATGTGCAAATCAGACCTATATGCATGGAGATATGACATGATGAAGGGGCACACATGGAATTACATCTCAAGGACTTAGTGATAAAAATCAACCTCGAGGATGTCCGGGTTAGAGAGGACACGTCCGATCGTGGCGGTTTACCCGGCGAGGAAGTGCCTGGAGATGCGAGGAGGTGGCCAGAGATGCGGATCTGGGCCGGATCTCACCGGATCCGGCCGGATCACGGCGCGGGGAGGTGGTCGGTGGCGGCGCTGACGAGTTTTGCGGCGCGGGCCGGCGAGCGGTGGAGTTGCAGGTGGCAGCGGCGGGCCGGCGCAGGGCGCCACAAGGCGGCGAGGTGGAGGGCTGGAGGCGGGCGACAGCGGCGCGGTGGAAGGTGGCGGCGTCGGTGGTTGGTGGCGGAGCGGCCGGTGCGGAGGAGGCGCGTTGCGGGCAGCTCGGGCCCGATCTGGCCTGGGACGGGACCGATCCGGGCCGCGCGAGCCACGGGCTAGGGACGGCGTGGGGCCAGGTGGCAGACACGGGTTGGGCGCGGGGCTGCGCGGCTGATGTGGCGGCGGGGGGGAGCTCTCGCGGTGACAAGTGGTGGCAGAGGATGGGTCTGGCGTGGAACACGAGGCGAGGAGGGGCTAGAGGTTAGAGAAGGCTATGGTTTCCTCAGATTTTGGGAGTGGGGGTGTTTATATAGATAACTGGAGCTAGGATAGGAGTTTTTTAGTCAGTTTTCGCCCACACGATCGTGATCCAACGACGGAGAGCATGGAGGGGGTTTAGATGGGCTAGAGGGTTGTTTGGAGGGGTGTTGGGTTGCAAAGAGAGAGGGGTTTTTGCGATTACCCGGTTAACCGTTGGGGCATCAAACGACCTCCAAATGGAATGGAATTTGATAGGAGGCCTACCGGTGATGTACCAAGGCCACTCGACAAATCTCGGCCCATTCCGAGAACGTTTTTCTCCCGCTCACGAAACGATATCTGAGAGGTGTAACAGGTGCATGTGGGAGTGTTGGATTCCGAAACGGACAATGGGGAAAATGACCGGATGCATGAGACGAACACGAATGCAAATGAGATGCACATGATGACATGAGATGGAATGCATGACATGAACAAAATGCAAAACAAAAGAAAAAAACCCAACCACGAAGGATATAGCATATCACATAGCCAGAAATGGCAAGAGTTGGAGTTACAATTATGGAATGTTACATCCGGGGCGTTACATATCATGCCGATGGCGATCACATCGACTTTGGAACCATTTACCACGCGCATCGTCACCTCGTCCTTAGCCAATCTTCATTTAATTCATAGCCCCTGTTTCGAGTTGCAAATATGAGCAACAGAGCCAGTATCAAATACCCAGGCGCTACTACGAGCATTAGTAAGGTACACAACAATAACTTGTATATCAAATATACCTTTCACTTTGCCATCCTTCATATCTGCCAAATACCTGGGGCAGTTCTGCTTCCAGTGACCAGTCCCTTTGAAGTAGAAGCACTCAGTCTCAGGCTCAGGTCCAGACTTGGGCTTCTTCACTTGTGCAGCAACTTGCTTGTCGTTGTTCTTGAAGTTCCCCTTCTTCCCTTTGCCCGTCTTCTTGAAACTAGTGGTCTTGTTGACCATCAACACTTGATGCTCCTTCTTGATTTCTACCTACGCAGCCTTTAGCATTGCGAAGAGCTCGATAATTGTCGTATCCATCCGTTGCATATTATAGTTCATCATGAAGCTTTTGTAGCTTGGTAGCAGTGATTGAAGGACTCTGTCAATGACACTATCATCAAGAAGATTAACTCCCAGTTGAGTCAAGTGGTTCTGGTACCCAGACATTATGAGTATATGTTCACTGACAGAACTATTCTCCTCCATTTTGCAGCTGTATAACTTATTGGAGACTTCATATCTCTCAATCCGGGCATTTGCTTGAAATATTAACTTCAACTCTTGGAACATCTCATATGCTCCATGACGTTCAAAATGTCGTTGAAGTCCCCATTCTAAGCCGTAAAGCATGGCACACTGAACTATCAAGTAGTCATCAGCTTTGCTCTGCCAGACGTTCGTAACATCTGGAGTTGCTCCTGCAGCGGGCTTTGCACCTAGCGGTTCTTCCAGGACGTAATTCTTCTGTGCAGCAATGAGGATAATCCTGAAGTTACGGACCCAGTCCGTGTAGTTGCTACCATCATCTTTCAACTTAGCTTTCTCTAGGAATGCATTAAAATTCAAAGGAATGGTAGCACGGACCATTTATCTACAACAACGTAGACATGCAAAATACTATCAGGTACTAAGTTCATGATAAATTAAAGTTCAATTATCCTATTACTTAAGAACTCCCACTTAGATAGACATCCCTCTAGTCATCTAAATGATCACGTGATCCATATCAACTGAACCATGTCTGATCACCACGTGAGATGAAGAAGTTTTCAATGGTGAAACATCACTATGTTGATCATATCTACTATATGATTCACGCTCAACCTTTCGGTCTCAGTGTTCCGAGGCCATATCTGCATATGCTAGGCTCATCAAGTTTAACCTGAGTATTCTGCTTATGCAAAACTGGCTTGCACCCATTATATGTGAACATAGAGCTTATCACACCCGATCATCACGTGGTGTCTCGGCACGATGGACTGTAGCAACGGTGCATACTCAGGGAGAACACTTGTACCTTGAAATTTAGTGAGAGATCATCTTATAATGCTACCGTCGAACTAAGCAAAATAAGATGCATAAAGGATAAACATCACATGCAATCAAAATAAGTGATATGATATGGCCATCATCATCTTGTGCCTTTGATCTCCATCTCCAAAGCACCGTCATGATCACCATCGTCACTGGCTTGACACCTTGATCTCCATCGTAGCATCGTTGTCGTCTCGCCAACTATTTCTTCTCGGACTATCACTACCACTTAGTGATAAAGTAAAGCAATTACATGGCGATTGCATTTCATATAATAAAGCGAAAACCATATGGCTCCTTCCAGTTGCCGATAACTGTTACAAAACATGATCTTCTCATACAACAATTTATATTATCATGTCTTGACCATATCACATCACAACATGCCCTGCAAACAAGTTAGACGTCCTCTACTTTGTTGTTGCAAGTTTTACGTGGCTGCTATGGGCTTCTAGCAAGAACCATTCTTACCTACGCATCAAAACCACAATGATTTTTCATCAAGTGTGATGTTTTAACCTTCAACAAGGACCGGGCATAGTCAAACTCGATTCAACTAAAGCTGGAGAAACAGACACCCGCTAGCCACCTGTGTGTGAAGCACGTCGATAGAACCAGTCTCATGAACGCGATCATGTAATGTCGGTCCAGGCCGCTTCATCCAACAATACCGCCGAATCAAAGTAAGGCATTGCTGGTAAGCAGTATGACTATTATCGCCCACAACTCATTGTGTTTTACTCGTGCAGATAACATCTACACATAGACCTGGCTTGGATGCCACTGTTGGGGAATGTAGTATTTCAAAATTTTCCTATGATCACGCAAGATCTATCTAGGAGAAGAATAGCAACAAGCGGGGAGAGTGTGTCCACTTACCCTCGTAGACTGAAAGCGGAAGCGTTTAGTAACGCGGCTGATGTAGTCGAACGTCTTCGCGATCCAACCAATCCAAGTACCGAACGTACGGCACCTCCACGTTCAGCACACATTCAGCTCGATGACGTCCCTCGAGCTCTTGATCTAGTTGAGGCCGAGGGAGAGTTCCGTCAGCACGATGGCATGGTGACGGTGATGATGAAGTTACCGGCACAGGGCTTCACCTAAGCACTACAATGATATGACCGAGGTGTGACAAATCCTAATCTCGATCTATGCCAACTCAATAAACACTATTGGAGACACCTGTAAAGCATCTTTATAATCACCCAGTTACATTGTGGCATTTGATAGCACACAAGGTGTTCTTCCGGTATTCGGGAGTTGCATAATCTCATAGTCTGAGGAACATGTATAAGTCATGAAGAAAGCAATAGTAGAAAAACTTAACGATCATTATGCTAAGCTAACGGATGGGTCTTGTCCATCACATCATTCTCTAATGATGTGATCCCATTCATCAAGTGACAATTCATGTCTATGGCTAGGAAACTTAACCATATTTGATTAACGGACTAGTTAAGTAGATGCATACTAGGGACACTTTGTTTGTCTATGTATCCACACATGTACTAAGTTTTCGGTTAATGCAATTCTAGCATGAATAATAAATTTTTTATCATGATATAAGGAAATATAAATAACAACTTTATTATTGCCTCTAGGGCATATTTCCTTCAGCCCATACCTTGGGTTCGTCCGCCGGTCATGTTGACCGACTGCTCTAGAGAGTCTTTTTCTCGATCCTTGATCCGGGTTTTTCTCTCTCACGCCGGTAGTCTTGATCCGTGCTTCTTCTTTGGTTTTCCCATCTACGATTGATTTGCGTCGCCCGCCGACGCCGTCAACCCTCACACGCCATCTACTTCGACCTCGGCGATTACACTGGCTACTGGTATGACTGCGACATCGTGTGGCTAGTGGCGTTGTAGGGAACACCCGCACACCCATTCGATCTGCACGTCCTATGCCGGTCGGCCGTCATTGCCCCTATCTGATCGGGACACGTCCACTCCACCTCCACCAGAATCGGCTAGATGCTGACGTAGGCTTCACGCGCGTGGCAGCACGTCATGTGTTCATGTGCGTCGGTCGCTTGGGCAAGTCATGCACTGGTTTGCACCCGCACAGAAGGGCAGGCCATATGGAGATCAGATCTCTCTCCATGCAAGAAGCTTCATCACGTGACAACATCTATAAGTTTTGACACACAATACACTACGTGTGCAAAGCAATCAACAAAAGTTCACTTTCCATCTTCGATCTGGCCCAATGTTGCGCCAACTGGTCTTCGTCTAGGTGCACTACCTCCAGTCAGACTCCCCTGCTACATCGACCTCGTGAGTAATCGGATTGATCACCCGTCTTCTTGCGATCCGCTCCACCCGTGTAGCTCGACTAACCTGACAGTCAGTTGCGTGTGCCTCCGCGGGTCCCGTGAAGATCGTCCCCAAGTTCAGCGTGTCCCTCCACCGATCGAGCAACGGGTTGCCGTTGCGTCGCCTCGTCGGGCTGCAGCGCAGCCGCCCCGAGGTTCTTTTCCCGGTTGCACCGACCCACGTCACCATTGCGTCGCCCCTTCGGGCCGTAGTGTTGCGGCCCGCGGTCCACCGCCGTCCTGAGGCCGTCTGCACCAGGCCGTCATGTGACTGCACCAACCCTCGCGCCATCGCTGCGCCGCCCCGTCGGGCCGTAGCGAGTGTGGCACATGGTCCACGCCGCCGTCCTAAGGTTGTCCCCACGGCTGCACTGATACGTCTCCAACGTATCTATAATTTTTGATTGCTCCATGCTATATTATCTTCTGTTTTGGACATTATTGGGCTTTATTATTCACTTTTATATTATTTTTGGGACTAACCTATTAACCGGAGGCCCAGCCCAGAATTGCTATTTTTTGCCTATTTCAGAGTTTCGTAGAAAAAGAATATCAAACGGAGTCCAAACGAAATGAAACCTTCGGGAACGTGATTTTCGGAACGAACAAGATCTAGGAGACTTGGACCCTACATCAAGCAACCAACAGGGAAGCCACGAGGTAGGGGGCGCGCCCTCCACCCTCGTGGGCCCCCTGTTGCTCCACCGACGTACTCCTTCCTCCTATATATACCTACGTACCCCCAAACGATCAGATACGGAGCCAAAACCCTAATTCCACCGTTGTAACTTCCTGTATCCACGAGATCCCATCTTGGGGCCTGTTCCGGAGCTCCGCCGGAGGGGGCATCGATCACGGAGGGCTTCTACATCAACACCATAGCCTCTCCGATGATGTGTGAGTAGTTTACCTCGGACCTTCGGGTCCATAGTTATTAGCTAGACGACTTCTTCTCTCTTTTTGGATCTCAATACAAAGTTCTCCCCCTCTCTTGTGGAGATCTATTCGATGTAATCTTCTTTTGCGGTGTGTTTGTTGAGACCGATGAATTGTGGGTTTATGATCAAGTTTATCTATGAACAATATTTGAATATTCTCTGAATTCTTTTATGTATGATTGGTTATCTTTGCAAGTCTCTTCGAATTATCAATTTGGTTTGGCCTACTAGATTGATCTTTCTTGCAATGGGAGAAGTGCTTAGCTTTGGGTTCAATCTTGCGGTGTCCTTTCCCAGTGACAGTAGGGGCAGCAAGGCACGTATTGTATTGTTGCCATCGAGGATAACAAGATGGGGGTTTTATCATATTGCATGAATTTATCCCTCTACATCATGTCATCTTTCTTAAAGCGTTACTCTGTTCTTATGAACTTAATACTCTAGATGCATGCTGGATAGCGGTCCATGTGTGGAGTAATAGTAGTAGATGCAAGCAGGAGTCGGTCTACTTGTCTCGAACGTGATGCCTATATACATGATCATACCTAGATATTAACATAACTATGCTCAATTCTGTCAATTGCTCAACAGTAATTTGTTCACCCACCGTAAAATATTTATGCTCTTGAGAGAAGCCACTAGTGAAACCTATGGCCCCCGGGTCTATCTTCCATCATATTAATCTTCCAACACTTAGTTATTTTCATTGCCTTTTATTTTACTTTGAATCTTTATCATAAAAATACCAAAAATATTATCTTATCATATCTATCAGATCTCACTCTCGTAAGTGATCGTGTAGGGATTGACAACCCCTTATCGCGTTGGTTGCGAGGATTTATTTGTTTTGTGTAGGTGCGAGGGACTCGCGTGTAGCCTCCTACTGGATTGATACCTTGGTTCTCAAAAACTGAGGGAAATACTTACGCTACTTTGCTGCATCACCCTTTCCTCTTCAAGGGAAAACCAACACAGTGCTCAAGAGGTAGCAAGAAGGATTTCTGGTGCCGTTGCCAGGGAGATTCGCGCCAAGTTAAGTCAAGATTTGACTCCCGACAACGAGCCATTTCTGGCGCCGTTGGCGGGGAGGTTTACGCAAAAGTCAACATACCAAGTACCCATCACAAACCTTTATCTCTCGCATTAAATTATTTGCCATTTGCCTCTCGTTTTCCTCTCCCCCACTTCACCCTATTCGTTTTATTCGCCCTCTCTCTGTCTCTATCCTCCCTCTCCTTCTCTATTTGCCTCTTTTTCGCTTGCTCCTCGTTTGCTTGTGTGTTGGATTGCTTGCTTTTCACGTTGGCTCAAGATAACACTAAATTGTGTGACTTTACCAATACCAACAACAATGATTTTATTAGCACTCCGATTGCTCCTCTTACTGATGCTGAATCTTGTGAAATTAATGCTGCCTTGCTGAATCTTGTCATGAAAGATCCGTTTTCCGGCCTTCCTAGTGAAGATGCTGTTGGGGAACGTAGCATAAATTCAAAATTTTCCTACGTGTCACCAAGATCTATCTATGGAGTCATCTAGCAACGAGGGAGGAGTGGATCTACATACCCTTGTAGATCGCGCGCGGAAGCGTTCAAGAGAACGGGGTTGATGGAGTCGTACTCGTCGTGATTCAAATCACCGATGATCCTACCGCCGAACGGACGGCACCTCCGCGTTCAACACACGTACGGAACGGAGACGTCTCCCATGCCTTGATCCAGCAAGGAGGAGGGAGAGGTTGATGGAGATCCAGCAGCACGACGGCATGGTGGAAGTAGCGGGATTCCAACAGGGCTTCGCTAAGCGCTGGGGGAGGAGGGAGATGTGTCACGGGAGGGGAAGGGAGGCGCCAGGCCTTAGATTGGTTTGCTCCTCCTTTTTCCCCACTATATATAGGGCCAAGGGAGAGGGGGAGGCGCAGCCCTTGCCCCTTCCTCCAAGGAAGGGTGCGGCCAAGGGTGGGGAGGAGTCCATCCTCCCCAAGGCACCTCGGAGGTGCCTTCCCCCTTTAGGACTCTCCCCTTTTTTTCTATCTTGGCGCATGGGCCTCTTGGGGCTGGTGCCCTTGGCCCATATAGGCCAAGGCACACCCCCTACAGCCCATGTGGCCCCCCGGGGCAGGTGGCCTCACTCGGTGGACCCCCGGGACCCTTCCGGTGGTCCCGGTACAATACCGGTGACCCCGAAACTTGTCCCGATGGCCGAAATAGCACTTCCTATATATAATTCTTTACCTCCGGACCATTCCGGAACTCCTCGTGACGTCCGGGATCTTATCCAGGACTCCGAACAACTTTCGGGTTACCGCATACTAATATCTCTATAACCCTAGCGTCACCGAACCTTAAGTGTGTAGACCCTACGGGTTCGGGAGACATGCAGACATGACCGAGACGTTCTCCGGTCAATAACCAACAGCGGGATCTGGATACCCATGATGGCTCCCACATGTTCCACGATGATCTCATCGGATGAACCACGATGTCAAGGACTTAATCAATCCCGTATACAATTCCCTTTGTCTATCGGTATGTTACTTGCCCGAGATTCGATCGTCGGTATCCAATACCTAGTTCAATCTCGTTACCGGCAAGTCTCTTTACTCGTTCCGTAACACATCATCCCATGATCAACTCCTTGGTCACATTGCGCATATGATGATGTCCTACCGAGTGGGCCCAGAGATACCTCTCCGCTTACACGGAGTGACAAATCCCAGTCTCGATTCGTGCCAACCCAACAGACACTTTCAGAGATACCTGTAATGCACCTTTATAGTCACCCAGTTATGTTGTGACGTTTGATACACCCAAAGCATTCCTACGGTATCCGGGAGTTGCACAATCTCATGGTCTAAGGAAATGATACTTGACATTAGAAAAGCTTTAGCATACGAACTACACGATCTTTGTGCTAGGCTTAAGATTGGGTCTTGTCCATCACATCATTCTCCTAATGATGTGATCCTGTTATCAACGACATCCAATGTCCATGGTTAGGAAACCGTAACCATCTATTGATCAACGAGCTAGTCAACTAGAGGCTTACTAGGGACATGGTGTTGTCTATGTATCCACACATGTATCTGAGTTTCCTATCAATACAATTATAGCATGGATAATAAACGATTATCATGAACAAGGAAATATAATAATAACTAATTTATTATTGCCTCTAGGGCATATTTCCAACAGTCTCCCACTTGCACTAGAGTCAATAATCTAGTTCACATCGCCATGTGATTAACATTCACAGGTCACATCGCCATGTGACCAACATCCAAAGAGTTTACTAGAGTCAGTAATCTAGTCCAGATCACTATGTGATTAGCACTCAATGAGTTCTGGGTTTGATCATGTTGCTTGTGAGAGAGGTTTTAGTCAACGGGTCTGAACCTTTCAGATCCATGTGTGCTTTACAAATCTCTATGTCATCTCCTAGATGTAGCTACCACGTTCTATTTGGAGCTTATTCCAAATAACAGTTCTACTATACGAATCCAGTTTACTACTCAGAATAATCTGGATTAGTGTCAAAGTTTGCATCGGCGTAACCCTTTACGATGAACTCTTTTAACACCTCCATAATCGAGAAAATTCCTTAGTCCACTAGTTACTAAGGATAACTTTGACCGCTGTCCTGTGATCCATTCTTGGATCACTCTGGTACCCCTTGACTGACTCATGGCAAGGCCCACTTCAGGTGCGGTACACAGCATAGCATACTGTAGAGCCTATGTCTTAAGCATAGGGGACGACCTTCGTCCTTTCTCTCTATTCTGCCGCGGTCGAGCTTTAAGTCTTAACTTCATACCTTACAACTCAGGCAAGAACTCCTTCTTTGACTGATCCATCTTGAACACCTTCAAGATCACGTCAAGGCATGTGCTCATTTGAAAGTACTATTAAGCGTTTTGATCTATCCTTATAGATCTTGATGCTCAATGCTCAAGTAGCTTAATCTAGGCTTTCCATTGAAAAACACTTTCCAAACAACCCTATATGCTTTCCAGAAATTCTACGTCATTTCTGATCAACAATATGTTAAAACATATACTCATCAGAAATTCTATAGTGCTCCCACTCACTTCTTTGGAAATACAAGTTTCTCATAAACTTTGTATACACCCAAAACTTTGATCATCTTATCAAAGCATACGTTCCAACTCCGAGATGCTTACTCCAGTCCTTAGAAGGATTGCTGGAGCTTTGCATCCTTATTAGCATCTTTTCAGGATTGACAAAACCTTTCGGTTGTATCACATACAACCTTTCCTCAAGAAAATCGTCGAGGAAACAATGTTTTGACATCCTATCTGCAAGATTTCATAAATAACGCAGTGACTGCCAATATAATTCCAACAGACTCTTAGCATCGCTACGAGTGAGAAAATCTCACCGTAGTCAACTCCTTGAACTTGTCAGAAAACATCTTAACGACAAGTCGGGCTTTCTTAATGGTGACATTTTACCATCATTGTCCGTCTTCCTTTTAAAATCCATCTACACTCAACAGCCTTACGACCATCAAGTAGTTCTTCCAAAGTCTACACTTTGTTTTCATACATGGATCCTCTCTCGGATTATATGGCCTCAAGCCATTTATCGGAATCCAGGCCCACCATCGCTTCTCCATAGCTCGTAGGTTCATTGTTGTCTAGCAACATGACTTCCAAGACAGGATTACGTACCACTCTGAAGTAGTACGCATCCTTGTCATCCCACGAGGTTTGGGAGTGACTTGATCCGAAGTCTCATGATCAATATCATAAGCTTCCACTTCAATTGGTGTAGGTGCCACAGGAACAACTTCCTGTGCCCTGCCACACACTAGTTGAAGAGACGGTTCAATAACCTCATCAAGTATCCACCATCCTCCCACTCAATTCTTTCGAGAGAAACTTTTCCTCGAGAAAGGACCTGATTCTAGAAACAATCCCTTATTGCTTTCGAATCTGAGACAGGAGGTATACCCAACTGTTTCGGGTGTCCTATGAAGATGCATTTATCCGCTTTAGGTTCGAGCTTATCAGCCTGAAACTTTTTCACATAAGCGTCGCAGGCCCAAACTTTTAAGAAATGACAGCTTAGGTTTCTCTAAACCATAGTTCATATGGTGTCATATCATCGGAATTACGTGGTGCCCTATTTAAAGTGAATGTGGTTGTCTCTAATGCCTAACCCATAAACTACCGTGGTAATTCGATAAGAAACATCATGGTATGCATCATATCCAATAGGGTGCAGTTATGATGTTCGGACACACCATCACACTATGGTGTTCCAGGCTGTATTAGTTGTGAAACAATTTCCACAATGTCTTAATTCCGTGCCAAACTCGCAATTCAGATATTCATCTCTATGATCATATCATAGATCTTTTATCCTCTTGTCACGATGATCTTTCAACTTCACACTGAAATTACTTGAACCTTTCAATAATTCAGACTCGTGATTCATCAAGTAAATATACTCTACATCTACTCAAATCATCTGTGAAGTAAAAACATAACGATATCCACTACATGCCTCAGCACTCATTGGACTGCACACATCAAAAATGTATTACTTCCAACAAGTTGCTTTCTAGTTCCATTTTACTGAAACCGAGGCTTTCAGCCATCTTGCCCATGTGGTATGATTTGCATGTCTCAAGTGATTCAAAATCAAGCGAGTACAAAATGGTCCATTTGCATGGAGTTTCTTCATGCATATATACCAATAGACATGGTTCGCATGTCCCAAACTTTTCAAAAACGAGTGAGCCCAAAGATCCATCAACATGGAGCTCCTTCATGCGTTTTATACCGATATGACTTATGTGGCAGTGCCACAAGTAGGTGGTACTATCATTACTATCTTTTGGCATGAACATGTGTATCACTACGATCGAGATTCAATGATCCATTCATTTTAGGTGCAAGACCATTGAAGGTATTATTCAAATAAACAGAGTAACCATTATTCTCCTTAAATGAATAACCGTATTGCGATAGACATAATCCAATCATGTCTATGCTCAACGCAAAACACCAATCTCGATGGTAGAGGGAGAGTGCGATGCTTGATCATATCAACATTGGAAACACTTCCAACACATATCGTCAGCTCACCTTTAGCTAGTCTCCGTTTATTTCGTAGCTTTTATTTCGAGTTACTAACACTTAGCAACCGAACCGGTATCTAATACCCTGGTGCTACTAGGAGTACTAGTAAAGTACACATTAACATAATGTATATCCAATATACTTCTATCGACCTTGCCAGCCTTCTAATCTACCAAGTATCTAGGGTAATTCTGCTCCAGTGGTTGTTCCCCTTATTACAGAAGCACATAGTCTCGGGTTTGGGTTCAACTTTGGGTTTCTTCACTAGAGCAGCAGCTGAATTGCCGTTTCATGAAGTATCCCTTTGTTCCCTTGCCCTTCTTGAAACTAGTGGTTTCACCAACCATCAACAACTGATGCTCCTTCTTGATTTCTACTTTCGCGGTGTCAAACATCGCGAATATCTCAAGGATCATCATATATATCCCTGATATATTATAGTTCAACATGAAGCTTTAGCAGCTTGGTGACAATGACTTTGGAGAACCATCACTATTTCATCTGGAAGATCAACTCCCACTCGATTCAAGCGATTGTTGTACTCAGACAATCTGAGCACAAGCTCAACAATTGAGCTTTTCTCCCTTAGTATGTAGGCTAGAAGAACCGTCGGAGGTCTTATACCTCTTGACGTGGGCACGAGCCTGAAATCCCAATTTCAGCCCTCAAAACATCTCATATGTTTCGTGAAGTTTCAAAAACGTTTTTGGTGCCTCAACTCTAAACCGTTTAACTGAACTATCATGTAGTTATCAAAAACGTGTATGTCAGATGTTCTCAACATCCACAGACAACGTTCGAGGTTTAGCACACTGAGCGGTGCATTAAGTACATAAGCCTTCTAAGAAGCAATGAGGACAATCCTCAGTTTACGGACCTAGTCCGCATAATTGCTACTATCAACTTTAAACTAATTTTTCTCTAGGAACATATCTAAACAGTAGAACTGAAACGCGAGCTACGACATAATTTGCAAAGATCTTTTGACTATGTTCAGGATAATTAAGTTCATCTTATGAACTCCCACTCAGATAGACATCCCTCTAGTCATCTAAGTGTTACACGATCCAAGTCGACTAAGCCGTGTCCGATTAACACGTGAGACGGACTAGTCATTGTCGGTGAACATCTCCATGTTGATCGTATCTTCCATACGACTCGTGTTCGACCTTTCGGTCTCTGTGTTCCGAGGCCATGTCTGTACATGCTAGGCTCGTCAAGTTAACCCTAAGTGTTTTTGCATGTGTAAAACTGTCTTACACCCGTTGTATGTGAACGAAAGGATCTATCACACCCGATTAACACGTGATGCTTCGAAGCGACGAACTGTAGCAACGGTGCACAGTTAGGGGAGAACACTTCTTGAAATTTTAATGAGGGATCATCTTATTTACTACCGTCGTTCTAAGCAAATAAGATGTATAAACATGATAAACATCACATGCAATCAAATAATAGTGACATGATATGGCCAATATCATATAGCTACTTTGATCTCCATCTTGGGGCTCCATGATCATCTATTACAAGAACATGATCAATCTCATACATCACATATATCATTCATCACATCCTTTTGGCCATATCACATCACATAGCATACCCTGCAAAAACAAGTTAGACGTCCTCTAATTGTTGTTTGCATGTTTTACGTGGCTGCTATGGGTTTCTAGCAAGAACGTTTCTTACCTACGCAAAAACCACAACGTGATATGCCAATTTTTATTTACCCTTCATAAGGACCCTTTTCATCGAATCCGATCCGACTAAAGTAGGAGAGACAAACACCCGCTAGCCACCTTATGCAACTAGTGCATGTTTGTCGGTGGAACCGGTCTCACGTAAGAGTACGTGTAAGGTTGGTCCGGGCCGCTTCATCCCACAATACCGTCGAATCAAGATTGGACTAGTAACGGCAAGCATATTGAACAAAATCAACGCCCACAACTACTTTGTGTTCTACTCGTGCATAGAAACTACGCATAGACCTAGCTCATGATGCCACTGTTGGGGAACGTAGCATAAATTCAAAAATTTCCTACGTGTCACCAAGATCTATCTATGGAGTCATCTAGCAACGAGGGAGGAGTGGATCTACATACCCTTGTAGATCACGCGCGGAAGCGTTCAAGAGAACGGGGTTGATGGAGTCGTACTCGTCGTGATTCAAATCACCGATGATCCTAGCGCCGAACGGACGGCACCTCCGCGTTCAACACACGTACGGAACGGAGACGTCTCCCATGCCTTGATCCAGCAAGGAGGAGGGGAGAGGTTGATGGAGATCCAGCAGCACGACGGCATGGTGGAAGTAGCGGGATTCCAACAGGGCTTCGCTAAGCGCTGCGGGAGGAGGGAGATGTGTCACGGGAGGGGAAGGGAGGCGCCAGGCCTTAGATTGGTTTGCTCCTCCTTTTTCCCCACTATATATAGGGCCAAGGGAGAGGGGGAGGCACAGCCCTTGCCCCTTCCTCCAAGGAAGGGTGCGGCCAAGGGTGGGGAGGAGTCCATCCTCCCCAAGGCACCTCGGAGGTGCCTTCCCCCTTTAGGACTCTCCCCTTTTTTTCTATCTTGGCGCATGGGCCTCTTGGGGCTGGTGCCCTTGGCCCATATAGGCCAAGGCACACCCCCTACAGCCCATGTGCCCCCCCGGGGCAGGTGGCCCCACCCGGTGGACCCCCGGGACCCTTCCGGTGGTCCCGGTACAATACCGGTGACCCCGAAACTTGTCCCGATGGCCGAAATAGCACTTCCTATATATAATTCTTTACCTCCGGACCATTCCGGAACTCCTCGTGACGTCCGGGATCTTATCCGGGACTCCGAACAACTTTTGGGTTACCGCATACTAATATCTCTATAACCCTAGCGTCACCGAACCTTAAGTGTGTAGACCCTACGGGTTCGGGAGACATGCAGACATGACCGAGACGTTCTCCGGTCAATAACCAACAGCGGGATCTGGATACCCATGATGTCTCCCACATGTTCCACGATGATCTCATCGGATGAACCACGATGTCAAGGACTTAATCAATCCCGTATACAATTCCCTTTGTCTATCGGTATGTTACTTGCCCGAGATTCGATCGTCGGTATCCAATACCTAGTTCAATCTCGTTACCGGCAAGTCTCTTTACTCGTTCCGTAACACATCATCCCGTGATCAACTCCTTGGTCACATTGCGCATATGATGATGTCCTACCGAGTGGGCCCAGAGATACCTCTCCGCTTACACGGAGTGACAAATCCCAGTCTCGATTCGTGCCAACCCAACAGACACTTTCAGAGATACCTGTAATGCACCTTTATAGTCACCCAGTTACGTTGTGACGTTTGATACACCCAAAGCATTCCTACGGTATCCGGGAGTTGCACAATCTCATGGTCTAAGGAAATGATACTTGACATTAGAAAAGCTTTAGCATACGAACTACACGATCTTTGTGCTAGGCTTAGGATTGGGTCTTGTCCATCACATCATTCTCCTAATGATGTGATCCCGTTATCAACGACATCCAATGTCCATGGTTAGGAAACCGTAACCATCTATTGATCAACGAGCTAGTCAACTAGAGGCTTACTAGGGACATGGTGTTGTCTATGTATCCACACATGTATCTGAGTTTCCTATCAATACAATTATAGCATGGATAATAAACGATTATCATGAACAAGGAAATATAATAATAACTAATTTATTATTGCCTCTAGGGCATATTTCCAACAGATGCCGCTACCCATCTAAATAGCTTCGTTGATTTGTGTGATATGCAAAAGAAGAAATATGTGGACAATGATATTGTTAAATTGAAGCTATTTCCTTTTTCGCTTAGAGATCGTGCTAAAGCTTGGTTTTCGTCTTTGCCTAAAAATAGTATTGATTCTTGGAATAAGTGCAAAGATGCTTTTATCTCTAAGTATTTTCCTCCCGCTAAGATCATCTCTCTTAGAAATGATATTATGAATTTTAAGCAACTTGATCATGAACATGTTGCACAAGCTTGGGAGAGGATGAAATTAATGATACGTAATTGCCCAACACATGGTTTAAATTTGTGGATGATTATACAAAAAAATTATGCCGGATTGAGTTTTGCTTCTACAAATCTTTTAGATTCGGCCGCGGGAGGCACTTTTATGGAAATCACTTTAGGATAAGCTACTAAACTCCTAGATAATATTATGGTTAATTATTCTCAATAGCACACTGAAAGATCTACTAATAAAAAAGTGCATGCGATAGAAGAAATTAATGTTTTGAGTGGAAAGTTGGATGAACTTATGAAATTATTTGCTACTAAGAGTGTTTATTCTGATCCTAATGATATGCCTTTGTCTACTTTGATTGAGAATAATAATGAATCTATGGATGTGAATTTTGTTGGTAGGAATAGTTTTGGTAACAACGCGTATAGAGGAAACTTTAATCCTAGGCCTTATCCTAGTAATTCCTCTAATAATTATGATAATTCCTACAACAATTCTTATGGAAATTTTAATAAGATATCCTCTGAATTTGAGACTAGTTAAGGAATTTATGAATTCACAAAAGAATTTCAATGCTTTGTTTGAAGAGAAATTGCTTAAAGTTGATGATTTGGCTAGGAACGTTTATAAAATTTCTCTTGATGTTGATTCTTTAAAACTTAGATCTATTCCTCCTAAGCATGATATCAATGAGTCTCTCAAAGCCATGAGAATTTCCATTGATGAGTGCAAAGAAAGAACCGCTAGAATGCGTGCTAAGAAAGATTCCTTTATAAGAGTGTGTTCTTATAGTTTCCATGGTAATAAAGATGGAGATCTAAAAGTTATTGATGTGTCCCCTATTAAATATTTGTTTTGCAATATGAATCTTGATAATGATGGGACTGAATATGATCCACCTTTACCTAGAAGGTGTTCTAAAAATTCTGAGTTTTTAGATCTTGATGCTAAATTTGATAAAAGTGGGATTGAAGAGATCAAAACTCTAGATGTTGATGAACCCACTATTTTGGATTTTAAGGAATTTAATTATGATAGCTGCTCTTTGATAGATTGTATTTCCTTGTTGCAATCCGTGCTAAATTCTCCACATGCTTATAGTCAAAATAAAGCTTTTACCAAACATATCGTTGATGCTTTGATGCAATCTTATGATGCCTAGCTAGGGGCGTTAAACAATAGCGCTTGTTGGGAGGCAACCCATTTTTTTTATTCCTTGATTTTTCTCCTGTTTAGTAATAAATAATTTATCTAGCTTGTGTTTTGGTTGTGTTTTTTGTGTTTAATTAGTGCTTGTGCCAAGTAGAACCATTGGGAAGACTTGGGGAAAGTCTTGTTAATCTTGCTGTAAAAAACAGAAATTTTAGCGCTCACGAGAACTGCTGCCATTTTTATTTGGAAAGTGCTATTTAGTTAATTCTTTCTGCAGATGATTAATATATAAATTCTTCACGTCCAGAAATTTATCTTAGAATTTTTGGGGTTCCAGATCTTGCGCTAGCTGCAGATTACTACAGATTGTTCTGTTTTTGACAGATTCTGTTTTTCAAGTGTTGTTTGCTTATTTTGATGAATCTATGGCTAGTAAAATAGTTTATAAACCATAGAGAAGTTGGAATACAGTAGGTTTAACACCAATACAAATAAATAATGATTTCATTACAGTACCTTGAAGTGGTCTTATGTTTTCTTTCGCTAACGGAGCTCACGAGATTTTCTATTTTAAGTTTTGTGTTGTGAAGTTTTCAAGTTTTGGGTAAGGATTTGATGGATTATGGACAAAGGAGTGGAAAGTGCCTAAGATTGGGGATGCCCATGGCACCCCCAAGATAATCTAAGGACACCTAAAAGCCAAAGCTTGGGGATGCCCCGAAAGGCATCCCCTCTTTCGTCTACTTCCATCGGTAACTTTACTTGGAGCTATATTTTTATTCACCACATGATATGTGTTTTGCTTGGAGCGTCTTGTATGATTTGAGTCTTTGCTCTTTAGTTTACCACAATCATCTTTTCTGTACGTACCTTTTGAGAGAGACACACATGATTCGGAAATTATTAGAATACTCTATGTACTTCACTTATATCTTTTGAGTTATATAGTTTTTGCTCTAGTGCTTCACTTATATCTTTTAGAGCACGGTGGTGGATTTGTTTTATAGAAACTATTGATCTTTCATGCTTCACTTAGATTATTTTGAGAGTCTTAAATAGCATGGTAATTTTCTTAAATAATCCTAATATGCTAGTGTTGGGTAACGTAGTAATTTCAAAAAAATTCCTACGCACACACAAGATCATGGTGATGCATAGCAACGAGGGGAGAGTGTGATCTACATACCTTGTAGATTGACAACGGAAGCGTTTGGTTGATGTAGTCGTACGTCTTCACGGCCCGACCGATCAAGCACCGAAACTACGACACCTCTGAGTTTTAGCACACGTTCAGCTCGATGACGATCCCCGGACTCCGATCCAGCAAAGTGTCGGGGAAGAGTTCTGTCAGCACGATGGCGTGGTGACGATATTGATGTACTACTGCCGCAGGGCTTCCCCTAAGCACCGCTACAATATTATCGAGGACTATGGTGGCTGGGGGCGCCGCACACGGCTAAGAGTAAGATCACGTGGATCAACTTGTGTGTCTCTGGGGTGCCCCTGCCTCCGTATATAAAGGACCAAAGGGGGGGTGTGGCCGGCCTAGGAGAGGCACGCCAGGAGAGTCCTACTCCCTCTGGGAGTAGGATTCCCCCCCCCCAATCCTAGTTGGAATAGGATTCGCGGAGGGGGGGAAATAGAGAGTGTGGCCGGCCCCCTCTCCTTGTCCTATTCGGACCAAGGGAGGGGAGGGGCGCGCGGCCCATCTTGGGCTGCCTCTTCTCTTTTCCACTAAGGCCCACTATGGCCCATATAGCTCCCGGGGGGTTCCGGTAACCTCCCGGTACTCCGGTAAAATCCCGATTTCACCCGGAACACTTCCGATATCCAAACATAGCCTTCCAATATATCAATCTTTATGTCTCGACCATTTCGAGACTCCTCGTCATGTCCGTGATCACATCCGGGACTCCGAACAAACTTCGGTACATCAAAATGCATAAACTCATAATATAACTGTCATCGTAACCTTAAGCGTGCGGACCCTACGGGTTCGAGAACAATGTAGACATGACCGAGACACGTCTCCGGTCAATAACCAATAGCGGGACCTGGATGCCCATATTGGCTCCTACATATTCTACGAAGATCTTTATCCATCAGACCGCATAACAACATACGTTGTTCCCTTTGTCATCGGTATGTTACTTGCCCGAGATTCGATCGTCGGTATCCTATACCTAGTTCAATCTCATTACCGGCAAGTCTCTTTACTTGTTCTGTAATACATCATCCCGTAACTAAATCATTAGTCACAATGCTTGCAAGGCTTAAGTGATGTGCATTACCGAGAGGGCCCAGAGATACATCTCCGACAATCGGAGTGACAAATCCTAATCTCGAAATACGCCAACCCAACATGTACCTTTGGAGACACCTGTAGAGCTCCTTTATAATCACCTAGTTACTTTGTGACGTTTGGTAGCACACAAAGTGTTCCTCTGGCAAACGGGAGTTGCATAATCTCATAGTCATAGGAACATGTATAAGTCATGAAGAAAGCAATAGCAACATACTAAACGATCGGGTGCTAAGCTAATGGAATGGGTCATGTCAATCAGATCATTCAACTAATGATGTGATCCCGTTAATCAAATAACAACTCTTTGTCCATGGTTAGGAAACATAACCATCTTTGATTAACGAGCTAGTCAAGTAGAGGCATACTAGTGACACTCTGTTTGTCTATGTATTCACACATGTATTATGTTTCCGGTTAATACAATTCTAGCATGAATAATAAACTTTTATCATGATATAAGGAAATAAATAATAACTTTATTATTGCCTCTAGGGCATATTTCCTTCAGTCTCCCACTTGCACTAGAGTCAATAATCTAGATTACACAGTAATGATTCTAACACCCATGGAGCCTTGGTGCTGATCATGTTTTGCTCGTGGAAGAGGCTTAGTCAACGGGTCTGCAACATTCAGATCCGTATGTATCTTGCAAATCTCTATGTCTCCCACCTGGACTAGATCCCGGATGGAATTGAAGCGTCTCTTGATGTGCTTGGTTCTCTTGTGAAATTTGGATTCCTTCGCCAAGGCAATTGCACCAGTATTGTCACAAAAGATTTTCATTGGACCCGATGCACTAGGTATGACACCTAGATCGGATATGAACTCCTTCATCCAGACTCCTTCATTTGTTGCTTCCGAAGCAGCTATGTATTCCGCTTCACACATAGATCCCGCCACGACGCTTTGTTTAGAACTGCACCAACTGACAGCTCCACCGTTTAATGTAAACACGTATCCGGTTTGCGATTTAGAATCGTCCGGATCGGTGTCAAAGCTTGCATCAACGTAACCATTTACGATGAGCTCTTTGTCACCTCCATATACGAGAAACATATCCTTAGTCCTTTTCAGGTACTTCAGGATGTTCTTGACCGCTGTCCAGTGATCCACTCCTGGATTACTTTGGTACCTCCCTGCTAGACTTATAGCAAGGCACACATCAGGTCTGGTACACAGCATTGCATACATGATAGATCCTATGGCTGAAGCATAGGGAACATCTTTCATCTTCTCTCTATCTTCTGTAGTGGTCGGACATTGAGTCTTACTCAACTTCACACCTTGTAACACAGGCAAGAACCCTTTCTTTGCTTGATCCATTTTGAACTTCTTCAAAATCTTGTCAAGGTATGTGCTTTGTGAAAGTCCAATTAAACGTCTCGATCTATATAGATCTTTATGCCTAATATGTAAGCAGCTTCACCGAGGTCTTTCATTGAAAAACTCTTATTCAAGTATCCCTTTATGCTATCCAGAAATTCTATATCATTTCCAATCAGTAATATGTCATCCACATATAATATCAGAAATGCTATAGAGCTCCCACTCACTTTCTTGTAAATACAGGCTTCTCCAAAAGTCTGTATAAAACCAAATGCTTTGATCACACTATCAAAGCGTTTATTCCAACTCCGAGAGGCTTGCACCAGTCCATAAATGGATCGCTGGAGCTTGCACACTTTGTTAGCTCCCTTTGGATCGACAAAACCTTTTGGTTGTATCATATACAACTCTTCTTCCAGAAATCCATTCAGGAATGCAGTTTTGACATCCATCTGCCAAATTTCATAATCATAAAATGCGGCAATTGCTAACATGATTCGGACAAACTTAAGCATCGCTACGGGTGAGAAGGTCTCATCGTAGTCAATCCCTTGAACTTGCCAAAACCCTTTTGCGACAAGTCGAGCTTTGTAGACAGTAATATTACCGTCGGCGTCAGTCTTCTTCTTGAAGATCCATTTATTCTCAATTGCTTGCCGATCATCGGGCAAGTCAACCAAAGTCCATACTTTGTTCTCATACATGGATCCCATCTCAGATTTCATGGCTTCAAGCCATCTTGCGGAATCTGGGCTCACCATCGCTTCTTCATAGTTCGTAGGTTCATCATGATCTAGTAGCATGACTTCCAGAACTGTATTACCGTACCACTCTGGCGCGGATCTCACTCTGGTTGATCTACGAGGTTCAATAGTATCTTGTTTCGAAGTTTCATGATCATTATCATTAGCTTCCTCACAAATTGGTGTAGGTGTCACAGAAACAGTTTTCTGTGATGCACTACTTTCCAATAAGGAAGCAGGTACAGTTACCTCGTCAAGTTCTACTTTCCTCCCACTCACTTCTTTCGAGAGAAACTCCTTCTCTAGAAAGTTTCCGAACTTAGCAACAAAAGTCTTGCCTTCGGATCTGTGATAGAAGGTGTATCCAATAGTCTCCTTTGGATATCCTATGAAGACACATTTCTCCGGTTTGGGTTCAAGCTTATCAGGTTGAAGCTTTTTCACATAAGCATCGCAGCCCCAAATTTTCAGAAACGACAACTTTGGTTTCTTACCAAACCATAGTTCATAAGGCGTCGTCTCAACGGATTTTGATGGTGCCCTATTTAACGTGAATGCAGCCGTCTCTAAAGCATAACCCCAAAATGATAGCGGTAAATCAGTAAGAGACATCATAGATCGCACCATATCTAGTAAAGTACGATTACGATGTTCGGACACACCATTACGCTGTGGTGTTCCGGGTGGCGTGAGTTGCGAAACTATTCCGCATTGTTTCAAATGTACACCAAACTCATAACTCAAATATTCTCCTCCACGATCAGATCGTAGAAACTTTATTTTCTTGTTACGATGATTTTCAACTTCACTCTGAAATTCTTTGAACTTTTCAA
The DNA here is from genome assembly GCF_056163025.1 of Triticum urartu. NCBI lineage: Eukaryota > Viridiplantae > Streptophyta > Magnoliopsida > Poales > Poaceae > Triticum > Triticum urartu. The sequence goes on from NC_141873.1 coordinate 384,523,866, forward strand.
ATGTTTCAGACTTATGTTCCATTAAGTAGATATACCCATATCTGCTTAAATCATCTGTGAAGGTGGGAAAATAACGATATCCGCCACGAGCCTCAATATTCATCGGACCACATACATCTGTATGTATGATTTCCAACAAATCTGTTGCTCTCTCCATAGTACCGGAGAACGGTGTTTTAGTCATCTTGCCCATGAGGCACGGTTCGCAAGTACCAAGTGATTCATAATCAAGTGGTTCCAAAAGTCCATCAGTATGGAGTTTCTTCATGCGCTTTACACCGATATGACCTAAACGGCAGTGCCACAAATAAATTGCACTATCATTATCAACTCTGCATCTTTTGGCTTCAACATTATGAATATGTGTGTTACTACTATCGAGATTCAATAAGAATAGACCAGTCTTCAAGGGTGCATGACCATAAAAGATATTACTCATATAAATAGAACAACCATTATTCTCTGATTTAAATGAATAACCGTCTCGCATCAAACAAGATCCAGATATAATGTTCATGCTCAACGCTGGCACCAAATAACAATTATTTAGGTCTAATATTAATCCCGAAGGTAGATGTAGAGGTAGCGTGCCGACCGCGATCACATCGACTTTGGAACCGTTTCCCACGCGCATCGTCACCTCGTCCTTAGCCAATCTTCGCTTAATCCGTAGTCCCTGTTTCGAGTTGCAAATATTAGCAACAGAACCAGTATCAAATACCCAGGTGCTACTGCGAGCATTAGTAAGGTACACATCAATAACATGTATATCACATATACCTTTGTTCACCTTGCCATCCTTCTTATCCGCCAAATACTTGGGGCAGTTCCGCTTCCAATGACCAGTCTGCTTGCAGTAGAAGCACTCAGTTTCAGGATTAGGTCCAGACTTGGGTTTCTTCTCTTGAGCAGCAACTTGTTTGCTGTTCTTCTTGAAGTTCCCCTTCTTCTTCCCTTTGCCCTTTTTCTTGAAACTAGTGGTCTTGTTGACCATCAACACTTGATGCTCCTTCTTGATTTCTACCTCCGCAGCTTTCAGCATTGCGAAGAGCTCGGGAATAGTCTTATTCATCCCTTGCATATTATAGTTCATCACGAAGCTCTTGTAGCTTGGTGGCAGTGATTGGAGAATTCTGTCAATGACGCAATCATCTGGAAGATTAACTCCCATCTGAATCAAGTGATTATTATACCCAGACATTTTGAGTATATGCTCACTGACAGAACTGTTCTCCTCCATCTTGCAGCTATAGAACTTATTGGAGACTTCATATCTCTCAATCTAGGCATTTGCTTGAAATATTAACTTCAACTCCTGGAACATCTCATATGCTCCATGACGTTCAAAACGTCGTTGAAGTCCCGGTTCTAAGCCGTAAAGCATGGCACATTGAACTATCGAGTAATCATCAGCTTTGCTCTGCCAGACGTTCACAACATCTGGTGTTGCTCCAGCAGCAGGCCTGGCACCCAGCGGTGCTTCCAGGACGTAATTCTTATGTGCAGCAATGAGGATAATCCTCAAGTTACGGACCCAGTCTGTGTAATTGCTACCATCATCTTTCAACTTTGCTTTCTCAAGGAACGCATAAAAATTCAACGGAACAACAGCACGGGGCATTTATCTACAAACATACATAAACAAGCAAGATACTATCAGGTACTAAGTTCATGATAAATTTAGGTCAATTAATCATATTACTCAAAGAACTCCCACTTAGATAGACATCCCTCTAATCCTCTAAGTGTTTACGTGATCCAAATCAACTAAACCATGTCCGATCATCACGTGAGATGGAGTAGTTTCATTGGTGAACATCACTATGTTGATCATATCTACTATATGATTCACGCTCGACCTTTCGGTCTCCGTGTTCCGAGGCCAAATCTGTATATGCTTGGCTCGTCAAGTATAACCTAAGTATTCCGCGTGTGCAACTGTTTTGCACCCGTTGTATTTGAACGTAGAGCCTATCACACCCGATCATCACGTGGTGTCTCAGCACGAAGAACTTTCGCAATGGTGCATACTCAGGGAGAACACTTCTTGATAATTTAGTGAGAGATCATCTTATAATGCTACCGTCAATCAAAGCAAGATAAGATGCATAAAAGATAAACATCACATGCAATCAATATAAGTGATATGATATGGCCATCATCATCTTGTGCTTGTGATCTCCATCTCCAAAGCACCGTCATGATCACCATCGTCACCGGCGCGACACCTTGATCTCCATCGTAGCATCGTTGTCGTCTCGCCAATCTTATGCTTCCACGACTATCGCTACCGCTTAGTGATAAAGTAAAGCATTACAGCGCGATTGCATTGCATACAATAAAGCGACAACCATATGGCTCCTGCCAGTTGCCGATAACTCAGTTACAAAACATGATCATCTCATACAATAAAATTTAGCATCATGTCTTGACCATATCACATCACAACATGCCCTGCAAAAACAAGTTAGACGTCCTCTACTTTGTTGTTGCAAGTTTTACGTGGCTGCTACGGGCTTAAGCAAGAACCAATCTTACCTACGCATCAAAACCACAACGATAGTTTGTCAAGTTGGTGTTGTTTTAACCTTCGCAAGGACCGAGCGTAGCCACACTTGGTTCAACTAAAGTTGGAGAAACTGTCACCCGCAAGCCACCTATGTGCAAAGCACGTCGGGAGAACCGGTCTCGCGTAAGCATACGCGTAATGTCGGTCCGGACCGCTTCGTCCAACAATACCGCCGAACCAAATTATGACATGCTGGTAAGCAGTATGACTTATATCGCCCACAACTCACTTGTGTTCTACTCGTGCATATAACATCAACATATAAAACCTGGCTCTGATACCACTGTTGGGTAACGTAGTAATTTCAAAAAAATTCCTACACACGCGCAAGATCATGGTGATGCATAGCAACGAGGGGAGAGTGTGATCTACATACCTTGTAGATCGACAACGGAAGCGTTTGGTTGATGTAGTCGTACGTCTTCACGGCCCGACCGATCAAGCACCGAAACTACGGCACCTCCGAGTTTTAGCACACGTTCAGCTCGATGACGATCCCCGGACTCCGATCCAGCAAAGTGTCAGGGAAGAGTTCCGTTAGCACGATGGCGTGGTGACGATCTTGATGTACTACTGCCGCAGGGCTTCGCCTAAGCACCGCTACAATATTATCGAGGACTATGGTGGCTGGGGGCGCCGCACACGGCTAAGAGTAAGATCACATGGATCAACTTGTGTGTCTCTGGGGTGCCCCTGCCTCCGTATATAAAGGACCAAAGGGGGGGTGCGGCCGGCCTAGGAGAGGCGCGCCAGGAGAGTCCTACTCCCTCTGGGAGTAGGATTCCCCCCCCCCCAATCCTAGTTGGAATAGGATTCGCGGAGGGGGGAAAAGAGAGAGGGTGGCCGGCCCCCTCTCCTTGTCCTATTCGGACCAAGGGAGGGGAGGGGCGCGCGGCCCATATTGGGCTGCCTCTTCTCTTTTCCACTAAGGCCCACTATGGCCCATATAGCTCCCGGGGGGTTCCGGTAACCTCCCGGTACTCCGGTAAAATCCCGATTTCACCCGGAACACTTCCGATATCCAAACATAGGCTTCCAATATATCAATCTTTATGTCTCGACCATTTCGAGACTCCTCGTCATGTCCGTGATCACATCCGGGACTCCGAACAAACTTCGGTACATCAAAATGCATAAACTCATAATATAACTGTCATCGTAACCTTAAGCGTGTGGACCCTACGGGTTCGAGAACAATGTAGACATGACCGAGACACGTCTCTGGTCAATAACCAATAGCGGGACCTGGATGCCCATATTGGCTCCTACATATTCTACGAAGATCTTTATCGGCCAGACCGCATAACAACATACGTTGTTCCCTTTGTCATCGGTATGTTACTTGCCCGAGATTCGATCGTCGGTATCCTATAGCTAGTTCAATCTCGTTACCGGCAAGTCTCTTTACTCGTTCTGTAATACATCATCCCGCAACTAAATCATTAGTCGCAATGCTTGCAAGGCTTAAGTGATGTGCATTACCGAGAGGGCCCAGAGATACCTCTCCGACAATCGGAGTGACAAATCCTAATCTCGAAATACGCCAACCCAACATGTACCTTTGGAGACACCTGTAGAGCTCCTTTATAATCACCCAGTTATGTTGTGACGTTTGGTAGCACACAAAGTGTTCCTCTGGCAAACGGGAGTTGCATAATCTCATAGTCATAGGAACATGTATAAGTCATGAAGAAAGCAATAGCAACATACTAAACGATCGGGTGCTAAGCTAATGGAATGGGTCATGTCAATCAGATCATTCAACTAATGATGTGATCCCATTAATCAAATAACAACTCTTTGTCCATGGTTAGGAAACATAACCATCTTTGATTAACGAGCTAGTCAAGTAGAGGCATACTAGTGACACTCTGTTTGTCTATGTATTCACACATGTATTATGTTTCCGGTTAATATAATTCTAGCATGAATAATAAACTTTTATCATGATATAAGGAAATAAATAATAACTTTATTATTGCCTCTAGGGCATATTTCCTTCAGCTAGGTATTCAAGATTAGTAAAAACTTCCTTATGAGTGTTTTGAATACTTAGAGAAGTTTGATGCTTCATGATTGTTTTGAGATATGGAGGTAGTGATATTAAAGTTGTGCTAGTTGAGTAGTTGTGAATTTGAGAAATACTTGTGTTAAAGTTTGTGATTCCTGTAGCATGCACGTATGGTGAACCGTTATGTGATGAAGTCGGAGCATGATTTATTTATTGATTGTCTTCCTTATGAGTGGCGGTCGGGGACGAGCGATGGTCTTTTCCTACCAATCTATCTCCCTAGGAGCATGCGCGTGATACTTTGCTTTAATAAACTTGTAGATTTTTGCAATAAGTATGTGAGTTCTTTATGACTAATGTTGAGTCCATGGATTATACACACTTTTCTACCCTTCCACCATTGCTAGCCTCTCTAATACCACGCACCTTTCGCCGGTATCATACACCCACCATATACCTTCCTCAAAACAGACACCATACCTACCTATCATGGAATTTCCATAGCCATTCCGAGATATATTGCCATGCGACTTTCCACCATTCCGTTTACTATGACACGCTCCATCATTGTCATATTGCTTTGCATGATCATGTAGTTGACATTGTATTTGTGGCAAAGCCACCATTCATAATTCTTTCATACATGTCACTCTTGATTCATTACATATCCCGGTACACCGCCGGAGGCATTCACATAGAGTCATATTTTGTTCTAAAGCATCGAGTTGTAATTGTTGAGTTGTAAGTAAATAAAAGTGTGATGATCATCATTTTTAGAGCATTGTCCCAAGTGAGGAAAGGATGATGGAGACTATGATTCCCCCACAAGTCGGGATCAGACTCCGGACGCAAAAAAAGAGGCCATAAAAAAGAGAAAAGGCCCAAATAAAAAAATAAAAAAATGAGAGAAAAAGAGAGAAGGGACGATACTACTATCCTTTTACCACACTTGTGCTTCAAAGTAGCACCATGATCTTCATGATAGAGAGTCTCCTATGATATCACTTTCATATACTAGTGGGAAATTTTCATTATAGAACTTGGCTTGCATATTCCAATGATGGGCTTCCTCAAAATGCCCTAGGTCTTCGTGAGCAAGCGAGTTGGATGCACACCCACTTAGTTTATTCTTGAACTTTCATATACTTATAGCTCTAGTGCATCCGTTGCATGGCAATCCCTACTCACTCACATTGATATCTATTGATGGGCATCTTCATAGCCCGTTGATACGCCTAGTTGATGTGAGACTATCTTCTCCCTTTTGTCTTCTCCACAACCACCATTCTATTGCACCTATAGTGCTATGTCCATGGCTCACGCTCATGTATTGCGTGAAAATTGAAAAAGTTTGAGAACATTAAAAGTATGAAACAATTGTTTGGCTTGTCATCGGGGTTGTGCATGATTTAAATACTTTGTGTGGTGAGGATAGAGCATAGCCAGACTATATGATTTTGTAGGGATAACTTTCTTTGGTTATTTTGAAGACACATAATTGCTTAGTTAGTATGCTTGAAGTATCATTATTTTTATGTCAATATTAAACTTTTGTCTTGAATCTTTTGGATCTGAATATTCATACGACAATTAAGAAGAATTACACTGAAAGTATGCCAAGTAGCATTCCACATCAAAAATTTTGTTTTTTTATCATTTACCTACTCGAGGACGAGCAGGAATTAAGCTTGGGGATGCTTGATACGTCTCCAACGTATCTATAATTTTTGATTGCTCCATGCTATATTATCTTTTGTTTTGAACATTATTGGGCTTTATTATTCACTTTTATATTATTTTTGGACTAACCTATTAACCGGAGGCCCAGCCCAGAATTGTTGTTTTTTGCCTATTTCAGAGTTTTGCAAAAAAGAATATTAAACAGAGTCCAAACGGAATGAAACCTTCGGGAACGTGATTTTCGGAATGAACAAGATCCAGGAGACTTGGACCCTACATCAAGCAACCAACTGGGAAGCCACGAGGTAGGGGGCGCACCTACCCCCCAGGCGCGCCCTCCACCCTCGTGGGCCTCCTGTTGCTCCACCGACGTACTCCTTCCTCCTATATATACCTACGTACCCCCAAACGATCATATACGGAGCCAACACCCTAATTCCACCGCCGTAACTTTCTGTATCCACGAGATCCCATCTTGGGGCATGTTCCGGAGCTCCGCCGGAGGGGGCATCGATCACGGAGGGCTTCTACATCAACACCATAGCTTCTCCGATGATGTGTGAGTAGTTTACCTCAGACCTTCAGGTCCATAGTTATTAGCTAGATGGCTTCTTTTCTTTTTTTGGATCTCAATACAAAGTTCTCCCCCTCTTTTGTGGAGATCTATTCGATGTAATCTTCTTTTGCGGTGTGTTTGTTGAGACCGATGTATTGTGGGTTTATGATCAAGTTTATCTATGAATAATATTTGAATCTTCTCTGAATTCTTTTATGTATGATTGGTTATCTTTGCAAGTCTCTTCGAATTATCAGTTTGGTTTGGCCTACTAGATTGATCTTTCTTGCAATGGGAGAAGTGCTTAGCTTTGGGTTCAATCTTGCGGTGTCCTTTCCCAGTGACAGTAGGGACAACAAGGCACGTATTGTATTGTTGCCATCGAGGATAACAAGATGGGGTTTTTATCATATTGCATTAATTTATCCCTCTACATCATGTCATATTTCTTAAAGCGTTACTCTGTTCTTATGAACTTAATACTCTAGATGCATGCTGGATAGCGGTCGATGTGTGGAGTAATAGTAGTAGATGCAGGCAGGAGTCGGTCTACTTGTCTCGGACGTGATGCCTATATACATGATCATACCTAGATATTCTCATAACTATGCTCAATTATGTTAATTGCTCAACAGTAATTTGTTCACCCACCATAAAATACTTATGCTCTTGAGAGAAGCCACTGGTGAAACCTATGGCCCCCGGGTCTATCTTCCATCATATTAATCTTCCAACACTTAGTTATTTTCGTTGCCTTTTATTTTACTTTGCATCTGTATCATAAAAATACCAAAAATATTATCTTATCATATCTATCAGATCTCACTCTCGTAAGTGACCGTGTAGGGATTGACAACCCCTTATCGCGTTGGTTGCGAGGATTTATTTGTTTTGTGTAGGTGCGAGGGACTCGCGCGTAGCCTCCTACTGGATTGATACCTTGGTTCTCAAAAACTGAGGAAAATACTTACTCTACTTTGCTGCATCACCCTTTCCTTTTCAAGGGAAAACCAACACAATGCTTAAGAGGTAGCATGCACCGACTCGCAAACCGCCGTTGTGTCACCCCCTCGGGCCGCAACGTCGCGGCCCGCAGTCCCCGCTGTCGCCCCGAGGTCTTCTCGCCGTAGCTCCGACCTGCCCGTTGATGCTGTGTTGCCCCTTCGGGTCTAGCGCCGCGGCCCACCATCCATTCCGCCGTTCCTACGCGTTGACTTCACGTGATATGCGCCACGCCGCCTTCCTTGGCGCGAGAACGCCACCGTACGCGTCGGTCTTCGTCATGCTATCGGGTTCTTCGCCTCCTTCGAGCATCGCCGCCGCGCTCCTAACCTAGCCGTCACCGTCACCGTCAGGCTGCCCGCCACCGCTCTTCTTCGTCTGCTGCCGCCGCTACCCCTGTAGCTGCCGCAACCGCCCGTCCACCCCATTCGTCTTCGTCTAGCACCAGCCCGCTGCTAGCGTCGTCGTCATCTACCTTGGCCACTTCGTCTACTACGACAACCGCGGGCGACATCGGCCCCGCGCCGACGGACGCCACAACCGTCGTCGAGTCCTTCTCTGTTGGCCTCTCTGATTTCTCTGACATGGCATACAACTCGTGCAGGTCCCAGTCTACGCATGCTCGATGCTGGCAACACCGGTGCGTGCCTTCGTCAACGACGTGTTCCCGGGCCTGGCAAGCCTGGTGCGGCGCTTCGTCAACTTCGTCTTCGTCCGTCTACGCATGCCCGGTGCTGGCAACACCGATGCGTGCTTTCGTCCACGATGTGTGCCTGGGCTTGGCAACTCGTCGCGACGTGTCATCAACACCGTCTTCTTTCCGGCGCACCACTACTTCGACACCACTGCGCTCATAACTAATTCGGTGCCTCCTTGCGCCCGCGGCTCCACGGCAACTCCCTCCACACCGGCTACCCCGACTCGACATCGACCACGGCTACACCACCCTACGCTCTCGGCTACCTCGACATCGGCACAAAGGGCTATCATCCGCTTGAGCAACTCGTCGGCTTCCTCTACAGTCAACGCGTCCGTGACGCGACACCGTTCACGACGGTACCGCTATGAGTGTCGGGGGGGGGGGGGGGGGTCAGCCTGTCGGCTGCTATTCTATCCAGTCTGACCGTCCGCGACGCTCCTGATGTCTACGCCGCTACCGCTACGACTGCGGGGGATGTTAGAGTATATAGACATATCTTTGTATATGGTAGACTATGATTTGTAGTCATCTCCTGCCTTATCTCTAGGAGATGCTTCTTGCCCAGCCTTGTACTCTATATAAACCGCCCGAGAGGCTTAACACAGCATCCATCATATTCCGCAACAATCCCTCTCTCTCCCTTCTAACAGCAAGAAAGTTACATAATCCAAAAATAATAAAATTGGGAAATAACTAAACCAATGTTATTATTTTTTGTTTGTTATAAATCACACGGAAGACGTGAGAACCGAGAAGATCGTCTTATCTAGCGGGGTGGCACTGCCGCCTTCGGCCCCGCCACGCCACTGCATATATATTCGCGCTTACAGCTTCTCGCGGCATGCCTAACCGCCTCTAGATCAGCCCCGTTCCCCGTCCAGTCACACACTCAATGGCGGCTCCCGTTCTCCCCGTTGCGCCGCTGGCTCCCGCGCACCTGTCGCCCTTCATCTCCGCCCGCCGGAGGTCCTCGTTGGCCTCCTCCGACCCGCCGCGTCGCCGCGGGACGGGCCCGTCGGTGCGCGCGTCGTCGTCGGCACCGGCGGTGGTGACGAGCGGGTGGGCGCCGGACAGCTGGAGGGCGCGGCCGGCGCGGCAGATCCCGGAGTACCCGGACGCGGCGGCGCTCGGGGAGGCGGAGCGCACGCTGGCGTCCTTCCCGCCGCTGGTGTTCGCGGGGGAGGCGTGGACGCTGGAGGAGCGCCTCGGGGAGGCGGCCATGGGCCGGGCGTTCCTCCTGCAGGGCGGCGACTGCGCCGAGAGCTTCAAGGAGTTCGGCGCCAACAACATCCGCGACACCTTCCGCCTCATGCTCCAGATGGCCGTCGTCCTCACCTTCGGGGGCCAGATGCCCATCATCAAGGTCCGAGTCCGACTCCCACTTTCATCCATGCATACCCCTTCCTTAATTTGACGATCCTACGCAAATAGCCTACCGTTGGATTCGCGCCCCAATTAACGAGGGTTTATGTCCTTCTGACTTGTGAATTGTGATGATCAAATTCACAAGTCACAATGCAGTTCAGACTTTGCCGCCTCCACAATTTCATCAGATATTCAAGTGTCTATAATGAAAACACTTGTAATCTCAGTAGAATCACAGAAAAGGTGACTACTGGCTAGATCATGACACAAGCGGTCATGTTTATGGATCCTTAAACTGTCAGTCTTTTTTGAGCGGAATAACTGTTGGGGAGTCCCCGACAATAATTGTGCCCATACTGCTGGTTTAATGGATGGTAAAATGATCTATTGCTATTTTGCATTCGATTCATCTGCAAACCAGTACTAATTGATTAAAGCTATAGATTACATGAAACTATGAAATGGTGCTTAACCATGTTTATTTATCTACAGATTAAGAAAACTTGTATTGACAAAATAAAGATTCTTGTTATGCTGAAGAGAAATGCTTCTAAATGTTCTCCCTCCATGATTGGCAGAAAAACCATCCACACTCCATCTTTGTATATAAACATCTCTCCTGTTATACAAAAGATTTGTGGCACTATGTATTTCAGGTTGGAAGGATGGCAGGCCAATTTGCAAAGCCAAGATCGAACCCAATCGAGACTAGAGATGGAGTGACGCTGCCGTCCTATCAAGGTGACATCATCAACCACGATGATTTCGATGAGAAATCGCGTGCACCAAACCCTCAAAGGTTGATTAGAGCCTACAGTCAGTCTGCGAGCACCCTGAATCTTTTGAGAGCATTTGCCCATGGAGGATATGCTGATCTTCAGAGAGTCACCGAGTGGAACCTCGACTTTCTGAGGCACAGCACGCAGGGAGACAGGTGACTAAATTGCTACTTGATCTCATCAAGTGACTAGCCTTTATGCAAAACTCTTTTCACCCCGCCGTAAATATCATCTGAATTCAGAAATTACCATCAATCTTTCTCCAGCACACGGCTCATGCCCCATTCAATGTCATTGCCATATTTGCACATATATGCAACGGTTTTGGTTTAATTTTTACTTCTGACCTTGTTTGTGGATAATTTGCAAGTCCAGAAAAGTGATTTTGTCAAACAACTGATGTACTTGTTTTAGCACACTAATCTGGACAGCATCAGTCACGTGTAATCATAGCTAGGTATTCATTCTCTAGGATTCTGTAGGAAATATCAGTCAGCCTAAATATGATCACTGACATCCTGTGTTATATACAATAAAAGTAGATCTTACCTCGTTATGTTCTTCTCTGAGCAGGTATGTGGAGCTTGCCCAGAGGGTTCATGACGCCATCGGGTTCCTGCTTGCTGCTGGTCTGCCTCCTCAGCATCCCATGATGACCACAGCTGAATTCTGGACATCCCATGAGTGCCTTCACTTGCCATATGAGCAGGCACTGACCAGGGAGGACTCCACTTCTGGCCTCTATTACGACTGCTCCGCACACATGCTCTGGGTTGGGGAGAGAACTAGGCAACTGGATGGTGCTCATGTTGAATTCCTCCGCGGTATTTCCAATCCTGTCGGCATAAAGGTAACCAAAGCACCCATCAGAGTTGGCTTGCCTGCATATGGTCTTCGGTGACATCTCTTCATATGACATAAGTTTTTACTGAAGTCCTGAAGGTTTGCATTTCGTTGTTGGAGTTGGTCACGTAAAATCATAAACATCTTAATTCTAAGTACTTCAACTTCCATTGCAAATGGCGACCATCAATGCTTCACAAGTCTCCTATAGATCTTTCACTTTTGTGGTCTCCAGGCTTATGTATAGTGTTTATCTGTTGATAATCATCTTTTGTCATATATTGTTAATGACATGAAAGATGTCGTGTTTTTAACAACTACAAAGAACAGTAGTTTTGATGTTTTAAAAATCTTACTAGTTACAATCTTATGACTGTGTTAGAGTATGTAATGGGCCTAATGGCCTGGGCTGGCGGTATAGCCCGTTAGTCTTAGGGTTAATTAGAGATAAGGGTCGCTTTCTTAGGGATCAAGTAAGCCTTGCTTGGGAGTCAAGTAAACCTCTCTATATAAAGAGAGGAGATGTATCAATCTAATCAAGCAAGAATTAAGAAGGAAATCCCTTCCATCTTGCCCGGCCGTGGGCAAAAGGCCCCCGGCCGGCCCTCTCGCGCCCTCCTTCTAGCAGCACCATAACAATTTGGTATCAGCTAGCTTCGGTTCGATCATGTCTTCACTGCCGCCCAACCCGTCTCTTCCGCTGCCGGTCACGACCGTCGCCCCGCTCCTGCCCGCGCCGGGATCCTCCGTCGCGCCCGCCCCCGTCGTCCTCACCCCGGAGGTGTCCGGGGCGCTGCGGGACCTAACGCAGGCGGTCCAGGAGATCCACCTGTTCTTGGCCGGGTCCTATGGGCCGCACCCGGCTGCGCCGCCCATCACCGCCACCGCGCCGCCGTGGCAGCCGCCGCACCAAGCGCCCCCCGCCGCGCTCGCCGGGCTGCTGCAGCAGCCGCTGCAGCTGCCATCCATCGCCCCGTCCTGGCTGTCGTGGCAGCCGCCGCACCAGGCGGCCTCCGCCGCGCTCGTCGGGCTGCTGCAGCAGCCGCTGCAACTGCCATCCACCGCCACCACCGCCCCGTCCTGGCTGCCGTGGCAGCCGCCGCACCAGGTGGCCTCCGCCGCGCTCATCGGGCCGCTGCAGCAGCTGCCATCCATCGCCCCGCCCTGGCTGCAGTGGCAGCCACCGCTCCTGGCGACCTCCGCCGCGCCCGGCACTCCGCCGCAGCAGCCGCTGCAACTGCAGCAGCCATCACCGGTCAACTCCGGCCCCGCATCGACCGCGCCGACGGGAGTCCCGATCCACCAGATCAAGTTCCCGCCATCGCCATCACCGCTTCCCCAGGGCGTCCCCATCCAGCAGATCAAGCTTCCGCCGTCGCCGTCACCGCTTCCAGCTTGGATCACTACCCGCCACGTGTCGGCGACGGTGAGGCTGCAGGCTGCTGCACGCGGCCTCCTAGCGCGTCGGCGTGTGCGGGAGTTGCGTGGTCTGCAGTTGCCGCTCCTCCCAGTTGCGCTTCGCTGCGCAAAGGACCTCGATCTCGTCCACTGCGTCGGGGATCTTGGGCATGCTGTTTTCCCCACGGACAACGCCCTCAAAGTCTGCGACATCGGCGGTTGGGGAGGCGCACCCCTCCTCGCCATTGTCCATCGACAACCCTCCACTCTTCTATGTACGGTGCCGACCAACAGCCGTCCGGCGGGGAGAAGGCATGGTGTCACCGACAAGAGCGCACCGAGTAGCACCACTGCATTCCGCCGTCGGCCGCCGCGAGGGCGCCTCTGCTGGTCGCTCTTGCGACCACTTCCAGGTGGCCATACACATGCACTCCTTTTGTCCAGATGGTGTCCATGGGATCCAGGTGGCTGTACACGTGCACGTCCGACGTGCGGATGGTATCCACTTTTTGTTAAGAGGTCCAAAATAAATCATCCCAGTCCATTTCAGGTTGAGAGTAATAAAACAAGCCGAGATGTAAAAGGCTTGTTTTTAGGTGTTAGGTTTGTGTTGCCTCGAGTCATGGTTATAAGTTGGTTAGGCTGCAGCTTGAGGACAAGCTGCATGTCCAGGTGGGGTGTAGTGTTAGAGTACGTAATGGGCCTAATGGCCTGGGCTGGCGGTATAGCCCGTTAGTCTTAGGGTTAATTAGAGATAAGGGCCCCTTTCTTAGGGGTCAAGTAAGCCTTGCTTGGGAGTCAAATAAACCTCTCTATATAAAGAGAGGAGATGTATCAATCTAATCAAGCAAGAATTAAGAAGAAAATCCGTTCCATCTTGCCCGGCCGTGGGCAAAAGGCCCCCGGCTGGCCCTCTCGCGCCCTCCTTCTAGCAGCGCCATAACAGACTGTCTTAGATGGAAAAAAATCAGTTGACAAATCTAATGACTCTGACTATGTTATACAGGTGAGTGATAAGCTTGATTCATCGGAGCTTGTGAAACTCTGTGAGATTTTGAATCCTCACAACAAGCCCGGGAGGCTGACACTTATCACAAGGATGGGGGCCGAGAACATGCGTGCCAAGCTCCCCCATATGATCAGAGCCGTGCGTCAAGCAGGGCTGATTGTCACCTGGGTCTGCGATCCCATGCACGGGAACACCATCAGCGCACCTTGCGGGCTCAAGACAAGATCATTTGATGCAATCCGGGTAAGCGTGATAACTTTTTGCATGATTCGACATAGAACAACCTACTTATGGTCGGTATTTCACGCCGTTTGTTACAATGAGACATGGACTGTTGTTTTCTGGAACCACATGCCATTGAGACATCCGATAGCATTGTTCGGACTTGTCAACTTTGGCATGGTTCAGAATTTTCACTGTTTCTTTATGGCTGCACAGGCTGAGCTTCGGGCTTTCTTTGATGTACATGAGCAAGAGGGGAGCTACCCCGGAGGGGTTCACCTAGAGATGACAGGGCAGAACGTTACAGAGTGCATTGGTGGATCCAACACAGTGACCTTCGACGATCTCAGTTCCCGCTACCGCACGCACTGCGACCCCAGGCTGAACGCGTCGCAGTCGCTCGAGCTGGCATTTGCCATTGCCGAGAGGCTAAGGAAGAAGAGAGACAGGACATGGACTAGCCTGATATCTAAAGTAGAAGCTTAAGATATCAATCTTAGATTTCTTCCCTGCAAAACTATCTTCAGCTGCTAGAGGACATAATTTTGCATTCTTTAGTTTTTTTGGTAGTATAGGTCTCGTTTGATTTTGGAAATGCCGAGGAAAAATCTCCCTCAAATAATAGGATATAGCTGTTTTGGTGCAGTACTTGTGCTTGGTTCAATTCCAGTTTCTTTCATTTTCATCGTTTCTTTGGTGCAGTTTGTGTGAGGGTGGAGAGATTACATGAGACCTGACAATAGATTACTCATTCGGTATTTGCTGAGACTGGACATAAGGTTTATTGATTAAATTTGGAAACGCAATATGAGAAGTGCCTTATCTTCTCTCGCTGTCGTTCTTAGCCACTCGCCCAATTCTTCTTCCTCTGTTCTGCCCGAGGGATCTCCTCCTCTCTCTCGCTGTCTTCTCCGGTGAGCACCACGAAGCCAACCGTCGAGCCAGCACCATCCCCTCGTTTTTCTCTCTCAACTGCATCTGTCACTGCTCGACGACGACTAGAGCTGCGACAGGGTGGAGCAAGGTGCTGCAACGGCGAGTGTCGGCGCCTTCCGGCGGCTGATGCTGGAAGCCTGGAGTCAGCACCCATGGTTGCTACAACCAGCAGCCGCCGCCGACGGAAACGGCGAGCTCGGGTGCTGCAACTGTAGATTTTTTTTTGCTGGAACCACCTGGCGAAAAAGCTCCAACCACCGTGGACCAATGCTGGAACCAGATGGCATCGAGGATCATTTTGCTGGGACTGGCAATAAAATTTGCTAGAACCAGCAAGAATTTTTGTTGCCGACCAGATCTTTTCCGGAAATGTTAACGCCCACACGTGTGGTGTGTAGCATCCCGCCCACACGCGTCATCTGTCGTTGGATCATTTTGCACGATTCTTGAAGCACTTTACGTTCCACGTCATCCCACAGCCTCGTCCGGGCCTGGACAAACTGTGCCGCACGTCCGGACCTGGACAAACTATGCCGCACGTCCTCACTCCCGTTCTTCTTTCCCCACTCCGCCTCACCTTCTTTCCCACCTACCCGCACACCACACACAATATGGCCCGGGCGGCGGCGGACGGCAGGCCCGAGCAAAGGCGGGGTGGAGGCCCCTGGCGGTGGCGGGCGGAGGCCCCGAGCGGAGGCGGGCGGAGGCCCCTGGCGGTGGCGGGCGTGGGCCCCGAGCAGAGGCGGACGGAGGCCTTGGGCGACGGCGACCGGAGGTCCCGAGTGGTGGCGGGCGGAGGCCCTAAGCGGTGGCGAATAGGAGGTGGATCCGGCCGACGGTGATGGAAGGCGCAGCGGAGGAGGAAGGGCGCGCTCGCTACGCGATGGAGGAGCCGCAGCGGGATTGGGCTGCGGCTAGGAGGAGCCACGATGGAGGAGCCGTGGCGGGAAGGAACCGCTGCAGGGAGAGGAATGGTAGCGACGGCGACGGTGAAGAGGAGCTGTCGCAGGGGAGTGCACGTGCGCAGCGGGGGAGGAGCTGCCGCAGGGGAGTGCCCGTGCGCAGTGGGGGAGGAGCTGCAGGGAGAGGAATGGCGGCAGCGGCGACGGTGAAGAGGAGCTGCCGCGGGATCCACGCTGGAGGAGCCTCGCCTCCGTCGATTCCCTTCCTCCGCGTCCATTCTACGGCGACGTTCGTCCTCACCTTGGATCCCGTCACCGGCATCACGTCTGGCCACCCCATGGAGGAGGTCGTGGCCATGCCCGTTCTTGCCGGTGAGTCGCTGGTCCATTGGCTCGAATAACAGAATTCGTGTATATGACTAGTCCACATGATGGCAATTTTTTATATGATCTTATGGCAATTCACATGAGCTGAAATAGATTATACTGAATGTTTTTGCCATGGCAAATTTGTTTTTCTCATCAATCCAATGTTCAAACTAACATAACCATGGCAATTTTTCTGTAGCATCACATAGTAAATTCATACATTGTTGAATAGATGCTACAGAATGTGTTTTGCCATGGCAAATTCCATGTATCATGTACAAATTTTTCCCACAATTTGTTTGGTCACATGGCAAATGTAGGATTGCTCTTTTTTTGAACACACGACATTTTTTGTAAAACATGGCAAATTCTGAAATTTTATACAACATGTCAAGAATACTTCAAATAACATGTCAAACTGAATGTTGGATCAATTGGTGTCATGGCAGTTTTCGTTATGAGTAGTTCTGATGGGGCAGAATTGCTATGAGTTGTTGCCATGGCAAATTTCTAGAGTAATTGCCATGGCAAAATTATATAGTAGTTGCCATGGCCGAATTTGCTACGAATAATTGCCATGGGACAGAGTTGCTATGAGCTTCCGCCATGTCAAAATTCTGGAGTATTTTCCATGGCAAAAATATGTGTTTTTGTGTGATCTTCCATTTTCATACTGATGTTAATGTGTCTACAATTCCACTTCTTATCAATTTGCCATGCTTCTAAATAAATACATGGCAACTATCCTACTGTTTGGCGCTGAAAATTGCCATGTGTTCTGATATGCCATATGCTACGGCAGTCAATGCATTTACATTTGCCCTTTCATCATTTTGCCATTCTACTGAATAAATAGATGGCAACTTGCCCTATGTGTGGAACTGTAAAAACTTGCATTGTTTGCCATGTTTTTCAAACCACAACACATCCTTTTTTTTCAAATTTCTGAGTAAATACATGGCTAATCACTCTCTATAAAAGCCTGAAATTTGCCATGTTTCATGTTTGTTATGCCTGTTAACAAGTACCAAGCAATTGGTATGCTATTGTACTAAATGCTTGGCAACTTCATCAGATCCATAACCCATCAATTGCCATGGCTGAACTGTTTCTTTTTGCCATGTTTGCCATCTTCATGCCAACCACAACCCATCATTCTGTAAGTAGAAAGTCGTGGATTTGAAGCGTCGTTATAATTTGACAACTGAAAATGCATCCAACTGTCATCTTAGAGCTCCACCCTTACTAAGTGACATTTGTCGAGTAAGTAGAAAAGAAGAGGGGGTAACTCATAGGGGTGGCGCTGTGAAGCCACCTTGTATGACTAAAGCGCCTTTGATCCATAGCCAATGGTGATGACCATCACCTCACGAAGGAGGTCCATGTTGAAGTTGTCGCGAGAAAGCAGATATGATGACAATGGTCAAAGTCTTGCTAGACTTCTTGAAGTCAAAGACCCTAGAAAACCAAGATATGTAGATCTACTCATCACCTTCGAGCTGACACACATATCTCCTGCATTAGTTGTGCTTAGTGTTGGCTACCCCGCGACAACTATCTCTTGTGCTGTGAAACTTGTGATGTTTCTATAACTAATGGCTACCTGATGTCAGCATAGAGTTAGCATTTCAAAGAAGAAGAAATGAAGTTAGCTGTAAAAAAAATATAGTTTTCTTATATTTTCTTTAGGGATTTCTTTTGAGCAGTCCTTCTATGTTTTTTTCCAGTGCTTTCTCTAGGGTTTTATTTTGGAACGAGAACCCCCTTCCATTTTCTAGGGTGGGTCGAACCGACCGTCCGATCTGGCACCTGTAGACGCAGAACCGTGGGATCTACCACTCGCTTTCCCGTGTGAAGTGTACAAGTACTCTCCAACCAACCAAGCCACGCCAAAAGAGGCAACAGGAGCTAGTCATCACCAAGACAAAAGTAACTGAAGAGGGAGAGCACCAAGCGAACCAGCACTTGCGGCGGCGGCGAGATGGCCTCGGGCAATCGCGCAATCCCGATCGAGAACGGCGAGGTCCTCCCTGCCGCCGGAGGCAATGGCGAGGGTGGGAACGGCGGCAGCGGCGACGGATTCAACCGCAACCGCTCCTCCGTGGACCAGGTTCGCGTGCGTGCGTGCGTGCGTGCGTGTGTTACAGCTTGCAGCGTAGCCTCTTTGCCTCGCGTTTCGAGGGTTTGAGCGCCTGCGGTGTTTGTGGCGTCGGGTGCTAACGAGGATAGGGTATGGTGTGGTGATGTGCAGCAGATTGATGACATGCGGAGGAGGCTGCGGGAGTTGGAGGAGACCGAGCGCGAGATGCTAGCCGTCGCCGCCGCCGCCGCGTCGCATGGTAATCTGTCCTAGTCGCCACCACCCTCTCCGTTTCTGCTCGTGTAATTAGCGCTTTGTTTCGTCTTTGGTGGTTGCCCGGATTGAAATTGGTTGGATGCACGTGAGATCCCGAGCGCCTTGTTACTTGGGCGTCATTCATGTGATAAGATTTGTGCCACTCTCGATGTGGAATCGCTGACACTACGTGATCGGTTTGATCTTCACTTTCCAGTCAACAGGCTCCTAGTTTCTTCGTTTCTGACGACTTCTGTGTGGTTGGTTGTCGGAATAGTTGCTGCCTTTGAGTACTTGTAGGTGCTGGGTGAGTGCATCTTTTGAGCATTGTGTGTTTGTTCATTTCATTGCTCTGTTGATTTGTGTTGTACCAGTAATATGCATTTGAACAGCTTTGGTAAGGATTGTTACAGTGTTTAAGGTGATAGGCAGGCAGCGGGGGTGATGTCGGCACCTAATCATGGGCTAGGCAGCCCCCTAGACGCGTAAAGCAGGACCGTAGCGCCTCGTGGGCGGGCTACGTACATGGCTGTCTTTTGGAGTAGGGGTATAATGATGGTGCATTACTTAGACTCACCTGGTTACGTGGTGGATTAGTGTTGCTAAGCATTATTTACTACAATTGCTGTAAAGTGTAAACCATCTTCCTTCTCGCAACTCGTCACATTTACTATCCGGAGACGGTTAGAATGTTATTTTCGAGCGTCAACAATTGCACTTTTGTAGAGCATCATCAAGTCATTGAGCTCATCCTGCATTCCACATTTCCCGAAATGTTACCGATGTGTCCAGATGGAATTCAGTTATGAACGGAGTATTTTTTTAGACAAATGGCACTAAATAGTGCCCCAAATCAATCATGAACGATGTAAATTAGGAAAGGGGTCTGCTTACGTACCTGATTCGAGATAATAATGCACACATATGGTGCATTTGAAAATATCATAACCAAAGCTGTAAGAATAGGTTACCATGATGATGGTTTGAAGTTGATGAAAATGTTCTATGGAAAGCATGGTTTATATACACCGATAATGCCACTAAAGTTTATGGTTGTAACCTTTTTTTCTTCTTCTACTGGTACATGCTTACTGCTGCTTCTGATATTTTTCTGACAGCAAAGAGAAATGTGAGATGACCTGGTTTAAAATGCACACATATGGTGCATTTAAAGATGATATTGTGTACACGATTAAGTGTTTGCTTCAAGCCTCACCCTTTACATACTTACTTAATAAGTATGGTTATAAATAGAAACATAGATGCTGATTAAAGATCCTAATCAAAGGCGTCTTCTTTCTTTTGCGTTTGATTCTTTCTGATCATGAGAGCTGTGCCATGCCATGCCGTTGTTTCATTATTTTTAATGAACTCTCTGCCTTCAGTTAGCCATTAAACTCTACAATCTGTTTACACTTTTTTCCTCCTTCGGTCTATTTTTTCAGATGATCCAGCTGCAGCGGCAACCGCACTCGAAAAGGCAGAGGTGGATGCTCGCTCCATCTATGTTGGAAATGTGAGGTTTTCTTCTTGTTTTGTTTCTTATCCTAAAGTGTACTTCTAGCATGTCCATGAAGAACTTTCCAATATGCAGTAGCACACAGAGCCAGAAAGTTTTGCATTGCCATTTGTTAAGCCAAGAATCTGGATTACGGGGAGCACTTTTAATAAATTATGACTGCTACTGAGATGATACTTTCTTTCTTGATTTTACCATCCCATTTCTTCCTGGGGTTTATGGCATCCTCATCTGCTGTTTTAGTACTCCCTCCGTTCACAAATATAAGATGTTCTAACTTCTTTCTGAATTGGATATATATAGACACGTTTTAGTGTATTTGTTCACTCATTTCAGTCCGTATGTAGTCCATATTGAAATATCCAAAACGGCTTATATTTGTGAACGGAGGGAGTACTTCTCTTGAAAAAATAAATTAAAAATAGCATTGAATAGTTCTTAGCTACTCCTGTGCAGCTGTTTAACTATACTATTACCACCTTGCCTCAGGTTGACTATGGGTGTTTGCCAGAGGAAGTTCAGGAGCATTTTCAGGATTGTGGAACTGTCAACAGGGTTACAATTCTGACAGACTTTTATGGCAACCCCAAAGGATATGCTTACGTGGAGTTTCAGGAAGCTCAGTCAGTCCAAAATGCTCTCCGGCTGAATGATACAGAACTGCATGGCCGTCCTTTGAAGGTTCAAAACGAACCTTTTTACAATTTGCACTCACTGTTGTTTTGAACTTTCTAACATTTACTTGCGTGCTCTTTTTTTATAGGTGTGTCCAAAAAGAACTAATGTTCCAGGAATGAGCCACCATAGGGGAAGGCGCCCGTTTCAACCTTACTATCCCCCCTGTCCAGCATTTGGGTAAGGTGTCTCTTCATGAAGATGTATTGCACTTAGATGTGGAAAGATTAAGTCAGCATGTTTCCAATTGTGGCTTAGGTAGGACTAATGGAATTTTTCTAGGTGAATCATTTTTTAGCGACTGTTTCTAGATATTGATCTTTTCAGCTGAATTTTGGGTTATCCTGATTTCATTGGAATTTTTTTGCATAAGCCTAATCAAGACCAACCCAGTACTTCTGTTTGAATAGAGCAGAATTTCAATCGTAAACTGTATATAATATAAAGTAAATGAAAGGATTCGAAGAATATGGCATGCGGAGGCCATTCTTGTAATGCATCCGACTAGTTGTGCACCAAACATTCAGGCGAACTTTTATTCCCTGGGATCTCCTCTTTTCCTGAGGTTACCAAAAATCCAAAATGGAGCCCAAGATGAGAGAAATTCAAACAGAATTCCCAGGATGACCTTTCTGATGTTCTGTTTTTCTCTGCAGGAGGTCACCCAGGTTCTGTCCCTATTCCTGATTCTGCTGGGTTGCTATGACTTCAGGTTTTTGCTAGCGAATTTCCATGATACATACAGAAGATACAGGCAAAGACCCTGAAAGGCTGCGACTTCTGAAAGTTACATAGTCTCCTTGTTGTCATACCTCCCATCAGACCATGATGACATCCCTTTTACCTTAGGAATGAACCTATGTTCCGAATTATCCCGTGATCAGTCGGCCTGGTGGGTTTTATACCGTTGACTTTAGCTTTGAAGTTTTATCGAATTTTGAGTCAGAATTGTTGGCAAAGTTGTGTACTCTGCTTGCTCTGATGAGTTCTAAGCAGTTGGACCTGAATTATCTGCAACCATTGGCGATATACATTATGCCTGTTAGTTCATGTTTGGTTGTCTTGTTAGCTGGTGATGTTCCATTCCGATGGACTGATGGCTGCCTCTGCTTGGTTTTCCGCTTTTGTCATGCGAGAAAACATGGCACCTGTCCAGAGATTTCATATTTGATCTGTCGAGTCCTTATAGCTGCTGCTGCTGTAGGGTGTGTGTAGTTGCAGGTTTACAGGCAGCGGAAGGGTTCGCCTCTTCCATGAGGCTGATCTTCTGGCTATGGTGCTTTTGTTTGTTCTGAACCCTCCTGAATTCACACCCTCCTCAAGTCCGGTACATAGGACGGTCGTTGATTTGACTAATCAAATTGTATGTCATGAAAAGCATATCATTAGAATCATACACAAGATGAAGCTTCTAAGCATATGTTTTTCATCTCAAACATATATATCTGGTTAGTCAATCAAATTACCGACCTAGAAGCACCCGCACTCCGCCGGAGGGAATGGAGAAGGTCAAGGTTGAGAAGAACAAATATTGTATCCAGTGACATTAGTTACAGCCGCAGCTTGCAACTTTCATGCCCTCATTGATGTTCAGCCGTCCCTCGTCTTCAGTAGTGTAATGGCAGTGTTCTGTGGCGCCTTTTGATTCGCAGGAATTCATACTACAAACAGTTCAATTCCTGCAGGAACTGTGAAACTCACGGTGCCCGGTTGATAGTTCAATTGGTGCAGCAACTGTAAAACTCACAGTACCAGTTGATAGTTCAATTCCTGCAGCAACTGTGAAATTCACAGTACCCAGTTGATAGTTGAGCAAGGGCCATCCATAACAAATTATCCATGAGTGAGAGACTGTTGATTACAACTATCATAACAATCACACCTTGGCTCACTGTGAGACAATCTTAACAATAGCAAAGCAGCAGAAGCAAGCAGTGACCAGATGATGATATTCCCAGCGAAGCTACTCTTTTCTTTTCCCCACCATAAACAGCAACTCAAAAGACAACACACTGATTACAAATGAACACTTTCTAAATCCTCCCACAGCCATATCCTACACCTACATTCTTTGCCCTTCACTTCTTAAATCAACCATCCAAACAAAAGAAGAGTAGAAACATCACAAGTCATCAGCTGACTGACAGGAGCAGCAGCAGTTAACTAACAAAGCCAGCAAGCATCCATCAACACGGAGTTGAGCTGAGGCTGCACCGGAGCTCTAGTTCTCAATCCTCCTCCATAGCAGCGGCGGAGGAGACCAGCTTGGCCTTCTTGTGGTGCGGCTGCTGCTTGCCGAGGAACGCCTCGACGAAGAGCTGCTGCGCGTCGAGCAGCGCCTGGGTGCGCTTCATCTCTGACTCCATCCGCTCCTTCTCCATCTGGAGCGACAGCTCCAGCCTGCGCTCCTCCATCCTCAGGAACCCCTCGCCGACGGCCCTCAGTGCCGAGGCCACCTCCGCCATGGCCTCCGCCTCCGGGTCGTCATCGCCCCTGTCCCGGTCCGGCCTCGCCTCCCGCGGGACCCCCGGCTTGGTGCGCGAAGCCTTGGGGATGGTGAAGCGCAGCCCGCTGCCGCCCCCGCCGTTGGAGATGAGGCCGTGGAGGCTCCTGCTCCGCCCGGCGTCCTCGGACGAGGGGGACGACACGGGGGAAGGGGACGCCGGGGTGGCGTTCCCCCTGGGCTTGATCTTGATTATGGGGTTGGGGCTGGCGTCGGGCACCCCGCCGCCGGCGAGGTCGTGGAGGAGCGGGAAGAAGGGCCACTTGGGGCCCTTGGAGCGCCCCATGGAGCGCGTGCGCTCGGCGCGGTACCGCTTCCGGAGCTTCTCGATCTTGTGGCGGCACTGGACGCCGGATTTGTAGGTGGCGGTGGGGAACCTCCCGCAGCGGGCGGTGACGGCGCCGGCGACCTCGTCCCAGTCCGCCGCCCGCAGGTTGCCCTTCTTGAGCGCCTCCCACTTGTCGCGGTACGCCTCGATGAGCGCGAGGGTCTCCTCGTGCGTCCAGCACGGCGGGGGCAGCCTCCTCCCGGAGCCGCCGCCCGCCCCCACCCCGCCCCCTCCGCCCCCGGACGAGGCCGCGGCCGCGGCCGCGGCGGCCGCCGCCGCGATGCCGGGCGCGGCCAGCGGGGGGAGCTCCGGGGAGGAAGGGACGTCGTCCTGCTTGAGCGACGAGGAGGAGGACATGGTCGCAGCACGGCGGCTAGGGTTTGGTGGTGGAGATGGGGAACGGAGGAGGAGGAGGTGGGGAACCGGTCATATAAGGAGGCGCGGTGCGGTGGAGGTGGGCCGCGGGCGCCCGCCCGCTGGCGGGCGTGGGTGGGGTGGGCCGCGCGGTGAAAGGAACGACCGGCTGTGGAGGGGCAGCGGCCGCGGCAGCCGCGTGGGGCGTGGCGGTGCGGTGCGAGATGCGGTGGTGGTTTTTGCTTGGAGCGGGGTTTGTCGCGTCGCGGGCGGGGCGGCGGGTGGGCGGGCGGTAAGGGGTGGGTAATGGCACGGCACGGGCGGGGGCAGAGGCACCGCACCGCACGGCGCCGCGTCGTGCGGCCCGTGCCGTGGTGGGCACTCGAGGCCGCGGTGCGGGGGGCCGGGGCCAGGCCAGCCACCCACCGCTCTCCCTCCCGCCCGCCCGCCCGCGCGCGGCGTGGCCGCGTGGCCGTGCGCCGTGTAACCTCCTCCGTCTCCTTTCCATCGGCGGAGGCTCCGCCCGTCTCCTTTCCTTTCCCCCTTTTTTAATCGGGCACTCGAATTCCATCCAGCAGCGCCGTTCCGATCCCATCGTCTGCTCCTCCTCAATTATTGGCTCCGGACCTCGCTGGTTCACCAGCGCCGGTGCCGATCGATTTGGGTTGCCGGCCCTCTGCTAATCTGGTTTTTCTTTTTATTTTTCCAAATGATAAGTGACACACGTGTTGTACGAAGCACTCTAGTCCTGATTTTGAGAGTCCACCACGTAAGGAAACACTAAGGCGGTAGGGGGCGATCGCGAGGCGATTGTGCTCCTGCGCTAGGGTTAGGGTTTCTGCTTCACGAGGGTGGTTTGAATTTGGCAGCAGCAAGGAGGGCAACGGCGCAATCCCTGTTCGCTGGCTGGGAGAACTGGTTCCTGCTGAGTATTCCGCTCATGGCGGGGACAGTGGACGGCAAGGAGACGGGATCCGCGAAGAACAAGATGACCACCCCAAAGGCGACACCGGCTACACCAACAGCACGGCGATCGGGTGGATCTGCTAATCAGGAGTGTTCCAAATCCCCGGTGGAGAGCAAAACGCCGGATCCGACATCAAGCTTGTCAGCGAGATTGGGTGGGATGGTGCTTATGGATAAGGAGGTGGAAGGGTTCATCTTTGATGAACCAGAATCTAAGATGCCAAAGTGTTCACGATGGTCAGCGATGGGTAAGGTGTGTTCTACCCATCCTTTCAAAAAGTCTGTTCTTGAGAGGACCATGCCGCGTGGTTGGGGCCTGCATAGAGATGTGCAATTCAGAGACATGGGTTCCAATATCTTCGTTGTGCACTTTGGGAGCGAGGGCGATTACAAACATGTCTTGAACAATGGCCCATGGCAGTATGACTTCGCTGTGCTGATCATGAAGGATTACGAAGGCAAGACGAGGCCCTCGGAGATGATCTTCGATAAGGTGGATATATGGGTCCGGGTTATAGATCTTCCGCCAGATAAGAGGACTGAGGTGTTTGGGAAAGCTTTGGGAAATTGGCTTGGCGAAGTAGTGAAGGTAGATGTGGACAAGGATGGGATGGCCAGAGGAAACGAACTTCGGGTCCGGGCCAAAATTGACGTTTATGCATGGTTAGTCAGAGGATTCTATCTAAAAAATCAAAGGATGATATTAGGGGCACATGGTTTGATTTTTACTATGAAAAAGTCCCCCACTTCTGTTTTGAATGTGGGCAGCTAGTGCACGGTGGTGGGATTTGTGAGCCACCGGTTGACTCCACGTCATAGTCGGGCAGATGGCTGCGAGCTTCTCCAGGCAGGAACGGTAAAAAGGAAGGATCTACTGGAGGGGCAACAAGTAGCAACAATAGCCACAGTAGCTCGCAGGCTGATGATGGTATGAGACAGAGGCAAAGAGCTGATTATGGGCGTGTGAGGGACGTCCCAACAAAGAGAAATTTAAACTCTGAATTTTCTCAAACAGCTGAAATCCGCACTGGCGGGCTGAGCAAGCTGAGGGAAGGAGAAGTAATAGCCCAAGAAAAGATAGAATGATATCGAGTATGGGGCATGAACGTGACCTGCGGCATCACTTAGAGCAGAAAAAGGAGAAGGATCTAAGGGACACCCTGATTGATAAAAACCTCCAGAGGGAGGCTGGTTTTGCTCATGATATTCCTTGGAGTGCAAAAGGTAAAGATGCTATGGGCAGCTCCTACAGTGGGCGACATGCACCTGCTCGACCCGGGCGTATAGGCCCGGTTGGGAACCCCGATATGCATGGCTTTCAAGAGAGACGCAGGGGATATTATGTCAGGAAGCCAAGGCAAAATGCGGACTATGAACAACGCAATGGACAAAGAGAGGTAGAGGTTCAGGAGTCCAGGAAACGAAGGCCAAAACAGATGTGGATGGCTAAGGGTGACTCTGACAGGCAGGGTGGGAATGATGCTTTCATTCGCGATACTCGACGTAAAACATCGACTGTGTTTGATCGCATTACCGAAAACCACGAGAGATCGGCGGACCCTGATGCTCAGGGCCGCCGGGAGCAATGAATATCCTGGCCTGGAACTGTCGAGGACCGGGGTTGGACTCGATAGTGGGCGAATTTCGCGACCTGAATAGGTCCCACAACCCAGTGGCGGATCCAGGATTTTAGACTTGGGTGTTCAATTTTTTTTCCGTGTACAATATCTAAAATGTTCACGCAGCTACTAAGGCCTCTTTTGGTTCATAGGATAGGATTATCATAGGAATAGGAATCTTGTATGAAATGAGATGACATGTATCTCAAATTCTATGAGTAGGAATAGGAAACAAGATGTCATTTGGTTGACACCAAAGGAATTTTTCCATTGAGTCTAGGCTCTTTTTTATTTTCCTATGAAATGTGGAGGATAGGAACCAATCCTATGTAGGAATAGGAATCCATTCCTATGAACCAAAGGGCTCTAAAGGAAAAAATCCTATAAGAATCCTATCCTCTAGAATTCCTATGAAATTCCTCTAAACCAAAGGAGGCCTAAGAACTTTTTTACCATCATAATGATAGTATTGTTGGGGAACGTTGCAGAAAACAAAAATTTTCCTACTCGTTTCACCAAGATCATCTAGGAGTTCATCTAGCAACGAGTCATCGGATGCATCTACATACCTTTGTAGATGGCGCACGGAAGCGTTCAAAAGAACGGTGATGATGTAGTCGTACTCGACGTGATCCAAATCACCGATGACCAGCGCCGAACGGACGGCACCTCCGCGTTCAACACACGTACGGGACGGGAGACGTCTCCTCCTTCTTGATCCAGCAAGGGAGAAGGAGAGGTTGATGAAGATCCAGCAGCACGACGGCGTGGTGGTGGATGCAGGGCGTCACAGAAGCAGGGCTTCGCCAAGACTACAAGGGAGAGACGTAACGGGGAGAGAGGGAGGCGCCAGGGGCTGGTGTAAAATCCCTCCTCTCCCCCCCACTATATATAGGGGTGCCATGGGGGGGGGCGCCGGCCCTAGTAGATGAGATCTACTAGGGGGGCGGCGGCCAAGGGGAGGTTTCCCTCCCCCCAAGGCACCTAGGGGTGCCTTCCACCACATGGACTCTTCCATGGTGGAAACCCTAGGCGCATGGGCCTATAGGGGCTGGCGCCCCAGCCCACTATGGGCTGGGTTCCCTTCTATTTCAGCCCATGGGGCCCTCCGGGATAGGTGGCCCCACCCGGTGGACCCCCGGGACCCTTCCGGTGGTCCCGGTACAATACCGATAAACCCGAAACTTGTCCCGATGCCCGAAACAGCACTTCCTATATATAATTCTTTACCTCCGGACCATTCCGGAACTCCTCGTGACGTCTGGGATCTCATCCGGGACCCCGAACAACATTCGGGTTACTGCATATACATATCTTCACAACCCTAGCGTCACCGAACCTTAAGTGTGTAGACCCTACGGGTTCGGGAGACAAGCAGACATGACCGAGACGACTCTCCAGTCAATAACCAACAGCGGGATCTGGATACCCATGATGTCTCCCACATGCTCCACGATGATCTCATCGGATGAACCACGATGTCGAGGATTCAATCAACCCCGTATGCAATTCCCTTTGTCAATCGATATGTTACTTGCCCGAGATTCGATCGTCGGTATCCCAATACCTCGTTCAATCTCGTTACCGGCAAGTCACTTTACTCGTACCGTAATGCATGATCCCGTGACCAGACACTTGGTCACTTTGAGCTCATTATGATGATGCATTACCGAGTGGGCCCAGTGATACCTCTCCGTCATACGGAGTGACAAATCCCAGTCTTGATCCATGTCAACCCAACAGACACTTTCGGAGATACCCGTAGTCTACCTTTATAGTCACCCAGTTACGTTGTGACGTTTGGTATACCCAAAGCACTCCTACGGTATCCGGGAGTTACACGATCTCATGGTCTAAGGAAAAGATACTTTGACATTGGAAAACTCTAGCAAACGAACTATACGATCTTGTGCTATGTTTAGGTTTGGGTCTTGTCCATCACATCATTCTCCTAATGATGTGATCTCGTTATCAATGACATCAAATGTCCATAGTCAGGAAATCATGACTATCTGTTGATCAACGAGCTAGTCAACTAGAGGCTTACTAGGGACATGTTGGTGTCTGTTATTCACACATGTATTACGATTTCCGGATAACACAATTATAGCATGAATAAAGAGAATTATCATGAACAAGGAAATATAATAATAATGATTTTATTATTGCCTATAGGGCATATTTCCAACAGTCTCCCACTTGCACTAGAGTCAATAATCTAGTTACATTGTGATGAATCGAACACCCATGGAATTCTGGTGTTGATCATGTTTTGCTCTAGGGAGAGGTTTAGTCAACGAATCTGCTACATTCAGGTCCGTGTGCACTTTACAAATCTCTATGTCTCCATCTTGAACATTTTCACGAATGGAGTTGAAGCGACGCTTGATGTGCCTTGTCTTCTTGTGAAACCTGGGCTCCTTGGCAAGAGCAATAGCTCCAGTGTTGTCACAGAAGAGCTTGATCGGCCCCGACGCATTGGGTATGACTCCTAGGTCGGTGATGAACTCCTTCACCCATATTGCTTCATGTGCTGCCTCCGAGGCTGCCATGTACTCCGCTTCACATGTAGATCCCGCCACGACGCTTTGCTTGCAACTGCACCAGCTTACTGCCCCACCATTCAAAATATACATGTATCCGGTTTGTGACTTAGAGTCATCCAGATCTGTGTCGAAGCTAGCGTCGACGTAACCCTTTACGACGAGCTCTTCGTCACCTCCATAAACGAGAAACATTTCCTTAGTCCTTTTCAGGTACTTCGGGATATTCTTGACCGCTGTCCAGTGTTCCTTGCCGGGATTACTTTGGTACCTTCCTACCAAACTTACGGCAAAGTTTACATCAGGTCTGGTACACAGCATGGCATACATAATAGAACCTATGGCTGAGGCATAGGGGATGACACTCATCTCTTCTATTTCTTCTGCCGCGGTCGGACATTGAGCTGAGCTCAATTTCATACCTTGTAACACAGGCAAGAACCCCTTCTTAGATTGATCCATATTGAACTTCTTCAATATCTTATCAAGGTATGTGCTTTGTGAAAGACCTATGAGGCGTCTCGATCTATCTCTATAGATTTTGATGCCTAATATATAAGCAGCTTCTCCAAGGTCCTTCATTGAAAAACTCTTATTCAAGTAGGCCTAGATGCTGTCCAAGAGTTCTATATCATTTCCCATCAAAAGTATGTCATCCACATATAATATGAGAAATGCTACAGAGCTCCCACTCACTTTCTTGTAAACGCAGGCTTCTCCATAAGTCTGCCTGAACCCAAACGCTTTGATCATCTCATCAAAGCGAATGTTCCAACTCCGAGATGCTTGCACCAGCCCATAAATCGAGCGTTGGAGCTTGCACACCTTGTCAGCATTCTTAGGATCGACAAAACCTTCCAGCTGCATCATATACAATTCTTCCTTAAGGAAACCATTAAGGAATGCCGTTTTGACGTCCATCTGCCATATTTCATAATCATAGAATGCGGCAATCGCTAACATGATTCGGACGGACTTCAGCTTCGCTACCGGTGAGAAAGTCTCATCGTAGTCAACCCCTTGAACTTGTCGATAACCCTTAGCGACAAGTCGAGCTTTATAGATGGTCACATTACCATCCGCGTCTGTCTTTTTCTTAAAGATCCATTTATTCTCTATGGCTCGCCGTTGAACGGGCAAGTCAGTCAAAGTCCATACTTCGTTTTCATACATGGATCCTATCTCGGATTTCATGGCTTCTAGCCATTTGTCGGAATCCGGGCCCGCCATCGCTTCTTCATAGTTCGAAGGTTCACCGTTGTCTAACAACATGATTTCCAAGACAGGGTTGCCGTACCACTCTGGTGCGGAACGTATCCTTGTGGACCTTCGAATCTCAGTAGGAGCTTGATCAGAAGTATCTTGATCATTATCATTAACTTCCTCTCTAGTCGGTGCAGGCACCTCAGGAACATTTTCTTGAGTTGCGCCATTTGCCGGTTCAAGAGGTAATACTTCATCAAGCTCCACTTTCCTCCCACTTACTTCTTTCGAGAGAAACTCTTTCTCTAGAAAGGACCCATTCTTGGCAACAAAGATCTTGCCTTCGGATCTTAGGTAGAAGGTGTACCCAATAGTTTTTTTAGGGTATCCTATGAAGACGCATTTTTCCGACTTGGGTTCGAGCTTCTCAGGTTGAAGTTTCTTCACATAAGCATCGCATCCCCAAACTTTTAGAAACGACAGCTTAGGTTTCTTCCCAAACCATAATTCATACGGTGTCGTCTCAACGGATTTCGACGGAGCCCTATTTAAAGTGAATGCGGCAGTCTCTAAAGCATAGCCCCAAAAAGATAGCGGTAAATCAGTAAGAGACATCATAGACCGCACCATATCCAATAGAGTGCGATTACGACGTTCGGACACACCGTTACCTGAGGTGTTCCAGGCGGCGTGAGTTGCGAAACTATTCCACATTTTCTTAAGTGTGTGCCAAACTCGTGACTCAAGTATTCTCCTCCATGATCTGATCGTAGAAACTTGATTTTCCTGTCACGTTGATTTTCAACCTCACTCTGAAATTCCTTGAACTTTTCAAAGGTTTCAGACTTGTGTTTCATTAAGTAGATATACCCATACCTACTTAAATCATCAGTGAGGGTGAGAACATAACGATAGCCACCGCGAGCCTCAACACTCATTGGACCGCACACATCAGTATGTATGATTTCCAATAAGTCGGTTGCTCGCTCCATTGTTCCTGAGAACGGGGTCTTGGTCATTTTACCCATAAGGCATGGTTCGCACGTGTCAAATGATTCATAATCAAGAGACTCTAAAAGTCCATCAGCATGGAGCTTCTTCATGCGTTTGACACCTATGTGACCAAGGCGGCAGTGCCACAAGTATGTGGGACTATCATTATCAACCTTACTTCTTTTGGTACTCACATTATGAACATGTGTAGCATCACGTTCGAGATTCATAAAGAATAAACCATTCACCATAGGAGCATGACCATAAAACATATCTCTCATACAAATGGAACAACCATTATTCTCAGATTTAAAAGAGTAGCCATCTCGAATTAAACGAGATCCCGATACAATGTTCATGCTCAAAGCTGGCACTAAATAACAATTATTAAGGTTTAAAACTAATCCCGAAGGGAGATGCAGAGG
This sequence comes from Triticum urartu, assembly GCF_056163025.1. Lineage (NCBI taxonomy): Eukaryota > Viridiplantae > Streptophyta > Magnoliopsida > Poales > Poaceae > Triticum > Triticum urartu. The sequence goes on from NC_141873.1 coordinate 384,555,670, forward strand.
CAGCGTGCCGACGGCGATCACATTGACCTTGGAACCATTCCCGACGCGCATTGTCACCTCATCCTTTGCCAGTTTCCGCTTATTCCGCAGCCCCTGCTTTGAGTTACAAATGTGAGCAACTGCACCGGTATCAAATACCCAGGAGCTACTACGGGCACCAGTAAGGTACACATCAATTACATGTATATCACATATACCTTTTGTTTTGCCGGCCTTCTTATCCGCTAAGTACTTAGGGCAGTTCCGTTTCCAGTGACCGCTTCCCTTGCAATAAAAGCACTCAGTCTCGGGCTTGGGTCCATTCTTTGGCTTCTTCCCGGCAGCTTGCTTGCCAGGCGCGGCAACCTCCTTGCCGTCCTTCTTGAAGTTCTTTTTACCCTTGCCTTTCTTAAACTTAGTGGTTTTATTGACCATCAACACTTGATGTTCCTTCTTGACTTCTACCTCCGCTGATTTCAGCATTGAGAACAACTCAGGAATGGTCTTTTGCATCCCTTGCATGTTGAAGTTCATCACGAAGCTCTTGTAGCTTGGTGGAAGCGACTGGAGGATTCTGTCAATGACCGCATCATCCGGGAGATTAACTCCCAACTGAGACAAGCGGTTATGCAACCCAGACATAGTGAGTATGTGCTCACTGACAGAACTATTTTCCTCCATCTTACAGCTGAAGAACTTATCGGAGACTTCATATCTCTCGATCCGGGCATGAGCTTGAAAAACCATTTTCAGCTCTTCGAACATCTCATATGCTCCATGTCTCTCAAAACGCTTTTGGAGCCCCGGCTCTAAGCTGTAAAGCATGCCGCACTGAACGAGGGAGTAGTCGTCAACACGTGTCTGCCAAGCGTTCATAACGTCTTGGTTCTGTGGGACGGGTGGATCACCTAGCGGTGCTTGTAGGACATAATCTTTCTTGGCAGCTATGAGGATGATCCTCAGGTTCCGGACCCAGTCCGTATAGTTGCTGCCATCGTCTTTCAGCTTGGTTTTCTCTAGGAACGCGTTGAAGTTGAGGACTACGTTGGCCATTTGATCTACAAGACATATTGCAAAGATTTTAGACTAAGTTCATGATAATTAAGTTCATCTAATCAAATTATTAATGAACTCCCACTTAGATTAGACATCCCTCTAGTCATCTAAGTATTACATGATCCGAGTTAACTAGACCGTGTCCGATCATCACGTGAGACGGACTAGTCAACGTCGGTGAACATCTTCATGTTGATCGTATCTTCTATACGACTCATGCTCGACCTTTCGGTCTTCTGTGTTCCGAGGCCATGTCTGTACATGCTAGGCTCATCAAGTCAACCTAAGTGTTTGCATGTGTAAATCTGTCTTACACCCGTTGTATGTGAACGTCTGAATAAAACACCCGATCATCACGTGGTGTTTTGAAACAGCGAACTGTCGCAACGGTGCACAGTTAGGGGGAACACTTCTTGAAATTATTATGAGGGATCATCTTATTTACTACCGTCGTTCTATGTAAACAAGATGCAAAACATGATAAACATCACATGCAATCAATTAATAAACGTGACATGATATGGCCAATATCACATAGCTCCTTTGATCTCCATCTTGGGGCTCCATGATCATCTTGTCACCGACTTGACACCATGATCTCCATCATCATGATCTCCATCATCGTGTCTCCATGAAGTTGCTCGCCAACTATTACTTCTACTACTATGGCTAACGCGTTTAGCAATAAAGTAAAGTAATTTACATGGCGTTTCTCGATGACACGCAGGTCATATAAAAGAATAAAGACAACTCCTATGGCTCCTGCCGGTTGTCATACTCATCGACATGCAAGTTGTGATTCCTATTACAATAGCATGAACATCTCATACATCACATATAGATCATTCATCATTCATCACAACTTTGGCCATATCATATCACAACCCACTTGCTGCAAAAACAAGTTAGACGTCCTCTAATTGTTGTTGCAAGTTTTACGTGGCTGAATTAGGGTTCTAGCAAGAACGTCTTCTTACCTACGTTAAAGCCACAACGTGATTTGTCAACTTCTATTTACCCTTCATAAGGACCCTGTTCATCGAATCCGCTCCAACTAAAGTGGGAGAGACAGACACCCGCCAGCCACCTTATGCAACTAGTGCATGTTAGTCGGTGGAACCGGTCTCACGTAAGCGTACGTGTAAGGTTGGTCCGGGCCGCTTCATCCCACAATACCGCTGAAGCAAGAAAAGACTAGTAACGGCAAGAAAGTTGACAAATCTACGCCCACAACTCATTGTGTTCTACTCGCGCAAGAAGAACTACGCATAGACCTAGCTCTGATGCCACTGTTGGGGAACGTTGCAGAAAACAAAAATTTTCCTACTCGTTTCACCAAGATCATCTAGGAGTTCATCTAGCAACGAGTCATCGGATGCATCTACATACCTTTGTAGATGGCGCACGGAAGCATTCAAAAGAACGGTGATGATGTAGTCGTACTCGACGTGATCCAAATCACCGATGACCAGCGCCGAACGGACGGAACCTCCGCGTTCAACACACGTACGGGACGGGAGACGTCTCCTCCTTCTTGATCCAGCAAGGGAGAAGGAGAGGTTGATGAAGATCCAGCAGCACGACGGCGTGGTGGTGGATGCAGGGCGTCACAGAAGCAGGGCTTCGCCAAGACTACAAGGGAGAGACGTAACGGGGAGAGAGGGAGGCGCCAGGGGCTGGTGTAAAATCCCTCCTCTCCCCCCACTATATATAGGGGTGCCATGGGGGGGGGCACCGGCCATAGTAGATGAGATCTACTAGGGGGGTCGGCGGCCAAGGGGAGGTTTCCCTCCCCCCCAAGGCACCTAGGGGTGCCTTCCACCACATGGACTCTTCCATGGTGGAAACCCTAGGCGCATGGGCCTATAGGGGCTGGCGCCCCAGCCCACTATGGGCTGGGTTCCCTTCTATTTCAGCCCATGGGGCCCTCCGGGATAGGTGGCCCCACCCGGTGGACCCCCGGGACCCTTCCGGTGGTCCCGGTACAATACCGATAAACCCGAAACTTGTCCCGATGCCCGAAACAGCACTTCCTATATATAATTCTTTACCTCCGGACCATTCCGGAACTCCTCGTGACGTCTGGGATCTCATCCGGGACCCCGAACAACATTCGGGTTACTGCATATACATATCTTCACAACCCTAGCGTCACCGAACCTTAAGTGTGTAGACCCTACGGGTTCGGGAGACAAGCAGACATGACCGAGACGACTCTCCAGTCAATAACCAACAGCGGGATCTGGATACCCATGATGTCTCCCACATGCTCCACGATGATCTCATCGGATGAACCACGATGTCGAGGATTCAATCAACCCCGTATGCAATTCCCTTTGTCAATCGATATGTTACTTGCCCGAGATTCGATCGTCGGTATCCCAATACCTCGTTCAATCTCGTTACCGGCAAGTCACTTTACTCGTACCGTAATGCATGATCCCGTGACCAGACACTTGGTCACTTTGAGCTCATTATGATGATGCATTACCGAGTGGGCCCAGTGATACCTCTCCGTCATACGGAGTGACAAATCCCAGTCTTGATCCATGTCAACCCAACAGACACTTTCGGAGATACCCGTAGTCTACCTTTATAGTCACCCAGTTACGTTGTGACGTTTGGTATACCCAAAGCACTCCTACGGTATCCGGGAGTTACACGATCTCATGGTCTAAGGAAAAGATACTTTGACATTGGAAAACTCTAGCAAACGAACTATACGATCTTGTGCTATGTTTAGGTTTGGGTCTTGTCCATCACATCATTCTCCTAATGATGTGATCTCGTTATCAATGACATCAAATGTCCATAGTCAGGAAATCATGACTATCTGTTGATCAACGAGCTAGTCAACTAGAGGCTTACTAGGGACATGTTGGTGTCTGTTATTCACACATGTATTACGATTTCCGGATAACACAATTATAGCATGAATAAAGACAATTATCATGAACAAGGAAATATAATAATAATGCTTTTATTATTGCCTCTAGGGCATATTTCCAACAAGTATTGTACAGAAATAACAAAAACAAAGATTATTTACTACACAATCATACAAATATGGCATGGCCAAAAACAAGGCATGGTGTCATTATCCTTACTTGCAGAAAAATTCTTGAGCAAAAATGTAACAAAAACCATATTTCAAATAGGGATCCTTTACTTGCAGCCACTTGGGTCGTGTGGGATAGACTGTCAAAACTTATGGTTGCTGGACTGAGGCTTTGAGGCCAGTTTTATACAAATTAACATGTGTTTATTGCACAAACTACACCACATTCAATACATGTACGTAGCATACATCATATATAGAAAAATCTTGCGAAAATAATTGGGTGTACATCTGTACATCCATGCCCCCACATGGATCCGCCCCTACCACAACCCAGCGGTGGTATTCTTGAGTGAAACAAAAAAGATGGCGAGAGCAATGGAAAGGTTAAAGTGGAGTTTGGGGTTCAAAAGTGGAGTGGCAGTGGATTGTAGAGGGAAGAGTGGCGGCTTAGCATTATGGTGGAGAGATTACATTCAGGTAACGATGAGACCTTGGTGTCAATATTTTCTGGATGCAGAGGTAGTGTGGGAGGATAAGACCTATCGAATCACTGGATTATATGGGGAACCAGACACCGACCATAGAAAAAAATCATAGAATGCAATCCAGTATCTGAGAAGACAAGATGAGTTGCCATGGCTCTGTGTTGGGGATTTCAACGAAGTTTTGTTTCAAACTGAACAAATGGGGGGTAACCAAAGAAGTTTTGTGCAAATGGAAGACTTCCGCGACTATCTGGCCGACTGCGGCCTTGCGGATTTGGGCTTCTTCGGATATCCTTTCACGTCGGATAACAAAAGACAGGGAGGAGAGAACATTCAGGTTCGGCTTGATAGGGGCACTTGCAATGAAGGTTTTCTGTCCATGTTTCCGGACACCAATGTAGAGCATATTATCACGGAGGAATCGGATCATGTGGCTTTGGTGGTTCATATTATGGAGACGGCTCCAGTACATGGACAGAAAGGTGTACGACAGTTTAAATACGAGGAGGCATGGACAAGGCATGAGAATTATGACGTGATGGTGGAGGAGAAGTGGGCTGGCATGGCGTCGGGTGAGCAAGGTTTAACTGCAGCATGCAACAGGTTTGGGGAGCTATCGGCGAGTATGCAGGAGTGGGGACGAGTGGTCTTTGGATCGATTCGCATGCAGAAACAGCAGTTAAAGGCGCAACTGCAGGATGCCAAGTACAGGGCGTTTGGGTACTGGATACTCGACGGAAATCAAAGATATTGAAGAGCAGAGAGGTCTATGCACGAGAAGAGGTGGTGCAGCGACAACGATCGAGAGTGGACTGGCTTGCCGCAGGTGACATGAACACAAAGTACTTTCAAGGGCGAGCCACACACAGAAAACGGAAGAATACAGTGAGAGCACTTATTAGAGCAGATGGTTCAAAGTGCATGGTGGACGAGGATATGAGGGAAATGGCAGCTACGTTCTATGAGAACCTGTTTACGTCTGAAGGATCTACAAGTGCTCAAGGACTGCTAGAAAACATCGCTGCTGCGGTTACAGAGGACATGAATTTGAAGCTGGTGGCACCAATGACAGATGTGGAAATTGAGACTGCCTTGTTCCAGATGGGGCCAACGAAGGCGCCTGGACCAGATGGGCTACCAGCTATGTTTTACTAGCGACACTGGTCACCGGTAAAGGAGGATGTGTGCAGGGTGGTTCATGAGTTTCTGGCGGGTGTGGCGGCCCCGGATGTGTTTAATGCTACGGTGATTGTAATGATACCGAAAGTTAGCTCACCGGAGTTACTTTTGCAATTCCGGCCCATCAGCCTATGCAATGTGCTCTACAAGATAGCAGCTAAAGTATTGGCAAATAGATTGAAAATCATTCTGCCGATCCTAATCTCCGAAGAGCAAAGCGCGTTTGTTCCTGGGAGGTTGATCACAGACAACGTCTTTGTGGCGTATGAGTGTGTGCATGCAATCCGGAAGAGGAAGAGGAAAAAACCTTTGTGCGCTGTGAAACTGGACATGATGAAAGCGTATGATAGGGTCGAATGGATTTTCTTGGAGAAGATGATGGAGCTATTTGGCTTTGCACCTGCATGGATATCTATGGTTATGAGATGTGTGACGTCAGCTAATTTTATGGTGAGGCTAAATAGTGGTCTGTCTCGGTTGTTTTACCCCTCTTGTGGGCTTCGACAAGGTGATCCTTTGTCTCCATACCTGTTCCTATTCTGCGTGGAGGGATTCTCATCTCTGTTGAAGAAAGCGCAAGTTGATGGTACCATTAAAGGTGTGTCATTTGGGAGCACTGGACCCCAGGTGACCCACCTCCTCTTTGCTGATGATAGCATAGTCTTTCTGCAGGGCTCTATGGAAATTTTTCAGGTGCTTAAAGACATACTTGTCAGATATGAGGAGGCATCGGGGCAGAGAGTCAATCTTCAAAAATCAGCAATCTTTTATGGTAAGGGCTGCTCGCAGGAGCAAAAGGAGTCTCTCAAGGAAACCATAGGGATTGAATCGGAAGCTTTAAGTGAACGGTATTTGGGACTACCTACTGTGGTAGGGAGGAAGAAGGATGGGGCTTTCAAATATGTGACTGAGTGCTCCAAGAAAAAAGTAACGGTATGGAAAGGGCAAGGCCTCTCGAAAAAAGCAATAGAAGTTCTTGTAAAATCTGGGCTTCAGGCCACTCCAGCGTTTACTATGAGCTGCTTTCAACTCACAAAGAAGATGTGCCGGAA